>NC_134402.1:322984554-323339301 GCF_038048845.1 Mixophyes fleayi | reverse complement strand
AAGCCTCCTGTGGCAAAGGAACCGCTCAAGGTCCTTCATGATGTTAACAAGGATGCTATAACAGTGTTTGTCAGCAACTTGCCCTTCAGTATGTGTGAGCCAGAACAACAGCTTAGAAATGTGTTCTCTGGCTGTGGGGAGATCTCCCAAATCAGAGTCATCACTAGTAACAAAGGGACCTTCCGTGGATACGGTTACGTTGAATTTACAGAAGAGAAAAGTGCTCTGGATGCACTGAAACTGGATCGACAAGAGGTCAATGGAAGACCCATGTTTGTTTCTCCTTGTGTGGACAAGAACAAGAACCCAGATTTTAAGGTTAGTTTATGACCCTGTTTGGAGCTCATGGGAGTTTTTGCATTGAAAAAGGAGGGTAGTTAATGTATTTGAAATATAAATGTAATATCAATGTGATGATAGATCCTTGCTGCTTATTTTACTTTTTATGGATGATATTTTTACTTACTTGCACCCTTTCCATACTTTCCATATTTCCTTTTCTTTGTGCTATTTATAAAAATGTCCACTTCTGTCCAATATACCACTGAATTCCCAAAACCCTTGCAATATATTTTCAAGAACATAATACAGACAATATACATATATGTTCATAATACAGTAGCCACCAATGAACCACCGCCAGTGCGTGTGGAAAATTTATTTATATATATATATATATATATGGCGCGTGTGTGTTTATATGTGTATGTACTATGCTGCTTTCAGCAGTGTTCTCCATTTGATAAACTCTGTTTCTAAATTGTAAATATAGGCATCTATGAACTCCATGGTAAGCTTTGTGTCAGGACATATTGACTCTTTTTCAAGGGATATGTTGTGGTTGCATAAATTCCCAAAGACCTGGCCCCATAAAGTTGAGTACACATGGCACTGCTCAGTGCCTAGGTTTTAATTGCATTACGTCACTTGTTGAGCGAAGCGCAGACTGGAATTGAAATAGGGCCAGCTGTCCTCTATGAGAGAGTACACACGGAACAGACGTTGACAAGAAAATGCTTCTTTGCATGCTAGAGACACATGGTAATAAAGGGTTTAGGGGTGACCAATAGTGGTTCTGTTTACAGAGTATCGAAAAGCATATAAATATATCCATCTTTTGAAAAATAGTTTTTTAGTAGTATAAAATTCGTAACTCTTACAGAATTTGCTTAAACTCAGATTTTAATTTCTCAGATGTTCAAATACAGTACAGCTATGGAGAAACACAAGCTGTTTGTTTCTGGATTACCATATTCCTGCACCAAAGAGGAACTAGAAGAAATCTTCAAAGAACATGGCACCATTAAAGAAATGCGTCTGGTAACCAATCGTGCTGGGAAGCCTAAGGTAAGTAATTCTAGTACTCCATCATACTTTAAATTGAGATGCTAGATTTAACAAAACCTGTCTGTTATCACAGAGCATACCGTATGCTCCTTTCAAAAGCTAGGTAATTCTGTATGTTACCAGTGTAGTTCACATTTAAAACTTCTTCAACGGTACTAACAAGTGTTAGTATTGTTAATTGATCACCCTGTTCCGTCCAGTGCTACCAATAGCACCTGAACCTTTCTCTTTTATCATTTGGGAACCTGCAGTGTATTGCCAATGATGGCAACAGATAAATCAATTGCAAATCCTATGGCATAATCATGGCGTCTAAAAAAAGAACTGTCTACTGGTCCCTGAATGAAAACGTCCCACCTTCATGTTGATGACCAGTTGCCCCCATCTTTCCACAATCTGTTGAAAGATGGCTTTGAGGGACCATGCACTTGGACACAGTTTTTCATTCTTTGTAATGAACACTAATATTATCAGGACCTTTTGTTCTGTCCCACTCACTTTTGGTGATATCCTACAGTGAAAGAGAGCTGCTTGTACCTCCTTGATGGTTGATGTACAACACCTCTTCAATGGTGGAAGTATGGGTTTTCCCCACAAGAGAAGTTATTACTAAACTAGAGTGTAAAATGCCACCCTCAGTTCTTGGACATTAATGGAAGCTTAACGTCAGACTTGTCCCATTCGTGACAGGCTCATTCTGGAATGGCCCATAAATAAAACGTGGACTAGCACAGCCTCAACGGTCAAGATCATCTTCCCTAGGACCCTTATGCAGAACAGGGCAGACATCTCTCTGTGAGCCAATGAACACCTTACCAATCTGTGTAATGAGTTTATTTTGTCTCATGGAAGAAAACTCTGTATGCCATCGAGAGTTCCACAACAGACACAGGTCCAGATTGGTTTTCTGATGAATGAAGATCCAATCCTGGAACTCCAATACCTGTGTAATGTGTTGGGAACTTTACCCTAATCAAAAGATTGTCCAAGTAAAGGATGAACATTGCCCCACTGGACCACAGGAGAGCATTTGTGGCCACCATAAACTTAATGAAAACCTGAGGGGCTTTCGGCAGACCAAAGGGATACGCAAATTTAATAAGACAATAGTGGCCCTCCAAGATAGGGACATGCCAGTTGGCATCTGTGTCGATCCACCTCAAATAAACACAGGGATTCAAACTGACCTTCTCAGATTGTAATGAAATTTGGTATTCATTACATTCTGAAACGTAACCGTATGAATACTAGCTCACCTGCTTGGGGTAGCGGACTGCTTACCTGACACCAAAGATTTTCTCCTACTGGTAACCCTTGGAAAATTTACCGGCAGGAAGGAAATTCTTCTTGTCAGTCTCCTGGCTAATGATCTTTTCTAGCTTCGGCCTGATAAGACTTCACCAAAAATCAAGACTCCAGAGTCTAATTAGACCCCGAATTTGCATCCAAAGACTTGGTCCAGATGGTTTGTCTAGTGGAAGCACCCAAAGCTGAAAATCATAACCCACTAAGAACAGCATCCATGTCACATCTCTCAAATATTCCAACTCTGGGATGTGCTCGGTGAGCATCTCTAATTTTGACTTAAAATCCCTTACTGCAAACCCTCCTGGAGTTATTTTGAGTGCCTTAGTACCACTTATAGATTCAAGTGGAAACAGAGATGGATCTAAGAGAAGCTGCAGCCGCTGCAAAAATAGACTTTTAGGATGGCATTAGGGATCAGAATAGTGGTGACCCTATAGAAAAGTGCTATAGGGGCTTCCACCTTAGGTGGATTATTCCATTAGGGAATTCCATAAATGGTCAGCAATCTGTGAATAACCTGAAACCTCTGTTCAAAGGAGCCAGCAATGTGAAGAAAGCAAAATGAACCAACTCTTTCCTTCTCCTAAACGGCATACTGTCAGACTCTGCTGACTCTTCACTATCCAGGACTGTAAACTGAAGCTCGCCAAGGAGGAAGTGCCGTTATGCCCGGGGGTTGCCCCCCTCCCCAGGTCCAGCACCGTTAGCTACTGCCATAGAAGACTGCCTTCTTGCTAGGCTAAAGATGCCTAGTGTTGGGACTACCTGCTTAAGGGTGCCCACATCTAAGTCTTGCCTTTACAAGCAACCTAAAGGTACTGTGCTACCTGCAAGCCCTAGTTCCCAGAGACTGACTGCGGCTGATCTGACTCCTCCACCACTTATCTGCTGGAGTCACTTACCTCCAGTGCATGTTGTGGTGCTGCTGCACCCAGTAGTGTGATGTCTGTGCATGGTCCCCCGACACTGCCTGTGGCAGTATTGGTGAAGATCCCTTGGGGAGCAAGTCCTACATTGGTAGTGGGAGGGAGCAGTGGAAACTCCTCCTCCTCCTCAGCCCACTCCAGACTGCTGACAACCCAGCATGGACTTTGGCTCTCATTTATCAGGGCATTAGATTCAAACAACTGCCGCTGTGTATTTAATGACTGCAGTGGGAAATTCAAATGCATAACATAAAACAAAAAAAAGTAAAAATACAGTATTCTTAAAAAAATAAATAAAATAAAATAAATCTCATAGCCTTTGCTGGGATGTGGGCTCACCGTGGGACATTGCAGTCCAAGTAGTAGTTCTTTGGGCACTAAATCTGCAGGGTACCCGATGATCTAGCCTGGATTCCTAGAAACCTGTAACACAGGAGTCTTTTAATATTCTTGGGTTGTTGAATGCAGCAATCATCTGTTCTTTTGTCAAAGGGTCCTGGGATTTGCGCAATGCCAGTTGTGCGTAAGCCCTAAGGGTACAGAAATATTAATTTTAAGAAACGTTTGCAAATCCTCATAATTATGCAGCAGGAAAAGCTAGGCTCTAGCGTTTTCAGGTTTGGTAAAATATTAGGCTCCTGCATTTGTACAGTAAATAGTAACATGGGAGAGAAGTGATATTTGTGTGTGTGTGGGGTCCATATATTCTTTGCCTTTATAGTTTTGATTTGTTTTTCTGACTTTGCTAGCTTTGATTGCTAAGGAGCATATCAGGGTTCAGAAAGTCTTAATGAGCTGACTCATATTTTCACTTTAATTTATAGGGACTTGCATATGTTGAATATGTAAATGAGACCCAGGCTTCACAAGCGGTTATCAAATTGGATGGCACAACAATCAAGGACCACAAAATTAATGTAGCGATTAGTAATCCACCAATGAGAAAACGGGCAGATGCCCATGAAACAGCGCTGTCATCAATGCCCATGGTCCCACGTCAAACATACGGAGCGTAAGTAGAAGTTTTGTATTCCTTTACTCTTACAGCCCTCGTGTCAGTACAAGTGTCTGGAATGTTGGTAGCAGCAGTCACCACTGGAGGGCAGAACTGTTACTGAATCTCACACTTACTGTATGTGTAATTTTGCCTAAGAGGACAGACTAATGGGTCTGGTATACCATAGTTCTACTGTGCAGTTTGGACTTAGATTGCTGAACAGACTGCTCCGCTATGTCCTGATCTCTCAGCCTTGTCTATTTGGTGAAGCAGTATACTGAATGTCTTCCAGAGCTGCTAGAAACAATTCTATCTACGCTTATGGAGGGGCTGGTCTTGGCTCTTGCCTTTATCATGATCTATATACCCAGTCAATAAAGTATTGTCTCAAGGAGCTAGTATATTAATGATGTGCCCACAGTTCACTGCACTTGTAATGGAGATGCTTAGCATAACTGAAACAATAGATAGTTGTCTCTGTAGCCCTTCATATGCTGAGCAGAAAACTCCTATCTTACATGAGCCCTAATTGGAGAGTGTTTATAGTTTATGCTCTTGATTGATGGGTTGAAGAAAGTGGGTTAAGTATTGACTCATTTGGAGCACCATTTAAAGGGCAGCTGTTGGAGGTGCATAACAAGAAATAAAAAAATCTAATACAGGAAAAATACACCATATTTACTGCTAGAAGGACCTTCAATTCAATAATGCCACCTAGTAGAAAGCTAATCAGGAAAACTGAAGTTTAGAAGTGCCACCCTCCCCTTTTTTTAAAAAAAAAAAAAAAATCGGATACATTTTTATTTGTTTTTGCGGATAAACACAAAACAAGGAAACAAACAAAACACAAAAGCATATAGCATAAGAATCACACCTGCCTTCCCTTGCCCACTCCCAAGGAGTACACAGTAGCACAGCAAAAAGTAATATAACAGGGTATAGGCAGGTTGCATTCCGTGTGTGTCACATAATGGCATCAGAAAACATGAAGCAGTTCACCACATTCATAATTCAGCGTAATGGTTTCATACATCAAACCAATATAACCTTTTCAAGGCTAAAGGTAAAATTAAGTTTAAAATTAGAGTACACGTGGTGGGACCGCTGGAAGGACACTCACCCACCCCCCTCAACACCCCACCCCCTACCTATAATCTGAGCCATCGAAATCCTCCTAGCGGGATCTATAGCTCAAGCTAGGCCAGCGGGACCAAAACTTGTTCTTGGCTTTGCAACATGTATACATGTATTTCTCGTGTGGCAAGGTAACAGTAACAAACGCTCTCCATTTTTGAAAATTAGGCGGAGCTGGGGCCTGCCAAACTCTAGCAATTATAACTTTGGCCTAGGTTATTAAACTAAAGATATATTTATAGGCAGGAGGCTCCACGTAATTCTGCAGAGATATTATATTCCAAAGAGGCACCGCTTAGAATTCATGGTGGGAGCAGCCGGGGCCGTAGTCATAACACATTCCCAAACCTCAGCCCAAAACTTTTTAACTAGGGGCAGTCCCATAACTTATGCCAAAATCCACTATCGGGAACATCATCATTATCATCAGCATTTATTTATATAGCGCCAGCAAATTCCGTAGCGCTTTACAAATAGGAACAAACATTAATAAGACAATACTGGGTAATACAGACAGAGAGGTAAGAGAACTCTGCTCGAAAGCTTACAATCTATAGGACAATGGGAGTTTGAAACACAAGGGCATGTGCTACATCATATTGCACAATGGACCAGCCAGACTGCAAAGGTAAAAGTACTGTACTGAGTGGGCTATGTGTGTTGCAATGTTGGTCAGAAGGTTGTTGTCTTGCGTTAGCAGTGTAGAGGATGGTAATAGGGTAATCTAGGGAAATTAAGATGATGGTTGAGGAATATCATAACCTTGTCTGAAGAGGTGGGTTTTCAGTGAACGTTTGAAGACTAGAAGAAAGACTTACTGTGCGTGGGAGGGAATTCCACAAAGTAGGTGCAGCCCGGAAAAAATCCTGTAACCGAGAATGGGAGGATGTGATGAGAGTGGAGGAGAGACGTAGATCTTGTGCAGAACGGAGGTGCCGAGTCGGGAGATATTTCGAGACAAGTGAGGAAATGTATGTCGGTGCAATTTTGTTGATGGCCTTGTATGTTAGTAGAAGAATTTTATATTGGATTCGTTGAAATACAGGCAGCCAATGTAAAGACTGACAGAGTGGCTCAGCAGAGGAATAACGGTTTGTAAGGAAAATCAGTCTAGCCGCTGCGTGCAAAATAGATTGTAGGGGTTCAAGTCTGACTTTGGGAAGACCAGTAAGGAGGGAATTGCAATAGTCGATGCGGGAGATGATGAGTGCATGAATTAATGTTTTTGCGCTGTCTTGTGTCAGATATGTGCGTATTCTGGAAATGTTCTTTAGGTGTATGTAACATGATTTAGATATAGAGTTGATGTGGGGCATAAACGACAGTTGTGAATCAAGGATTACACCTAGGCAACGAGCTTGCGGGGTGGGATTAATGGTCATGTTATCAATAGAAATGTCAGGCAGGAAGCTTTTGTTTTTGGGTGGGAATATTATTAATTCAGTTTTTGAAAGATTGAGTTTGAGTTGGCGAGAAGACATCCAAGAGGAAATGGCAGAAAGACAGTCAGTAACGCGAGACAACACAGATGGTGAAAGATCAGGAGAGGATAGATAAATTTGTGTATCATCCGCATAGAGATGATACTGAAATCCAAAGGAGCTTATTAGTTTTCCAAGAGAAGTGGTGTAGATAGAGAATAGCAGAGGACCTAGGACTGAGCCTTGTGGAACTCCAACTGATAAAGGAAGCGGAGCAGAAGTGGATCCAGAGAAATTAACACTGAAAGAGCGATTAGATCGGTAGGATGAGAACCAGGAAAGGACAGTGCCTTCAAGACCTAGGGATTGTAGCATTTGTATGAGGAGAGAGTGGTCAACAGTGTCAAATGCAGCAGAGAGATCCAGGAGAATTAGAAGAGAGTATTGGTTATTATTTTTTGCTGTGATCAAATCATTGACAACTTTGGTCAGCGCTGTCTCTGTGGAGTGTTGAGAGCGAAAGCCTGACTGAAGAGGATCCAATAGGTTGTTTGCTGTAAGAAAGTGTGTGAGGCGTGTGAAGACAATTCTCTCGAGAAGCTTGGAGGGGCATGGGAGCTGGGAGATGGGGCGGTAATTTATGAGAGAGTTAGGGTCAGAATTCGTTTTTTTTTTTAAATGGGAGTAATCACTGCATACTTGAATAGTGATGGAAAAATACCAGTAGAAAGAGATAGATTACAGATTTTAGTTAGAGGGGGGAATGCGCACAGGAGACAGGGACATACCAATTTGTGAGGGAATGGGATCAAGAGGACAGGAGGTAGAGTAGGAAGATGAGAAGAGAGTAGAAACTTCCTCTTCATTTGTGGTATCAAATGAAGAGAGTGTCAGAGGGTGCTACAAAGGAATTGCGCAGATTGCTTGTCAAGGGAGATACCATTTCAAGCCTGATCTTATCAATTTTGTCCTTGAAATAGGAAGCAAGATCCTGTGCACTGATGTTAGTTGGAGGATTTGGGGCAGGAGGATTCAGAAGAGAGTTAAATGTGTTAAAGAGGCGTTTGGGGTTAGAAGCCTGAGCATAGATGAGAGATCTGTAGTATGCTTGTTTAGCAGTGTCCAGAGCATTTCTGTAGGAGTGATAGATATCAGTATATGTGATGAAATCATTGGAGGCACAAGATTTACGCCAGTGACGTTCTGCTTTACGAGGGAGTTTTTGTAGAGTTCGTGTTACTGTAGTATGCCACGGTTGGCAACGAATTCTACGTGAAGTATGTAGTGTCGCTGGAGCCACTTGATCCAGGGCAGTTGCTAGGGTTTGATGAAAATGGGGTACTGCCCGATCAGGGGAAGGAGAATGTAGAAATTGGGTAGAGAAGGTGTTGCAGAGAGGTGGAAAACTGTTGAAAATCAATAGCGTTGATATTCCTGCGGGTACGAGGAGGCTTGAAAGAGTTTGACACTAGGGAGGGTAAAGAACTGGGGGTGAGCGAGTAGTAAACAAGATCAAGACAGTGGCCATCCTGATGAGTAGCAGTTTCAATCCACTGGGAGAGGTCAAGGGAGGAGGTTAGAGAGAGTAGTTTGGAAGCGGCATTGGAAAGTGGATTAGAAATAGGGATGTTGAAATCACCCATGATGATGGTGGGGATATCAGTAGATAGGAAGTGAGGGAGCCATGTTCAAGAAATTGTTGGTGTGGGTTAAAAATCCTAACAGCATGTACTTCAAAAGATGTGAATGTGAGTGATGGGACACTTGGTAGAACTGTGAATGTGCACTGTTGGGAGAGAAGTAGTCCAACCCCCCCTCCTTGTCTGCCTCCTGGTCTGGGGGTGTGGGTGAAATGGAGACCACCATGTGAAAGGGCTGCAGGTGAGGCAATGTCTGAATGCGTGAGCCATGTTTCTGTTATTGCTAGAAGGTTGAGGTTGTATGAGAGGAAGAGATCATGTACGGAGGTAAGTTTGTTACAAACAGAGCGTGCATTCCAAAGGGCACATCTAAAGGACTTTGGAAGAGAGGGGAGACAGGTTATGTGTTTGAGGTTTGCCAGATTTCTGTAGTGTTCAGATATATGTGTGTGGGAGAAGTGAGAGGGACCTGGATTAGGTGATATATCACCAGCTAATAGAAGCAGGGAGGAAGAAAGGTAGGAAAGATGATTGTAAGATGTGTCCTTTTAGTTTCTGGCGGCAGGGTGAGGCTGTTAAAGTTATTGAATTTAAATAGAAAAAAAGTTCATGAGTGTTCACTAGAGGTGAGTGACGTAATGAAGGGGCAATGTGGACAGGGGTGTGTGTTGCAGGATGGGTGAGGGATGATATAGTCATAAAGATAATGCCATGAAAAGAGAGAAAAATATTTTGGCAAGCATTGGGACTATTAGTCAAATAGCAAAAATGAGGAATTAAAGGAAGTGCCTAATTGCAATGTCAAGTGTAATCAGATAAGTAGTGCAGAGCTATGCTGCAGCAAATGTAGTGTATTCCTGGATGTTTATACTATCCAAAGTAATGATGTGGGGAGCCATGTGGGGTAGTGGGTGGAAGTGTTGAATGGAGAGTAATAAAGAGCAGGTAATTGAATAGCTGAGATTTTGCAGAGTCATGAGAGAGGAGAGTGGTTGAAAGACAGTATAATTTCTTCCTACTTGTGATGGGACACAAAGCTTAAATAGAATTGAAGTACAGTGCTGAGAGAGGACTGAAATAACTGTAGCATGGGTAGGGAGTGGTTGAGCAAGTAGTACAGCAGTCTGATTAAACAGAGTGGTTTTTGCATTTAAAAGAAACTGATAAATAAAACAAACTTTCATGAGATGAGAAGAAAATGAGATCAGAGTCCAAAACAGTCCTCATGTTGCCTGTAGCTTGTAGCCAGGGTGAGTTGAAAACATCAGAGGTAGAATATGGAGTTTCAGGTGAATACTGACAGTTGTCCTTGTGAAGCTGTGTTAATAGGTAGAATCTTCTTCTTCTGTTTCCTCCGGTATAACTCTGAATTATGCTATTTAAATTTTTTGTTTCACACTTATATCTATACACACTTAGAGCTATACACACTAACTAAGCAGCCATCACTGGCTTTGCAGCCATTCTACTATGAATATATCTGGTTACCAGACACGTGATCAGAGTTCTTCAATCAAGGCCACAATAAACTCCCCCAACCAACACTATCCATAAAAGGTTTAAACAAACAAACACTGAAAGGACAACTTGCAATAAGGCTGTAGTAATTACCATTAAAAATAAAACTGCATTTTCTTAATTCGGATCAGACTGTTGCAATAAGGCTGTAGTAATTACCTGTTGATGAAAGAGAGGAAGCAGAGATTAGACACTTCTCATAGCCATGACATTTTGGTCAGGCGGAAGTACTCCATCGACACATCCGGGACAACCCAGTGGACCCACCCTCCCCTTTTTCAATATTTCTGCTTTCTCTAAAGCATAAACACACAGAACATAACATTTGGTTACTTAACTGAATCTATACAACAATATAATAGTTCCGTTATTTAGTGGATTTACTTGCTTTTCAATTTCTTCTTCAGTAGGGAAGAACCAGTCTTGGGTTATGTTTCACTTATAAGGAGCCAGGTTACTGGAAAAAGGAAGGACTCCTCCTCCATCCTGTAACACACCTGTTCCTCATTCGTTCTTTTTCCAGCGTCCTGCATATCAGATATGCATAAGGCGTGTTGCCCTTATATAATTTTTTCTTGTAGCTTCAGAGGGAGAACCTCAGCTGTTCCCTGCATGGTTGGAAGGTTTTGTTTTCTGTTTTTTTTCATCCCCAGTGCTCCATGCGCGGTCTTGGAAGGTATCCCTTCCACTTTGATTCTTAGTCATTGGTATTCTCTCTGTCCTCAGCCCCCTGCAGCGTTGTTGGTCCTCTCATCCGAGTCACCTCATATCCTGGGCTAGGAGGGCCTAACGGTGGCAGTGCTCTCCTCCTGTTTACCATCTGACAGTTCAGAGGTT
Organism: Mixophyes fleayi; assembly: GCF_038048845.1. NCBI lineage: Eukaryota > Metazoa > Chordata > Amphibia > Anura > Limnodynastidae > Mixophyes > Mixophyes fleayi. The sequence goes on along the minus strand of NC_134402.1, from coordinate 323,328,173 downwards.
TCTCATAGGGAAAAATTCTAACTATATGTTCCTAATGGGGGAAGGGGGGCTTGAGCAGCAAGACTAGCTTAAAGCGTTCAAGAAGGTGTCTGCTAAAGATGACCATGCAGTGAGGGACCTGTGGTAGTGTGTGCAAGTATCCAGGGGCATCACCTGGAGACACCCACTTGGAGAGTGCAGAGCCAGTCTGGACAGCAGTGCTAAGATAACAGCAGTTCTTGTGCAGTCAGTATTGTCGCAGGGTTGTGTGCCTGTGCTACAGCCTGGATACAGTTTTTCAAGAGTTGTTACAGAGCAATGCAGTGGTGCAACCTCCTCAGGAGACTGCAGGTCAGTGTGATTGCCCAGGATCACACCCTTCTCATGGAAGTGTTTTGTCTTTCTTGCTGACTGAGTGGGTGGTAAATGGGCACACTCACCTTTATGGGATGGCAGGGAAGTAAAGATTCAGCCATTTTCTTTCTGTGGTGGATGCATGCCCAGTGCACCTTCTGACTGTTTTTTGATACTTGGTAATGGAATTAGGGATGTTTAGAGGGTCAATACAATTCGGTACTACACATCCACGCTCTGACCAGCAGTTATTTCGGCCATCAATGAACATCTAGGACTTACAAGAGCCTGGTCACTTCCAGGGGAGTGGGCAGATTCTCTGCTAATTTGGTGGTGGTGCACAGGGTGGTCTGGCTCTGAAGTCTTAGCCTGTGGACAATGAATACTTACAAAAGGGCCTTTATCAGAGGTGGCCCTTTTCAAGCTGGAACTGACGTTCATAATGAAAGATTCTAGGTTGTCAGCCTTTCCCAAAGCAGACTCAAATACATCAACCTATGTTGCACTGGAGTCTCCAGGCTGCTTCCATGAGACTAGGACAACCCAAAAAGTAGCCCTTCGGGATTTCTGAAATGGTTAACACCAAGATAGTAAGCCCACCTGAGCCCACAGGTGATTATTGGCACAAAATTGTTTGGGACTCGCTGCCTCCACTTGAGAGACTCCTGTTCTTTATCCATGTCTGATTCCTGGATACTATCGGTTTGTTTTGATAACTACTTATTTTTAAAATCCCTCTGAACCGTTCCTTCCTCTAACTGTCCAAGGGACCCGGAGTGTTGATCATTCTTTTTATCTGTCCTTCTCCAGGGTGAACAGATAGGAGAGGAAAGTCATTGTTTTTTGACCCTACAGTCTTTAAATAGTCTGTGCTTAGCAAGAGGGTTTGTCACAAAGGCGGGCAGCATGGTGACACATTAGCATTGTTGTCTTCTAGTACTGGGGCTGTGGGTTCCATTATGAACATGGGACTATATGTGTGGGGTTTGTTCTTCAAGTATTTGCTGGGGTATTCCTCCAGATGCTCTGGAGGAATACCCCAGAAAATACAGTTAATGTTTGTGTGTGTATGGTGGAGAATTTAGACTGTAAGCTCCAAAGGGGCAGAGGCTGATGCGAATTATTATTCAAAGTGTTGTGTCAAATGTTGGTGCTAAAATTATGATTTAATAAATAAAATAATAATAAGCAAGGTTATAGATGGGATTCCAGTGTCGGATTCCTGATGTTTTGGGAATCAAAAAGAGGTGGTTCCCAATTGAATATATTGCATGTCATAAACTAAATGTATAGCTTTGTTCCTTATGCTAAATTAGGGCTGCAGTCTTTGGAAGATTAACCAGTTTTGCTTACTCTGAAAACTTGCAGAATTGTTGCCACTGAAATAATTCTATTGTTTTAATAGAATTATCACTTTTTCTTTCTGTTAACAGAAGGGGTAAAGGAAGAACCCAGGTGGCTCTTCTACCACGCTCACTACACCGGCAGAATGCACCGACCACCACAAAGACAGAAAATGGTACCCCTCAGCCACAACAGACTTCCTCTGGTGCTGAAGGGGAGTCACGAAAATTGTCCAACGCAGACTTTGCCCGGATGCTGCTCCAGAAGTGATTAAGCAGAAAAAAAAAGCTGCAATCTGTACGAGGAGAAAATGTGAAGAATTGATGCCCTTTGTGTCCTTATCCATCACTGCAGCTGCTCACAGCTCCGCTGAATGCTTGAACTGCAGAATCTGCCCAATAGGGCTGTAGAGTGGGAACAAATACATACATGTTTGTTCCAGTTTTCTAGTTCCTATTCTGACTTACCTTTTATGTTTTAATAGCACAGACTGTAGGCTTCCTCATTTCCCTCATATTGAGGCAGACAAGGCAATGTAGGAGCAGCTAATATCGGTCTGTTTGGGTATGTTTTTACGCCTGTTGTTGCAGAATGTCTTTTGATCGCACATTGTTGCAAAGGTCACAGTGGAACAAACCCAAAATGGGTATTTTATATGTATTGCCCTTATTTCATGTTTTTGGTTTTTTTTCCCTATGGAATTTATAATAAGTTGTTTGCATTGGATAAAACTGGATTAAAATATTTGCTGTACCAATGCCAATCTAACCTTTGTGCACTCTGCAGTTATTATGCAGCCTCATGTTAGTGAGCAGCTATGCTTTTGTGGCCTGTTATACACATGTACAGGTATATTATGCACTACCCAAGTTATATATTGCACATGTAGTTACTGTGGGGTTATGTAGGATGACTACTGTTGGCAGCTTTGTGATGCGGTGCAATATTACCTTTCTCCGAGTCAGTTTAGCCAGTTGGTGGATTAAACTCTGGTATTTAAATGGTTAAGGGAAAGTACCATTTTTTTTTTTATAGTTTTGCTCTTAATTTATTCCTCAGTGGGTGCCAAGGCATTTGTTCATGCTAAAATGATGCAGTGTCATCTCAGAATTGTAAATTACAGCCTATTTAACATGTCTGATCTTTGTGTTTGGCCTGATAATTAAACAACAGGTTCATCTTGGTTACACATGGGTGGCAAAATTGGACAAGATTCAGCTTTTTTTTTGGCAGATGGGTTTGGGCCCAGTGGCCAGACACTTTCCTGGCCTCAATATGGTGTGTCCTAGCAGTTGTAGGATGATCACACAAGCTGATGGCAGTCTTCTCCTGACTTCACTTTCCTCCGAGAAGCATTCTGTTGATGTCTATAGACTCGATAACTGCATTGTGGGCTACATTCCTGATGTTCCAGCATGTGTGACCAGCTGTAATGTAAAGGATTTTGATCAGAGCTGCATAACCACAGGTCTGTGGACAAGGTAGTAGGTCAGATGTTAGAGGTTACATTCTATTGTGCGGATAGATTTATTTCCACTGTCCTTAGGACTACACATTTGCTGTACAGGTACACAGTCCAGTGATTATTTGTTGCCATATTGAAGAGCGACAAAAACAAACAAACCTACATGACAGGTGAACTTACCTTTTAAGGATATAGTAGCCTCTGCTACTGCAAAAATTAATTTTTTGACTGTGCCCACTGTGAATATTCGGGGACATCCATAAAATAATCTATTACCTCATCTCAAGTTCTACAGCTGTGTAGATACTTTAATGAGTAATCTTTTCAGCAATTCATCTGAACATTGCTACCCTTCATTAAAATAAATTTAGGAAGAGCAGCACAAAATAACCTTTAAGGGGCCATATATGCCTGTTCATCTGGTGTACGGGTGAATGTGTTTTGGAAATGTGTAGTGCACATTGCGAAATGCCAAAAACACAACCATACTTCATATCATGGTGTGCATTGTGCAGGTATGAATGGGTCTTAAGGGTTATGCAACACAACATTCCTAATGTGTCTGCCACAAAGGTATCTTAAATGTGGAAGGAATGGACTGGAATTACCAGTTCAATTTATCTTCTAGGAGGGGGTTCTTAGGGGAAAATACCATCAATACATCACTGGATTGAAATATCCACCGTAGCCCTTAAAGCACCACTAAAGCCAAAATACAGGTTTCTTCTACAAAAAGAAAGTAAGATTCACAGATACATATGTAACAGTGCTTATACCTTAGAAGAACTTGAGATGCACATGTAACAATGACCAAGCAGCTGGGCATACAAGAGGCTTATTTGCATTATTTTCGAGTCTGAGTTCTGATAAGCTCCTGATACTTTTACATATATATTTGTAAGTGCTGGTAGTAGTTTGTTTATATAAACCACCTTGTATTTTAGAGTCGGCAGTATTCCCCCACTGAAGTAATGTGTAAACATTTCTGAGTGACTCTAGCTGCAACCATATCCTTCTGGGGTGTTGCACGCAACACATGTTCAGACGTTTGGCTGTAGTGCCACCACTGTCTAATATTGATTTTCTTTATCTCTGTGATTTGAACAGGAGGAGGTGACAAAAATTATAATATTAGTAGCATGAATCACCTCTTTGTACTAATTTTACTAGAAAATGTAATGCAACGTTCATTTTTTTTATTTTTTAATACGTATTGTGTTTTGAAGATTTTGTTTGTCAGATGCAAGAAAAAAAATGCAGATGCTTTGTAAATACTGCAATGATCTGTTTTTAAAAATCATTGCAGGCCTTGTTAGCACTCAAGTACTAGGAGGTAGCTGCATATTGCTGCAGACATGCATTTTTGTTTGGTTATATGTACACCATACAGATCTTGTTGTGATGTGTTGCTATTGTTTCCACTCCTGTTTTATTAAACTACAGTTCTCTGAAATGTTTGTATGTTACCATGGCATACTACTTGTACAGACATCTGTTACATTGTTCGTTTTTTTTTTTGTTTTACATTTATTGCCTTAACGCCTTCCAGCAATATAACATTAATGAGGTCTCCCTTGCACTCGACCTCTAATAAGTCCAGTGTAAACTGGCTGCAATAATAACTGACAAGCAGGGAGACAGTCTTTTTACTGATGAGGGTTGCCCTTTAAAAAATAAAAATTAGATTATCTTTGATTTGGGGCATTGAGCAAAGTACACATTTTTATTATTCAGGAAGACTAGACTATTCAATTTCGGTATAGATTTCTCTACCTAAATTAAGTTGTTATAAACAATTGAGGGACGTTTTGTGTGCCTAATATCGTGAAACATAGGGAATCGAATACAAATGTACATACCAAAATATGGTTCTGGGCACTGAAGTTTGGAAAAGTGAATCTGACTGGGCCTGGTCTCACCGATTTTGGCGAGACGGACTAGGTTTTCTCGTGTCAACATCTAGCTTTGTCAGATGCTATTTCCCAGGAGATCAGCAGTTTCTACTGTAACCATCCGGTCTGACACCAAGAATTATTCCATGGTGAAAGTGACTTAGATCACATTCCTTCTCCATTCTGCTGTTTGGTCTGAACAACTGAACCTCTTCACCATGTATGCTTGCATATGCAGCGTTGCTGCCACATGATTGTCCGTTTGCATTAGCAAGCATATGTACCTAATAAAGTGCTGTGTGTGTGTGTATTTCCAATCTGCTGCTTCTAGGAGTGCATGACTAGGGTCAGAGTATCTACCATTCACTGTCCAAAAATCTGGTACAGAAGGATGAGCAGGAGATGGTCTGTCCTACATCATTTCATTAGTGATACCTACAGTACAAAGTATTTCCGTTCAGATGACTCCTTTACTGTCAAAGTGTAAGCAGGTTTACTTATTGTTCTCTGAATGGCCCTCCCAACCAGAGCAATGGTATGAGGATCCTTTCAAACTGGTGTGGGAACACTGGCTTATAACACAACACTTTAGCTGTGAGAAAAGGGACTTGGAAACACCAAAACACATCCAATATAATGTATTTCTTAGAACCATATTTCATAGTATTGTGAAATATAGGGAATCTAATACACATATACCGGTATTAAAATATGTACACTACATATTATAGCACACACCTGCTTGCTGAAGTGTTTATGGGAGGTGTTTGGTTGGCTCTTTGTCTTCCACCTTCATATCACCGCATACATGGCCAGTCATTCTGATTATGGAGTGCAGACTGAATCCTGCTATTGCAGAACAATGGTATTGTCCTACAGTAAGGTTTACTTTCATTTTGCACAAGTGCAACTTTTTATTGTGGCAGATTTGATTGCGACACCTTGCTGTGAAATGATGCTGCTCAGGAAGGTAAGGGGGATACCTCCCCCTAATGACCAATCATAATTATATGAGTAAATACTGGCGCTTCAATAAGAGGTAGCAAGAGAATGTGTGAGTTATTTGCCGTAAGGATTGTGCTCATATATACGAAGAGTAAATCAAAGGAGCTATATAAACAACAAAGTGCCATCTCTATGCGAAAATATGAATTTATATAACTTTGGTGACAGGTAGGTTGCTGTCTGTATATAGTAATCTAAGCAGAGAATATATCCCTTTGCCAATTTGCTATAGTAAAGAATATAAAACAATTCTGTATCAAGCAGTGCACTGAAGCTGACATATACGAAAAGGAAGTTTAAAATCAAATATATAGACATCAATAATAGTCAAAAACCAACTTATGTAAACAAATGATAATATGCTCCTGGTGTTTTGTCCATTGGAAATTGCATTTCCATGCAACGAATTGGATAAAAAGTGAAAAACGTAATAGGGTACCTTCTTTTGTGTAATAGTCCTAATGGCACAGTTCACAGTAATATCCCCCAAGCGAAATTTGTGTTAATCCAAATTACTGATGGAAATAGCAGGTCAAGTCAGTAAAAGTTCTTGTAGTTTAACTAAACATAGAGCAAAGACAGTAACAGAACAAGTAGTGCGAGACTAACCCCCCTGTATACAGGCATGTTTGCCCAGATGGTATGGTCTCTTCTGGGTCCCTCCATTAATGCTGGCGTGTAGTAGTTGCTGAAAGGTTTTGGTTGCGGTCAAACCTCGTTGCGCATTCAATTTCTGCACAGACCATCTATTGTCACGCTGCATTCAATCTCTGGCGGACACCAAAAGCCGCCTACAGATATCGCCGCAGGTGAAACAAGGTTTGGCCGCAGCCAAAACCGTCCAGCAACTACTCCAAGCGGACTACTGCACGCCAGCACTCAGAGGAGACTGGGCCAACAACCCTGGATCGAAGAGGTAAGTCTCTCACTACTCGTCCTGTAGGTCTTTGCTTTATGGCGTTAAACTACAAGAACTTCTACTGACTTGACCTGCTATTTCCATGTGTTCGCTTCAAGGATATGACTGTAAACTTTGCCACTAGAACTATTGCACTAAAGAAGGCACCCCATTCCGTTCTTGACTTTTTTTTTTATCCAATTTGTTACACAAAAACGCAATTTACAATGGGCTTACCACCGGCAGCATATTATCATTAGTTTACACAAGTTGCTTGCCAAATGTGACGTCATATCTGCATAACTGTGTTCCTAAACTGTTTACAACTATTGATGTCTATGTATTTGATTTTCAACGTCCTTTTCTTATATGCAAGTTTCAGTGCACTCCTTGATACATAATGGTTTTATATTCTTTACTACAACAAATTGGTGAAGAGAGATTCTCTGCTTATATTAGTATATACTAATGACAGACTACCTGGCAAGAGCCTATGTTATATAAATTCATATACAGATGGCGCTTTGCTTATATCTCTCCTTTGATTTGCTCTTTGTATATAAGACCACTGTCTTTACAGCAAATTTCTTGCTACCTCTTTTTGAAGCTCCAGGATCTACTCATATAACAACCTTTTCACTAACTACTACTTAAGTTACCGGCATTAGAGGTGCATTTTTTTTTTTTTTTTCATTTTATTTGTAGAAGAAACATTATAGCCACAGTAAAACCACTTCCATTCGAGTTACTTCTGCTGTATGGATTAGTATTGCTCTTAGATGTATTGTTTTGGTGTATGTCAAAATAAAACAAGACATCAATGACAAAATAATTTATTCTGCACACTTTAACAATCTACAGCTAAAGTATAAAATGCTTACCTCATCTGATGCCATTAAAAGTGCTGTCTGCTTCCCTGTCTTCATGTGGATATACATAAAGCTTATTAGCCGTTTCCTAGCCTGTCAGTATGAACCAAGTTGCTGATGCTGTGTGATTATCTTTAGGACCAGCAAGATTTCTATTTATTGTCCTACAATATGAGCATTTCCTGAGGCTCTCTGCTGCCTAAACTGATCTTGATATGTAATGATGCATATAATGATCAATTATGGTCAAATGCTGAGGTTGCGCATCTGACGAAAAAGAATATTCCCTCTACATATTTAGTTAAAATTGAAACCTGATTTGAACCATTATGCAGTAATCATTTAGGGGCTATTAACTAGTGTTTTAAATACTAACTAAATAATAAATTATCCGATCACTTGTCAGCAATTGCAATTTACTGTGAGTTTTCTCTGCAAATAAGGACTCTAAATAGGAAATGAGGTGCTCAAATAACTGCACTCTCTCACACCAAGACTAATATGCTATACTTCTCCTTGGAATGAAAATATGATTCTATATGGGGGAGGGGATCCTTAACACTCCCTAAAAATATTCTATGTGGATGCAACCCAAAATTTGGCGACATTGGTGTTCACCATTTTTTTGTAACAAGGTCTGTATAACGTACAACTGTGTGTCACAATGAAGAGCATAGCCTCTTACATACCCTACATAAAAAAAAACTAAGTATAAATGTGGACCATTTCCTCATCCACCTTTACTATTAACCCCCGTTAATAGTAAAGGTGGATGAGGAAATGGCTTAAATGTGTAATTCTGACCTAAAGAACCCATTTGCAAATATAACCCCTATTCTATGTTTAATAGTTTTCTAAATACACTTTCTAATGGTGTATCAGCTTTTTACACTACTTAGTTTAAACCTGCTGTCACAGGGTTTGTGACACCTGTGGGAGTATGACTTAAGAGGACAAACCAATGTATGTATAAATTTTTAGGTGGACGTAGCGGTATGGAAACTAAGTGAAGTTTGATAGTTTTACAATGAAGGCAGTAGGAGAAGTGGGATACCAGCCCACTTCAAACACTGTATATAGCAAACACTTAGGAGGGGCTATATTTGCACATTTAACTACTTAAAAATTATTTCTTTTAAATGAACATAGAAGTATAATTTCACACTATCCATAAAACTGGTAAAGTAACAGCATATAATCCCATGTGGTTTAGTACTTGATGGTCTCAAGCATTTTTAATGATTCTCAGGACAATGGAGATAATAAAGGGAAACTAATTTAGTTGGAGTGTAACTTTTTTTTTTGTAAACCTGTATATGCTTAGAGTCAAACGTATGACCTATGACATGATTCCAATTTTTCTAAATATACTTTAAAGCATGTATGTCAAACCTGCGGCCCTTCAGATGTTTGTGAAACTACAAGTCCCAGCATGCCCTTCCAGCTATCAACATGTGGTCTACTGACAAAGCATGCTGGGGCTTGTAGTTTCACAACACCTGGAGGGCCGCAGGTTGGACATACATGCTTTAAGGTCTCAAACCAGGAAATGGTAGGGTAGTAAAATTGTTAGTTTGCACTGCAGTACATTCCTGCAAAGACATGAAATGCTATGTAAAATCAATCTAGCAGCCAAAAAAAAAAAAAAAAATCAAATAAATTAATGAGATGCAGCTGGCAACAAGCAACATCCTATGAGGTGTGAATGGTTAAGGCAACAAAGGCCACAAAATATTTCTCGGATTTCAGGTCTTCACTTGAATAGTTTGCTTGCACTCAGAGATGTCAGAAGTGGGCTCTGGGAGACCCACTGGATGCTCTGCTGTAGCTATCAACAACATGTCTAAGGTGGTCTCTGCACATTTGGCAATAAACCTAATGAAAGGCCTCACGTCACCTTCATTTGCAAGTTCTAATACAAGATAGTATTCTGATCTCTGCTCTTTCCGGATAGTTATTGGTGGGTATCCTGCCTGCATTAAAATTAGATTCATGAGTAAACGGGAAGTCCTTCCATTACCATCTACAAAAGGGTGAATATAGACCAGTTTATAATGAGCTAGGGCTGCAAATTCCACAGGATGCAAGTTCATTGCATCTTCTGAATTAAGCCATTGAACAAACTCTTGCATGTGCTTGTCTACATCTCGAGGATGTGGGGGAATATGATGACCCACAAACACTTGGTTAGTACGAAACCGTCCAGCTTCAACAGGGTCCACATAACCCAACACTCTTCTATGTATCTCCAGTATGTCATCAGTTGTCACAGATCCTATTCGAGACACTAAGGTGGTGTTAACATATTTCATTGCAGCGTGCATACCAATGACTTCATTTTGCTCTTCAAGGCTTTTACCCGGAACAGCATAACGTGTTTCAATTATATGGCGAATTTCAGACAGTGAAAGGGTGTTTCCTTCAATAGCCACGGTGTGGTAAATGTGGTGATAATAAGACTCTTCCATGACCCTACGAAGAGCAGAGTTCCCTTTTGGAATAGACATCACCTTTTTGACTTTGCTGTCAATTATACTAAAATACCTCTGATCTATTTCTTCAACTAAAGGCAACGTTCGATCTCTGTTTACCAGAGCTTTCTGGTTGTGTGGAGAGATCATTAAAGCTTTGGAATAAAGATAGTCCGCCTGTATGATGTCCTTTTCTTCCTCCAGTAGAATGCCAAGCTCATTAAGGGCATCCACCTGATCTGGATCCATCTTCAGGGCATGGAGAAGAAGTTTATGGGCCTTGTCTGTCTTACCTAGACGCTTCATTTCTAAAGCTTGGTTCAAAGCAGCTTTGGCTTCATACACGATATCTGAAATATTAAAACATATTATGGCCTTGTCAAGGGTCAATTTATCTTCTTCGCAGTCTTATTAGTTTACGATGAGAAAAGACCCAACAGTTATTGTGTTAGGTGTCTAGATTCATCACCCTGAAAGAAAGTGTTGCTGAGGATAAAATGACAGTTGTGTTGTAATATTCAAAGATGAAAACAAGAGAGCACCACTACAAGATCGTAGAATGTTCATCTGTGTGTAAAATCACAGACCACATTGTAATACTTTCCTGCTATTTCCATAATACACTACACAGGTAGGTGCAAAACAGCCACAATCCAGATGTGTGTGCCCAGTTAAAGTATGTGGACTTCCCTCTCTCACTTTAGGGTTGCACTCCCTTTTTCTGTCAAGCATTTAACTCCAATCTATTGCTTGGCAGGATTAATTTGAAACATTAGCTTTAGTGCTCATACAGACATGATATTCCTACTGTTAAAGCTTAAGTGAAAGGACAAAGCACTGTTCAGGTTGGGGCTGTTTTCCTTCTGATAAAGATCTGTGTTCCCTTGTAAAAAATAAGCTAAAACTGCCCATTCCTGCATACTAATGTAAACAGAATACAGGAATAGTGTGTCTATATGACGTGTGTGTGTGTGTGTGTGAAGTTACACTTGAACTACTTTTCTAATGCTAGTATACACAATACGTAAACTTTCCAAACATACGTAACCATCCCATTACATTCGCAGAATGAAATCAATGCTGCTTAACTCCAATTATCACACCTTATTCTTTGTGAAGATTTCCCAACTTCAAACACTAACAAGATTTTAAAAAACATGCATTGTTGTAATAGTTATCTTCTGGGGAGATACTGGTCACTAATCGACACAGGTGAGGAAATCATGGACAATAACATTAAGTTGTCACTGTGGCAATCTATATCAGATGTTGCTAGTGAGGGCAAGATTACTATGATGAATAAAGGACAACTATATGATTCTAGTTTTATTTTGTAAATGGAATATAGTTATTATACTTTACGTAAGACTACCTCCTTAGAAATGTTTATCATTCAGATGAAAATGTACTATTACCTGGAGGTGGTTTCTGTTTAAACACCAAAAGTTCGATCGCAGTTGAAGCAACAGCAAGACCTGTAGTTTGTCCAGTATATTTGTGAGTCCGCTCATCACCTCCCCAGAGATTACACTGTAGCAAAACCTTTAGAGCAGCTTTATACTGTTCCTCCAGGCCACTCAGAGGGAAAAGGACCACCAAAAGTGACCCGGACAACACCACCAGTGCTGCTCGGAGCCCATACCGAGCACCAAACTGTGGCCATTGAAACTCTGTCACGGCCATCGAAGTGTCAGTCACCCAACTCCAAGCACCTGCAGTAGGTTCATCTTGAATATCTCCACGAACCTGTAATAATAAACAAATGTAATAATCACATCCATTAACACACTGCTTAGTGCAAAATATAAATTAAGAAAATACAGCCTAGACTAAAGCATATGCATTACCTTAATATGAATACATTAGTAAGGAGCTGGAGAGTTTCTCCAGCTCTCAGTTTCTCTGGCTACAGAGCCTCTAATCCACAATATCTGTAGAATTAAAGGTCTCTTATCGTCTTTAATGCATAAAACATTTCCTTTGTTTAGAATTTACTCTAACAAACGAGTTTCAAAGGGCAACTTTCAACGGGACCAAGACTTTACACTTGGTATAGCCAATCTGTGACAGTAATGTGATCAACCTTCTTATGTTATATCAACAATTCTAAGAATCACACCTCATAGTACACAAACATCAACGTACCAAACCTCCATAGCACATGGTTAGTCCAGAAATTACCGTTATCGCTGTTACATAGCAGGAGCTGTAATAATCCCATGTAGCCCTGTTATAACACCGGTGCCCCCCTGCACACCCACATCAGCTGGAAATTACCAGGCTTCCTGCTAGTGTGACTCACTCCAGATTCCTGGCCCTGGCCCCGCCCTACTCCCCGTTCTTTCCTGCTATTGGATGTACTATTACGACTCAATTCAGTATCATATACTATTACCCTATCGCCTCGGCTTCTGTACGTAACACTGCACACTCCTAAACACTAGGTGAAGAAGTGACATGCCGTATAAGTGTCAGTAGCGTCTGTGTAAAAGTACTAACAAGGCGGACATTTTTGGTGCGACAAATACATTGGGGACAACTATATTAAGAGCTGCAAAAATGGCACCTTGAACGGAATAAGAAAATAACGGCCTTAACTCTAGCGAGCATTTAGAGACACAGACGTAACACTTAAGGGGTTGTTTATTAAAACAGAGCGTGGTGACCTATGATTGGTGAACGTAGCAGCAATCTATATTCGGTTTTCATTTACAATCGGAAGGGAAAACATGATTCTAAAATGTAAAAGCAATATTAACTTCATCCTATGTGTAGGTGGTTTCTATGGACAGATCAGTGTTTACTACTTTTCTTTATTTTTTTTGTATTATGAGTGTGCAGGATGACGATTCCGGAAGACTACATTTAACAGCTGCTGGCAATGACATAAGTCAGCTGTAGGAAAAATATTATACCAAGGCCAAAATAACTAGAATGACAGACCTGCAAATAATGGCAGGTCAAATGCACCTCACCATGCTGGAAAGGCGAGTGCTGTATCAATGTAGCATGTTCAGGGGTCAGTTGTATTTAGTTTGTTGGTTGTTTAAATAGCGAAGCACAAGAAATTAAACTTTCATAAAGTTCGAAGATAAATGCACTGTCTAGTCCCAAAAGATTAGCAAAATATTACAATATGTTAGTGGAAATGTAAACCAAAGTAATTAACTGATAAAACTAGCAGACACTCTGCTAGAACGCGCCTTTGGCCCCATCAAATATACATTTCTGTAGGTGTAACTGAGCCTATAAAACTTGATTCGTACTGCTCCTCTTGCCCAAACTCACAGGAAATAATTTAATTCCACTACCTATAAGATTTTGTTCCAAAATACCATGTAGCAAATAAGGTGGAGAATATAGGAGCAGATAATGAGATCAAGAAAGAAAGCATATGAGATGTGTGGATCACTGGTAATGAATTTTCTAGAACCAATTCTAATATATTAGTGTCCACTGGTTCTCAGGAGTGGAGTGCACTCCCATTAGTATAAGTGAATGCATTTTGTTTCAAACAGGCACAGTTTATTTGGAGAGTTCATAATTGAATAGATCTAATTCTGGTTCGTCCCCATGGGACTCCAGGGATTTTGCTATGGAGTAGATTAAAATGGGTTTAAGAGGAGGTGATCTCAATTTGGAACGTCTAAAAAGAGAAGCAAAGAGGATTTTTCTTATGGACAGTCTGATCCCGAGGGGTCTTAATGACCACAACAATTTCATGGCATTTTTATAGGTCATGCTTGTCCTTTGGATATAATATCATTAAAAAAAGTAGGGTCAAAATATCAGAGCATGTATGAGTCAATACCTACTGTTTATGACCTTATTGAGTCTTTCTGTCACTCAGTCACCTGATAGGTAATATGGGACTCTTGTAGGTACATAGGGTGGTAGTTATGTCACTTTAGAGGATGTATCTCTTTCACCAATTTAAATGATGTACCCAATCACAAATCTGACACTGAGAATTCTGCTCAGATCTAACACAACTGAGACGGATTACATTCTACTGTCACTGGAACGGTCTTTATACTAAGGACCTAAATCAATTATCTTTTTTTCTCACTCCTTATTTTTCTGTCTTTACCCATATATTATTTGCTACATGGTATTTTGGAACAACATATTATAGGTAGTGAAGTTAAATCATTGCCTGTGAGTTTGGGCAAGAGGAGCAGTACGAATCAAGTTTTATAGGCTCAGTTACACCTACAGAAATGTATATTTGTTCGGACCAAAGGCAAGTTCTAGCAGAGTGTCTGCTAGTTTTATCAGTTAATTACTTTGGTTTTCATTTCCACTAACATATTTTAATATTTCACTAATCTTGTTCTTAAATACGTTATACAACATTATTTTAATGCATACCAATAAAATATGATAAGGTTTTATCTATTTGATTTCAGGAGTGCCCTATTTGCACATTATGTTTTTCTTTAGTATATATCTATTAATATGTGTGGGTGCATCACTCCTAGGTAGATTGGCTACATAATAGATTTATAAAATTCCTCACTATAGTTTCTGACCAATCCTCTAGGAGTCTTGGGATTTACCTGGTGCGGTATAGATACCTTTTTTGGGTATTAATCCTGTTGTTATGTACACCATCCTGTGTATACCGACATATGCTGCCAGACTTCACTATACAGCACTCGAACAGATAGGTTGCCGCATCAAAATCGATGGGTGTCATCCACACGTGAAGCAGCTTCTTAGAGCAGTGATGGAAAACAGGCAGCCCTAGGGCCACATGCTGCCTTCCGATCCTTCCCCTCTGTGTCCCAGCCCCTTCCTGCTTTATTGTCACGTTTGTGTGTTATAGCTTGTAACACTTATTTAAAACGCCTGCTGCAATGTTATTATAGATGGGTGTCTCCTTATTTGATTAAATGTATTGTTTTAACAGTGGCCTAGTGGTTAGCACTTTTGCCTCACAGCGCTGGGATCATGAGTTCAATTCCCGACCATGGCCTTATCTGTGTGGAATGTGTGCGTGGGTTTCCTCTGGGCCCTCCGGTTTCCTCCCACACTCCAAAAACATACTCGTAGGTTAATTGGCTGCTATCAAAATTGACCCTAGTCTCTGTCTGTGTGTGAGTGTGTGCCTATATTAGGGAATTTAGACTGTAAGCTCCAATTATTATAATAATTATATTAAAATAATTTTAACTACACCTACTATGATATTTGAGTAAAGAAACCCTAAACCAGAACATTTTCTATCACAATCAGAATGTATATTAAAATAATTTGAACCACAATTATTTTGGCATTTATTTGAGGCATTCACAAGACAGACAATTATCAGGGACAGTTAGTATAAACTACAAGACTGCAAAAGTTTTAGGCAGGTGTGGAAAAATGCTGCTTCGTAAGAATGCTTTAAAAAATAGAAGTGTTAATAGTTTATGTTTATGAATTAACAAAATGCAAAGTGAATGAACAGAAGAGAAATGTAGATCAAATCAATATTTGGTGTGACCTCCCTTTGCCTTAAAAACAGCATCAATTCTCCTAGGTACACTTGCACACAGTTTTTGAAGGAACTCGGCAGGGAAGTAACTAGGGTGTGTGATAGGGGCGGCCGTCCAGGACACAACGCTGAAGGGTGGTGCAGTTTAGGAATATTTTAGGTTCATGTGGTTAAAATTGAGAGCTAGAGGGGTAGCATTTTTGTTTCTTGCCGTAGGCCAGTGTTTCTCAACTCCAGGACTCCCTAGCAGTACATGTTTTCCATATCTCCTTGCTGGAGCACAGGTGTATTCATTACTGACTGACACAGTGTAGCAGGTGGTATAATTATTTCACTAGTCACCTGGCAATCCTGCACTGTTAGAGGGTCCTGAGGACTGGAGTTGAGAAACACTGCCCTAGGCGCTTAAATTTTAAGTTATGGCTCTGCCCTTCCCCTTTGCTCCGCTCTCGCACTACAGCACCTTAAGGATTAAATAATTTAACCTTAGTGTATTCATTTATATATTGCACTAATTATTTCAGTGAAAGACAAAGTATTGAAAATCGGTAATGGTAAAAGAGAAATTAACAGTTACTGGAAAAAAAAAAACCTTTTGAATATGTATATTGAAAATGTTATCTAGTTATACACCACAATGAGCCTAATTCATCAAGGAACGTATAACTAACATTGTTACATACATTGGGTACACCCACGTTCATATTCAACAATGACCAGATACATCTATTGATGAATACGGGTCTAGGCCTGATCTGCTCTAACACAAGACACTGCAAGATATGTCAAATACATATGTAGAATATCAAATCACAAAAGAACGCACAGAATAAAAGAACGCCCCCTGCTGTAATTGGCCAAAATTGTGACAATCGTTTAGGGGGTGGGACCAAAATGATGCAATTCGTCAACCCCAACCCCGCATGCCCACCTCCCGCAAGATCTCCCTGAAGCCAAGGAGTAAAAGTTTGCAAGTATGTTTCATCTGCTTGTCATGTTATTCCTATTGCTATACTGTGACATAGCAGCCCTCTCAAAGTAGCTCTACTGCCATCTTGTGACTGAATTGCAGTACTAAATTTTATGTTCTAAACTTTGAAGACTCACAGGGAGATATTGAGAAGAGGTGAAACTACTTCCCCAGCGTAACGCGATACTTGCGCTGTCAACGGTGCGGATAGCTCCCTCAACAACAACAATAATAGCCATCAAAACCTGCGGAGGATCTGGATAATCTATCAAGACCAGACCTCGTCTGTGGCTCTCAACTGCTGTCCTGCAACTGTAAGTTGTAAAGTAATGTCACCTTGAATCTAAATTTAGTGGGTGCGGGAGATACCACCTGCTATTGATGTTTTGAAACAAAGTGTATATTTTTCTACACAGATTAGGAAGCCTTCTATAGTTCTACACAACAGATTGTTATAGGTTTTAATCTCTACATAAGCTTTGAAACGATTGTTGGAACTCTACTTGCCAATGTGTCTCACAAAAACAAAAAAATAAGTAACACTCCTAAACATACCGTTATTAAAGCTCTTGAAAGGGCTATTGGCCATTCAAAAGCATTGCCTGACGCAGCCGATTGGGGATCAGATTCGGATAACATTTCATCGCCTGAGACCCCACTCACCCCCAATGATGTGATTGCCATAGTCACAAAAACAATTCAATTAGAAATGAGAGCAATTGTCTCAGAGCCTCGATTGCAAATGTCAGAACTTGGTTCTCGTACAGACATTGTTGAAAATTAACTAGATATAATCTCCACCAGCAAACAACAAACACGGAGAAAGCTGATCTGAGAGCTGATCTTAACACCTTTAAGGATTAGATAGAAGATCTAGAGAACCGCAACAGACGCAACAACATCCGGATGAAAAATTTACCAGAATCCATTCCAGCAGAAGCCTTGCCTAAACTTGAGGGTCTATTCCTACAAATGATACCCGACCTCTCAAAAGACCTACTTCTTCTGGATAGGGCACACAGAGCCCTACGGCTGAAACCAAGTCCAGATCAGCCACCCGAGACATAATCATACGATTCCATTACTTCAAAACTAAAGAGAATTATGGCGCCCACTAGAAACATACAATCAATCCCTTATGCTGGATCGCATCTTCAACTTTATCAGGACCTGGCTCCTTCTACTTTGAAAAAACATGGAGATCTCATTAACGTAACAAAATTCCTACGCAACCATTCGATCAAGTACAAGTGAGGCTTCCCGTTCCAATTAATTGTCTCCAAAGATGGCCAGAACCATTCAGTGAAAACGCTGGATCAAGGTCTTGATTTGCTCAAACGTTTTCATCTTATTCAGAATTCTGAGACTTCTACCGCAGCTTCTTCATCTCAACAGAAAATCCCAGCTCCGATGCCAACCTGGCAACAAGCATGATTTTATATATATATATATATATATATATATATATATATATATATATATATATATATATATATATATATATATATAAAATCTAATATATGTATCTTAACTTGAGCGCGCGCTCTCTCTCTCCTTAGATTATGTAACTTTGTTTTATTACAATTTCTAGAATCCTTTTCAATTGTGTGTCTCTCCCTCCCCCACCCCCTTTTTTTTTTCTTTTTCCATTTCTCCCTTTCCACTCGATAGGGCGTAGACCTCTCCTAAATCAAAGTACCCACAAAATAGATCTGGGGGGTAAATGTATGAAAGTCCGATTTTTTTTCAACTCCCCGGAAATCGGCGACTTTGCAGGTAAAATTTAAAGCGCGATGACTTGTAAAGGCAAACTTGCCTTTACAAGCCATCGCCGCTTTAAAAGGCAAACTTGCCTTTACAAGCCATCGCCACTTTAAATTTTACCTGCTAAGTCGCCGATTTCCGGCGAGTTGAAAAAAATCGGACTTTCATACATTTACCCCCAGGAGTCTCTTGTTTTTTTGCTTTTCCTCTGGCTTATCTGGAGCCCATTCAGATCAGTTCACAGTTCTAGTTCAAACTTTAAAATGTGTATATGTTTGAATTGTTTCGGTTTCAATCTAGTTGTTGTTTATATTGTGTTATTTATATCACTTTGACTTGTTATATATTTGTGTTGTTTCCCTGCACCCACGCTTCTCTCACCCACACCCATCTGCCCTAAATGTGTACCATGCACAGATATTGTCAACAATTTTCCATATTCCTCCCACAATGCCCCTACCTCCACTAATTTCTCCACTACCAAAGAGATGGTGTCACACAACTCGCCACGTCTCTTTTTTCTAGGTCCTGCCACTCACACCGAGATCAGGACCGCCTTATCTTTCCTTTCCCTTCTTCCTTATGTGTCTTCCCTTCTCCACATCCAGCTACTATATTCGAAAGAAGACTCCAACCTCACTTATAAAGCAGAATCCCCTTCACACTCTCATCCACCATGAATCTCAAAATAATATCTCTTAATGTTAACGGTCTAAACTCACCAAACAAACGCCCAATGGCCTTACAATATTTTAAGCGCAAAAACCCAGACCTGATTTTCTTGCAAGGAACACATCTTAAGGATCCACACCCCACAGTGGCTTCTAAATCTTATCCACATGCTTTTTACTCTTCTGCAAACGCAAAACGTAGAGGTACATCAACACTGATACACAGTAGAGTCCCGCTGACTATTGACTCGCAGACGTTCGACTTGGCAGATACATCATCCTTAGAGGAACCTTAAACCAAAATCCCATAACTTTAGCTTCAATATATGCCCCAAACGTGCAGTAGGGAACCTTCTATGCAGATTTCTTTCAACAACTCTTTACATGCAGGAGGTATGACCATTATAGGAAGGGACTTTAATACTATCCTAGATCCAATATTAGATAGGTCCAGCCAAACGCATATTTCTGTGGGACATACCAAGGAGTCTAGTAAGGTGAAATTTCAACTGAAGTCATTTAATTTATACGACGCTTTACCAGTGTTATATCCCTCTTCCAGAGCCTACACTCATTAATTCAGTCCCTCATGACCTATACTCAAGAATAGATTACTTTTTTGTTGACCACTTGACAACCCAGAGGCTGGGAGATGTCCGGGTCATCCAAGTGTCCTGTTCTAACCATGAAGCAGACTCTGCACTTACACCACCCCCCCCCCCCCCCCCCAATCACGGCCCAGATGGCAACTTGATGAGTCTTTACTCCTTAAGAAAAAGAGCATATTTCCCAGATATCCCAAGCTATTACTGATTATTTTTTCCCATAATGTATCCCCAGGGATATCACAATCTATCCTCTGGGAAACCCATAAGGCCACTATATGGGATATCCTTATCAAAATGACAACACAGCAGAGGCGGAAAGAAAGAGCGTATACAGGAGCTTGAACAACAGATACAACAAACTGCATTTCAACACCAAATTAACCATAAGAAATGTTTGTACACCAAACTTCTGTCTCTTAAAAGGACAATTAAACCAAATATTATCAAAACAAGCAGCTAAAACTCTCCTATGGGTTCAGCAAAAATATAATGAAAAAGGCGAAAAAGCAGATACTACCTTAGCTCGCAAACTCCGTGCCCGCTGTACTCAAAATATCGGTATCTTTACTCTATGATCCTCAAAAGATAGCGAAGTGATTTTGGGATTACTACGCCTCACTTTATAATTTGCGTCCAATAATAGATGATCCGGCCCAATTTAATACAAGTATTAAGAACTACCACTGTTCTTGCCAGCTACCCAAACTCACCAGAGGCCAATTAGGAACTCTCAATGCACAATTCACATCAGAAGAAATTCCTGATATTATCAAAACATTGAAACATCAATCTCCCCAGATCCAGATGGATTTTCTGCTATATATTATAATTTTTTTTCCCAACAATTGGTCCCCATGCTCACAGGGTTGTTTAATTCGATCATGGAAGGGGGCAAATTGGATGGAGCCACCACCAGAGCGGGGATTGTAGCGATACCTAAACCAGACAGAGCTCTAACTGAGGTGAGTAGTTACAAATCCATATCTTTTCTTAATGTAGATTTAAAGCTTTTTGCTAAAATTCTTGCTAATAAAGTGGGTGCTGTTCTTCCCTCGCTAGTTCACCCCGACTGTCACAGAATGGACCGCCTATGCCACCCTGTCTGTTGTTGCTGGGAACCAGCTGAGCTTACTTTGCCACTGTTTCCTTTTGTTATCCCAAATGCACCCTCTTGCCGCAGTATGAGGGGCTTACAATGCTGTCACCACTGAACTCATGGCACTCAGAACCACATTCCTTCTGGATAACTGTCACTGCTAGTGTACTCCTGTGCTGGTACACTTGAGCTGGTAACTCCGGACCTCTTACTATGGATCCGGGTTGCTGTGGATGGATTCTCCCTGGCCTATCACACTGACCAAAGCTGCATGGGTAGCAGGCAGAACAGTGGTACTGGAAAAGCTTGGGTCTAAACCTCAGAGAGCCAGAGAATGGATTAGATTTAGGGTCTAATCTGCAGGTCACAGGATTACAGCAATATTGAAGAAGCTGTCAAGCAGGTCTTTGAAGCAGAGTGATGTTTATTGCTCAAGTGTCCTGACAAGGACAGTTCCAATGATTAAAGGCATCAGTGGTCAGGTCAGATGGAACATCAGAATGATACATTACATACTCACACAGCTCATCTTTTATACAGTTCCGAAATAGTCTATTTTTAGAATCAGGATGTACTCTATTTACACAAACATGGATTTACATGCATTGCAAAGCCACTAATATTTATACTTAGCTATGAAATTCTTAAAAACCTTGATGTGATTTCCTGGATCTTATTTCAGAGGCAGGAGACTCACTAGCAAGTCAAAAGGTCTGACTAGCATGAATACTTCAGACAGTCGAATACACTTTTCCACAGAACAACAACAAAACCCAAAACAAGTCACTTCCACACATCACAATACACCAAAGGCTTAGTAAACACAGGCTTATTGTATCAGATATATACATCAGAAATAGGCATATCCTATAGCAAGGTTAAACAGAAAAAAAAAACTTTTCTACCCTGGTCTCAGAGATAACGATTTCCTATATCACAATATCAAAAATAAGTGCACATGCAATTACATAAATAAGTGCCCTGTGCTATTTGCTTTAAATAAATTTTTACCAAAAGTTATTTAATAGTGATCCAGTCACACTGACCAAGTTGGATTCATCCTGGAAAGGCAAGCCTCACCAGAAGAATAATAGATCTAATTCACATAGCTAACAGCACATCTCTCCCTGTGTTGGTGGTTGCATTAGATGCTGAGAAAGCTTTTGATAGAGTGGCCTGGCCCTTTATGCAACAAACATTGGTGAGCATGGGGATCCAGGGGGCTTTTTGTAAAGGGATTTCTGCATTATATCACAACCCCACAGCCTCAGTTTTAGCTAACGGTCTTACTTCCTCTCCCTTTAATATAAATAATGACACCCGCCAAGGATGCCCCTTATCTCCCATAATTTTTGTCCTTATTATTGAACCTTTAGCAGCCAGAATTAGAAACAATTCGGTCATCGCGGGCATCACCACGAGTTCTAGGGATCATAAGATAACGTAAGTATAACCTCATCAGCATACAAAGTTATCTAGATCACACATTTCTTTACCCAACCTCTTTAAAGAAATTTGACCTACAGTTCTCTCTCGAATTACAAAATAAATGCGGACAAATCTGAAATACTAGACCTTAATATTCCTCAACATATTACCCAACCACAATCTTATTATTGTCACGCTTTACACAGGGAATATCACTGACTGGTATTAGCGCTACTAACCTGAGAGGCGCAGAGTCTAACACACCACTGGTGTTCACCAGGGACCCCCGCAAGGTTTGGGCTTTGCTGCGTGCGATGTGCAGGTCGCGGTTTTCCCAGGAAGTCACCAGTGCTGCGAGTAGAGGGTAGTCAGACAGGCCGAGTCGAAACCAAGGAAGCGAGGTACCACGGAGAGTAGGCAAGAGTAGTCAGGAACGGTCCAAGGGTCAATACCAGTGCGGGCAGCGAAGTACAAAGGAGATCCGGAAGAGAGGTCAAACAAGCCAAGGAGTCAATACACAAGAGGTCTGGAACAGGAATAATAACTAAGTGCTGGAGCTGGGTAGAACCAATACTCTGGCACCCTAATGGTGCCAGAGTGGAGTTTAAATAGTGGCAGACAGGAAGCTCTGGAGGAGAAGTTCCGGCGATCATCCTCAGCTGATCACTGGGAAACATCTGGGTTGCCAGGCAACCGAGCGGCGCATCGCGCGAGCGCCGCGATCACGTGGTCGCGTCCCGTTGCCTAGCAACGGGACGTCTCTCCCGGCCAGAAGGTGTCAGTCTCCGGCACCCAGCAGAGGTGCGGAGACGGCACCTGACAATTATGTTGCCATCGATAATTATAATTGGTTATAAGTATTTGGGAATTTATTTAACTAAGTTATTCCTCCCTATGTATTACACAGCCAATTTTCCCAGACTTATTATTACAATCAGATGTGATCTAATTCAATGGAATAAATTTCACATCTCATGGATCGGCCGAATGGCCTCTGTCAAAATGACTGTTTTACCCAGACTACTTTGCTTATGGCAAACGCTTCCAATTCAGGTTCCCTTACATGTCCTTAAACATTTACAACAAATGATATCCAAATTTGTATGGGCAGGGCGAAAACCTAGAGTATGAATGCAAATTCTCTCTAAACACCAAATTGCTGGAGGCCTGGGCCTCCCAAACATAATAAAGTATTATCAAGCAACACATATGTCCCAATGTGTTCTCTGGTACTCACCTCCCCATCATGGAGTGTGGATTCAAATCCAATCAGATATATTACAATTATACTCCCCATATTCCTTGCTCTGGATATCACCCCAACACAGGACAAGACGTCTAGTCCAACTTCCTTCTGCACGTTTCTCAGTTTCAATTTGGGATCAAGTGACTAGGTCCTGTAAATTATGATCCGAGTACCTGCTTCTTATCCTAATTTGGAACAATAAAAATTTTGATCCAGGCCTAGATCTTAAATTGTTTCATCACTGGACTTCTCACAACCTGCTTTTTGTTTGGGATCTGGCTCCAATAAGGGTTTTCCCTACATTTGCAGATTTACAGAAAAGATTAGACTTGCCCTACAAAAAATTTCTACCAATATCTCCAGCTCACCAGACACCTTTATCGATCCCTAAAAGCACCTCTCCCATTGGACCAATGCTTAGCCTTGGAAACTCTATGTTGCATATCTCCCACTACTAGAGGCCTGATATCCACCTTATACCAACTGATTAATAACTTTAATCAACCAGACAAAGACCCACATGAGTTGGCTTGGGAGCGGGACACTGGGGAGACCCTGACTCCAAAAGAATGGCCGAAGATTAGAGTTAATATAGCCAAGACATCAATTTCAGTTAGAATAAAAGAAAATTCCTGCAAGATTTACTACATGTGGTATTTGGTCCCCTCCCATCTCCACACTATCTTTCCTACTTCCAGTGACCGATGTTGGAGGGGTTGCAGATTGCGAGGTACCCTGTTGCAGGTTTGGTGGAATTGCCCTAAACTACAATCTTACTGGCTGAAAATTCATAAAACTTATTGACTCCATTACACAGGTTAAAATGCCCGACTCCCCTCTATATTCCCTTCTTACCAGATGGCTCCCAGATACTACCCGGCCCGCATAAACACTCATCAATCACATTTTAAATGCAGCTAAATGCTTAATTGCTGCTCTCTGGAAAAATACTGCTCCCCCCTTGCTCTCAGCCACTGGTCAATCTACAGAATGGAAAGCATCACAGCTGTCCTCAAAGATAAACCAGCGAATTTCCAAAACACTTGGGGGTAAATGTATCAAGCCGAGAGTTTTCCGGCGGGTTTAAAAAGCCAATCAGATTCTAGCTATTTATTAAGTACATTATACAAAATGATAGCTAGCATCTGATTGGTTGCTATAGGCAACATCTCCACTTTTCAAACCCACCAGAAAAATTTCAGCTTGATACATTTACCCTTTGGTCTTCTTGGACAAATTACTACAATGCTGAACCTCTATTAACAACCGCTTGCGGGTTTGAAAAAGTGGAGATATAGCAACCAGATTCTAGCCATCATTTATTTAGTACATTCTACAAAATGACAGCTAGAATCTCATTTGTTGCTATAGGCAACATCTCCACTTTTTCAAACCCGCAGTTTATTAAATCTAGCCCATGATCTCTATAGGTTTTGAATGTTTTATACACTTAAATGCTAGACATACATAACCTAGTCCCACCTTCTCACAACTATAGATATCACTTTTCCTCTCCATCATTTTATTCATGGAATAAGAAGTAGCAAACCAGTTTCGCCCCTGCCCCAATCTCTCTCCCTCCCCCCCTTGTTTGTCTCTTCTTCCCCTCCCCCCTAGTAACAAAAATAAGAAAAACAACATTCATATTTCTCAAAGATAGTATACCTATTCACCTTTTGTTACTTTGAGTCTTCTTCAATGTTTGTAAACATCTTGTTTTTCACATGTATATTGTTTGGTATGTTTTACCTAAGTTATTTTCTAAAAATGTTATAAAAAATGTTAAAAAAAAAAAAAAAAAAAAAAAAAAAGCACATTTCAGTCTTGACAGACTCTCCTCAAGAAATGGACACCGTTCTATTAGTACAAGGGATTTTTAAACCATTTTCTTGCAGGCTCCTTAACCCCCACCTTAAGAATTTTCACTTTCATTTCAGTCAAATTGATTCCCAAAAGGGACACAGCTTTTTTGGAGTAAATTATCCATCACCAAGATATATGGACATTGTAGAGGATCTCTCATCTCTATTCTGCTGGAGTGAACACAGGGTTTACAACTTTGGGCCTCACAACTCCCCCAAGACCCTTATCTATCGGTCTAGTTTGAAAAGATTCTTAATTGCACAGGTCACCTAGGTCAGTCAGAACATACTTTGAGCGGTTACATAAAACATTGTCATACATGAATTCAACAGAATATAACAATCAGTCCTTAGATATACTATATAATCATCACAGGGTGAAAATCAGGTTAACCACTCTGTGGCGTTCTCAAACCTCTGGGGGACTTGCTCTTACGGACTTTCAGGCCTATTATCTAGCCGCACAATTAGGCATCTGAAGGGATGATTGGGGGTTTCCTCAACGGCAGACCTTGTCCGTTATCTGGCCAGGTTTTGATTGCGCACCTGCCCAGGCCTTGTTGGGTACCCAAGTCTCGGGAATTGTTCCACCGCTACTTATGCAGGCCTTATTGATATGGAATGTGCTTCAGGGAGTGATGGATACAGTTGGGATAGACTGATACTCCGATCTGGGTAAATTCTGCCCTTGCAGAGCTGTATAATTTAAGGCAATGTTGCCGATGGTGTGCCGCAGGGGTCACATCCATGTGCCAACTTTATTCTAAAGGTGTTCTTAAATCCTTTGCACATCTGCAATCAGAATTTCCACTCCCAAACTGTCTATTCCTTACTTACTTGCAGCTCAGACATGCCCTAGAAGACCAGTTTGGCAGAACTCCCATTACTTTTGGCATGGCCTCTCTGAGTTCGCTTTTGAGACAGTTGAGCACAGCCAAGACAATCTCCATTCTATATGCCAATGTCCTTTCCCTCCTTGCTCCTGATGACTTGGGTGGGCTGCGGATGAGGTGGGCTTAGGCCCCTTAGATGACAATAACTGTCTATACATGAGTGGGCCAAATGTGACATTGGACATTTATCTGAACTGTATATTGCATATATAATTAATGATGTATATGTATTTTCGTGCAGGGTTATATACTCAAAAGAACTGGAACTGTTTGATAAGTGAATATGTTATCTTGTATCTGTATTGTTTGAAAAATATAATAAAAATAATTGATTTAATAAAAAAAAAAAAAATTTGGATGCAGCCATACCAAAAACACTTCTCTACATTCTATTTTACGTTGCATATATCTATATGCCAAACACAAATATGCCACTAATATCTCCCCATTGTCTCTTACCATATCTCCAATGCAAAATACACACATAATAATGCCCTGTATGTATAAAAGGGTTTCTAGAAGCTACCTGAATTACTGGTGGAAAACCACCACCACCCCTTTAATTAATTTACATTAAAATAGTGGGCAACAAATACGGGGGATGTGAGAAAATTCAACCAAACACTTACTGTAAGCGAATAGAAATGGGGGAAGGGTTCCAGCAGTAATTAGAAGCAACATGACTTTTAAAAGTTATACCTAAACCATTTGAAGCTGTAAATGTACAGTACACCCTATGCCATTTTATAAAACGTTTAATACATGCAGTAATATAAACTTTACAACCCTAATCTAATTTTACATTGAAAAGTATGGAAATTTAAGGATTGATATTACACAGTTATAAGTTTTTTTTTCCCATACATACTGTTTCTGACATACCCATCATATAACCACACTCCAGTAAATAACATATTGTAATAATAATGTCCTACATTATATAGTAGATGCTGTATGGATGAATGGAGCTAGAAGCAAATATGCGTCATACCAAACATAAAACTATAATTAGATAGAGGACATAAGGCTTCTCGGAGTCAGTTCTAGGTCATATGTCTATGAACTCCTTAAGGAGCAGGAGCAGTTGTGTTCATCTCATGTTTTTAGTCTTAAATTCGTGACATGACTGATAACAATTTAGCATTTGCTGCATCCATATAATAAAAAAAAAAAACAATTAATTGAATGTATTGGTCTCAAATGCTGCAACAGCTGTATTTTTTATGGGGTTGGGGAGGGGGCATAAGAGAGTGCGATGACTCGCACAAACTTTCCCTACTGCAGTTGTGCTGTAGTACAACCTCCAAATAGTGATTAGAATAAAAAATATATACAACAAACAGCTTTATTTAAAAATACAAATACATATAAAATAAAACTAGAATTTAATTGCCACATAAAGTAGCTCTTACATGGTTTAATTGGTAGCACACAAGGAGCTTAAAAGGTTAGCATAAATTCCATAAGGATAAAAAAAAAAAAAAATAATATACAACCCAAGTCAGAAAAATTATTGACCAGTGCAATATGGTTTTAAAAATATTTTCTTAACCCCCCCCCCCAAAAAAAAAATGCCTTTCCCCCCCCCTTTAAAAACAATTAATTTTAAAACATTTTTAGGATACTGTGCCTTAAAAAATAATAAAAAAAAAACATTAAAAAAGACAAACAAACAATAAACAACCTGAGACAGTTAAGCAGCCATCAAGGGTTACGGGGATTTGGAAAAGAGGTGGAAGAATTGTGTCAACTTCACATATTATTGTTGTGTGTCCTTCCCAGGAGTCTTTTTCTCAGCATCAAGAGTCTTTTAGTTTGATGACTCCAAATTCAGTTAAAAGGGCCACAACCAGAAAGAGAACATAGATGAAGAACAGGGCAATCCCATAGCTACGACGTAAGTGAAAGCACTGTGCGGGAACGGCTATTAGTGAGAAGACCAGACTGATCCCAAGACCTCCTGCCAAGATCCACACCAAAAGATCTTGCGCTTCCAACTGAAGGGAGAAAAGAGAAATAAATTTTAATAAGCAAAAATATACCTTCCTGATGCCACCCTCAGCTGCCCATCCATGTACATTCCTGATGCCACCCTCAGCTGCCCATCCAAGTACATTCCTGATGCCACCCTCAGCTGCCCATCGATGTACGCTTTTTGACCACCAATAGTTCCTCTTCAACCATGATGTGGGTGGTGGGACACTATTGTTCTTGCTACAATCCTGTATCCATACACATACATTCTTGTATTCATTACCTGTTATTTGATCTTGATTGACCTCCCTCTTGAAGATTTTATATTTACAAAGAAGGTGATTTAATTTTTCAAATATTGCCAAGATATTTACAGTTTATTGCCAGCCTACAGATGTCAGGATTCTTTTGGTAGGTATAGTCAAATTCTGTGTACAGACCTGTGTCTTTTCCATTGATTTCTCAGTATACAAACTTCTGATGGATTGGTAGTGCAGGTTCTACGAATAGTTTTATTCGCAATGCTAATTATTACTGAACATCACATTTTATTATGATATGAATTGACAGGCAGCCATCAATTATTCCATATATTTTGAGACTTGGGACAGTTGAAGTATTTATTGACCCATTTACTTTGCAATTACAGAGGATATTGCACCACTTATTGGGCATGTGTAAACTTTTTTTTGTGTGTTGCTTGGCCCGATTTATTTAGTGAATGGCACATTTTAAAAACAGAATCAGGGCAGGTCCAAGAAACATAGCCGCAACAGTTGTGGTCTCTTTTGAGGACATTCTATGTATTCTTCTTTGCTATACATAATGCTCTCTATATTTAGAATGAGTAATATTTTGGCATACCAAGTCTATTATATGATGGTTCCTGATCTATACATTTTTGTTCTGCCCCTTTTTCCTTTACATGCCACTCAAACTCCCACCTTATTTGGAGTATAAGTCCATGAACCAAAAACCAAGATGAATTCTATAGGTACGTTATAAGAAGAAAGATGACGGAGGTGCAGTGTTTGCAAGAGGAATTTTGAAAAGAGGAATTACAATTTTGTATATGTTCTATATAACACATGAGACCTAAATATAGGTTTACAATGATTGAAAATAACAATTAGGCTGAAATGTGCCCACAAGATCAACTAACCTGTAATTCTGTTTTGGATGGGCCCATCTGTAGCAGGCACCCAAGACCAACTCCAATTAGCACATCTGTGGTCAGATCAGGAAAAGAGCCTATTCAAAAGTATGTTTTTAACATTTATAGTAAAATATAGTGGAAAATTGTAGATTACTTTAAAATCCCAGCCGTTCAGGAAAAATAGACATACAAACAGCAATGTCAATTATATCTTTTTGATTAGTCCTACAGAAGGACTGTATGTCAAGATCTTTTGATTCTGGTACTATGTTAGAATATACGACTAGTATCCGTTTATAAGAATGACCTTTAACAATTTGTGACAATACATAAAGTACAAAATGTGACCAAATATAATCAAAAACCCAAAAGATCCATAAACGCAGTCAGGTAATAATGACATACCAAACATATAAAAGATATGTCATAACACAGATTGTAGTAGATGAAATACAACCTGTTTTACTTTCAGCCAATAAACAAACATTGAAATAACTATGGATCTTGGACCTGTGGGAGACTACACAATGTATTTCATTTGTTACACTCATCTCACCTTTTGTTTATCTACAGACAGAGGTTGAGAACAGGTTACACTGCAGTAACATCATGTTTTCCTCATACACCTAGTTTATGTGCAATATATTATGGTAACTACCAAATTGGCTTTTATCAGTTTATTCACCATGAGGAATAGTGTTCGGGATCAAGTTAAATAGTTTTCTATACAACTGATGAGGGTTGTACCCGATTTTGACATCTGAAGACATGGATTATGTAGGCCGGTATTGCTTTGCAATAAACTGCTGGCAAATATGAAATGATTCTTTGTAGGAAGCAACATAAAAGGATACTGAAGATAATGCCTCCAAAGCAGGCAGAGAACGCCATGCGAGGATAGCCTTGACGAGCCAATGTCAGGTCAGATATAAAATCTGGAAGAGTAAAGAAGAGCGAATGAGTAAAGCAAAAAGCTGGCATGGTTACAATATTGTGTTATCAATGTAATCATCATCATGTGTTTATTTATATAGCGCCACTAATTCCGCAGTGCTGTACAGAGAACTCACTCACATCAGTCCCTGCCCCATTGGAGCTTACAGTCTAAATTCCCTAACATACACACAGACAGACTAAGGTCAATTTAATAGCAGCCAATTAACCTACTAATGTCTGGGCTTTCCTTGAAATACCAACCCATATGTAGATGCTGTAAGACAGGAGAACAAACTACAGACAATGATGTCTCGGTCGTTCTATTTGACAGTAAACATTTGGTAAAATTCAGCACTTCACTACCACCAAGCTTTAAAAGGTACCACCACCAACAATCAGAGGCAGAACTAGCGAGCTGTGGGTCCCGGTGCAGTGAAGCGAGGAGGAGGGATCCGGGGCCCACAGCTTGCTAGTTTCCTGTGCACCGAATCCCATTATCTCCATGGGCCCCGGTGCACTGCACCTGCTGCACCAATGGTAGTTCCTCCACTGCCAACTATCGTTCTACACAATCCAATTGCATTTTCGGTATGAAGATTCTATAAAAAGACCACCAAGCCCCATAACGGAAATGTTCAGATATAAACCAAGATGGTGAAAAAAAATAATAATAAAAAAAAAAATGTTCAGACAGCTGAAACTCCTCCCATATCAGGGGTGGGCAAACCTGTCCTCAAGGGCCATATCCAGTTCATGTTTTTAGGATTTCTGTCTGTAGAAACAGGTGGGATAATTACTGACCCAGCCAAATAGATTAACTCAGCTGTACATGATTAAAGAAATCCTAAAAACATGAACTGGATATGGCCCTTGAGGACAGGTTTGCCCACCCCTGTCCCATATCTATAGGACAATGTTTGTATGGCATCTGATGCAGACCAAAAAGCTGATTATGTAGGCATTTAGTATATATGACAGTATTGACCCTGTCCCTGTATTGAGAGGCACCAACCCACATGGTACCTTTCTGCAAAGCAAGTCTCTGCCTAGCTGTCAGTCACAGCCTGCTAATTAGTTAGAGAAGCACCTTCCTACTAGCATGGCAACTTGCCAGAGTAAAAAAAAAAGGGCATGGTGAACATATTGTTACATATTAACAATCCAGTTCATGCTCACTACTCAGTTCAGTAACAGTCTTTCACATATATGAATGTCAAACAATGATTTTATTTACTCTTTAAATAGTCATAGTTGACTGATTGTATACAAAAGTTAAAGCTAAATGAAATAAAGAATCATTAACACACATGTAATGTTCAATTATCACCAATTACATTCACCTCCAATACTGTTCCCCCAGGCTAGCAAGGTGAGACCAAGCACTGTATTACTCAGCCGGAAGATGACTCCAAAAGTGCGCAACAGGTTAACCACTTCAGTTGCTGCAGCGCTTATCCAGAGTGCACTGGCAATGAATCCCACGAAGGAGAAGAGCTATGGGCAGACAGAGAATCAGAGGCAGTAAGCACAGTGGAGAAGTCAGACATAAGAGAAGTATACATGCTGCTCAAATACCCAAAGTTTACTCAGACTGCCCAATGAGAGGGTGTTATAAACAGTTGGTCTCTTACACAATGATATTTGGGGGGCTGATCATTCGTGGTGATGAAGAACACAATTACTGCCAAAGGGGTTCCAATCAGCAGCAGGACAGCCCATACTGGAAGCACTCCCTGAATAGTGTACAGTGCATCTGTAAGGGCAGAAGCAAACGCACATTAGGTTCCTGGATGAATAGTGTAGAGAAGATTCAATGACCGTACAGGGAGCAACAACATGGTAGAGTTGAAAATGGAAATAATGCAGTGGTGATTATTAGGGGAGGGGGGTCTAGCACGAGTTTACAAAAATGCTCAGAAGACCAGTAAAAATATATTTTCCCTAGCAACTGATTAGTAAATCACCTTTTATAACAAAGTAACCTGTGGTAAAGGTGACATTATGTGGCTGCTACTCACAAGTTCCTGAATTCAGACAAAACACACAGAGAAGAGGACTGGTGATCAAATGAAGGCAGTTCAGGGGTCTCTGCCAGTTGCGATCTTCTTTGTCTGGGTCCACTATAGGGACAGTGAGAAGTAGCAGCATCTCCACGGGGACCTGAATGCAACAAATGATTATACCATTGTACACAGTAAATACGTAATAGATATTTCTCCAGCCCCTTTCCCAGTTCTGGCTCACTTTTACTACTTTCAAGACTTTCCAGGGCCAACGTTTTTGTCTCCATTTCCTAGAGTCCACTGGATTCAGCCCCTCCAAGAGAATTTGCCAAGTATTACGCTGCAGCGGCAATAACGGCTGATACTCATCTCCTGCAGGGAGGAAATAAAGGGTTAAAGGGAATCCCTGGCACATGCGCACAACATAAAGATATCTGAATAGGCAACATAGAACTAAACAGTTGTTATATTAACGGTTTGTTACAGCTGTATAGTTTCTTTTAAATTCACACTTATATGCCTGTAAATGAGACATCTTCTGGGCAGATATATAGCATTAATGAGAGTATTAAAGAATGTGAACAGCTCATGTCCTGCAAGGAGTACGCTCCTGAATTATTTTTTGCCCACTGGTTTTAAGTACATTGTCTCTGAATGGTCACAAGAGATTACTTATCGTGGAATTTTCACACCAACTGCCAATTTAAATCATGCAAACAAATCAGACAGAAGGTTTCTAATAAGCGTTCTACTCAAGCTGTAATGGGACGTTTACTTGTTTTGTTTTTTTAAACCTGCTTGACAAGTTCACTTTAAATACATCTCACGCCGCGTGGTTCTTACACCCTTTCAGCTCTATAGGTTTGGAAACGTTCTCTTACTAGTTGGACCAGGCCACATTTTAAAGATAAGTCAGTTTTGGCAACAACCCTCTTTACATGTCAAGTGAAAATATATTTTTCAAAAGCCCAACCATTTCTATATTCTTAATATATGCAAAAAAAACTAGATCAAGTGGTTAAAATTGTATACATTTTAAAATGCTGCATTTTACAGAGTACATCAATACCATAAATACCTCCCACAACATGAATGGGCAGCACAAACCACTAACAAATAATATTGAGGAACATTCCTTGCAGCCCCAATACCCCATATAGTGTAAACAAATATCTACACAGTCTACATAATCCAAACTGATTTTTATGTTTTTTAGAATTTAGCTACATCGCTGAAATATTACAAAGTAAACCTCAAAATTTTAGAGAAACCCTCACCCAAAAAAACATTATTTAACACTGAACATCTTCTACAAACCCTATGTAACAAACAGAAAACCCATACAATATAAAATCACAAATGTCATATGTGTCTCGGTTTATATGTGGAATGACTTTACGTGGAAATGCCGTTCTCCTTCATTCACACTAAATGGGAAGCAGCATCTTGGAGCGGGGAGGGGGGGGTCGCTGGGAGACATATAATAAGTTAGAGGGGCCTGATGTAAGGAACAGTTGGGTGGATTTTGCGGATGGGTGAAAGTGAGCGTCACTTTTTACTGTATAAACGGTAAAAATGCGCAGCCGCTATGTTCCGAATCTGTCTCAATGTGTCATAAGGCTAAAGTGGTGGAGAGTGGTGCAATGCTCACCCAACCTCTACAAATGAAAAGGTGTTAAACGTCCACCATGTATTACGCAAAGGGGAAAGGGGGCTCGTGGGAGGGCGGCAGTTGCAGGGGCTAGGCTCATTTCTTTTTATGATTTGTACACTTTTTTATGAGTAAATTAATTTCCCACAGTTAATCTCCCTGCGTTGATAAGTGGGTGCTTTCTAACTGGAAAACCATAGGCATCCTCAGGCTGATTGGCAAGCCCGCCTCCAAGGTTTGATGAAAATATTTTTTTCAAAAGCCCGACCATTTCTATATTCTTAGTATATGCAAAAAAACAACCCTATTGGCAGAATATGTATTTGTGCACACAACTGCTTGTTATATATGAAGTGGTGTTGAACGCTGGAGGCACCGGAGGTTCAAAGAGGGAGTTAGAGGTTCTGTAATTCCCCAAGCTGTTGAGTCTCTCATCTTTCAAGTTTGTATGTGCGTCCCTCTCAATTACAGGAAGAGAATTAGAGAGCTTAGAAATCATTTTTTTTTTTTTTATTACAAAAAAAAAAAAAAAAAAGATTGGAAGAAAATGAAGCTCTCAGATGAGATCTTTAAAACCAGCATCACATACATTCTACAAGTAAATAAAAAAGGCAAGAATCAAAACTCCCTGGAATAAACTAAATAAAAAGGAAACGGTGATTAAGCAAGTTCCCCATTTGTAAAGTAATTCAAAGACCCAAGATTAAGGATAGTAATTCAGGAAACAAAGTTAAATCTTCACCAAAGATTATAAAAACAAACAAATATGAGCTCAGATTTTACAATATAATTATTAATACAACAATGAGCATTGTCATTTTTGTAATATTGTTACATTATTCAAAATAACGATTGACTGAAAGCTATTTTAACATCTCATCTATTATTGCTTTATACATTTTTGGGCTGGAAACAAGAGTCATCTTTTTAAAATGCAGCTAACTTTTTTTTTTTTTTAATGTGGATAATCTGGGCTTTTAGATTACTGATTAATTTTCATTTTAGTTTTATTTTATTATGAAATATAAATGACAGGGTGCTTTTGCTTCCTAAACGAGAGGACGTGAAATGCTGCTGAATTTGAGAAGTTGTGAAGAAACGTCTGTGCAAGCTACTGGGGAAGAAAGAATCAGCCGTACCATATTCGGAGCCGTGGGGGGTGTGAATGCTGTTTTCTTCTGTGTCTGTTAGGAGCTCTGATTAAGAGGGGGAAAGAAAAAAAAAAAAGAAACACAAAGTCATGAGAAGATACAAACATGGTTTTGCAATTGTAAAAGCACTACTGAATAAGCCGACACTGTATAAATTAATCTAAAGAAAAGAAATTCTGAATTCCATAACAATTTTTGTACAATGAGACAAAAACTAGAAAATAACTGCAACCTGCCCATCACATATTAAACAATTCTCGCTCAGTCTTGGTCTTTAAAAGGCCACACACACCCTCCCACCCACACTTCAGCTACCTTCCAACATGTGGGAAAGGTTTCTGTACACACATATCTTAGTTAAACATAATGGAGCAAAAAATCCACACTTGCCATAGGGACCAGAAACTACCATTTTAAACTCTGTTTGTGCTTTGTATACTTCAGTGTGATCAGATCAGATATGAGGCCAAAATCCTGTTTATACAACGTCACAAATAACACTAAAATATACACTTTATTCAATACCAAAGATTAAGGATAAAAGAAATGAAACAACATGTGCTTAGGGAGTTAAGTCTTTGAAATGCCCCCAACGTTATCCCCAATAAAGGCCTTACCTGGCTCATCTAAGCTGGGGGCAGCTAGCAGCTGATGGCGCATCCTCCGATACACCCAGGTGGAGAGGACAACCACAAGGACATAAGCCAAATAAAGCAGCAAGTAAACTGTGTGAACAATTCAATAGGAGAAAACCAGTTATGGTACAGAAGTGAAAGGAATAAAAGGAAAAAAAAAAAGAAAAGAAAAGAAAATACAAAAAAGGACATAATGTTGAGAAAAGAAAATATCTATGGTATGTATAACACTAAAGGACTTGGGAACCAGGGGTCAGGCATGCAGACTGACTGCTAAAGTAAGGTCTTATGAAGCATTGCATGGGTGACTGCACTACTGCAAGTCGAAGGTAGTGTGAAAAAGTGGAATCTACACGACAGCAGTTGTCGGACATAAAAGGATGGATTAACAGTGACTGATTAACACACAAAAGGTAATTTGGTAATGACTAAAATGAATATGGAGGCAATATCATTAAACTTGATCCAATGAAAGAAACAGGTGGGTGGAAAGGGAAAGACAGGGGAAGAAGAACATACCCAGAACATCTGACAGGTCCACATATCCTCGATACAGTATATAAAATGTGAGGAAGATGGCAGCCATGTAAAACACAATATCTCTTAGGAAGGGGCGAGAAGCAGCAGTGAACGGTTTCACCAGTATGATGCCTCCAGCCACTACGGTGGTGACGAACATACCTGCACCTGGGATAGGCAATACGCAACAATAAATATACTATAAAATAAACCAGCCATTTACTTCATAATCAGAATATATACAGAGACAATCATCACTTTCATAATTTGCATACACGTTGGAGTTAAATGGTTTAGATCAATAAAGAGCCTGTATCTATGCATGGGTCATTCACTCAGTGTTCTTACATAGTTTTATAGTTACTGTTGAACCTACCAAAGAGTGCACCTATAGCCAACCCCGCAGTCCTGGAGTCCGAGAATGCAGCCACAGCGCTGAATACATCAGGGGCGCCATTCCCAAAGGCGAGGAAGGTAACACCATGGAAGCAAGTGGTTAAGGAAAGAAGTTTTCTTAAAATCATCAACCTAGTATCAGAACCTCTCATAATCTATTATATTCAGAACTTAGCTAAGGTAGAGGCAAGGGGGCATCTGGAGCAATTGTCTCCCCTATGCATAGTGGTAAATCTCACTGTGCCACAACACCTCACTCCTTATGAGCACATGACTTGTGGAGTGCACTCCACTACTATTCAACCAGGCTTTGTACACCGAAATAAATGTTAGAATAAAATGAAAAGTCAATTTTCCAGTCCATGCATTTAGTAGGCTGGTTGCTAGCACAGTGACAGACGATGCCAGCTCATGATCTCACAGCACCAATCTATTTCTGGCAATCATCCTGGATCTAAGGTAGGTATGTTTTCTGTGGTACACCAATTCGGGGTACATTCAATTAACAGTACAAGTAAAGCCCTGGTACATTCAACGTGCAGCACTGTATAGTATAATGTTTGAGGGTGCTCTTGTGTATTTGTTTGAATGGAACTGGTGGGAATAGTAAGGGTGAAGAGGTGCCACATTTCCTCACTTCCCTTTGCATGCCCCAATGCCTTTCTCTACCATTCTATATTCTATTCCTATATTCAGTACAGCTGATCAAAAGAAACATACACTGATAAGTGTTCTCAGGGCCGGGGACAGGGATGACACATTCGCGCTTTATGCCGACAATATGCTCCTGTTGTTGAGAGATTTAGAGACGTCTCTAGCCACACTATTACAGTTGGTAGATAGGTTCGGTGGTTTCTCTGGCTTAAAGATAAACTGGTGAAAGTCTAGTATTTTCCCCATTGGTATGGGGTCTCCCTGTGATTACTGGCGAGAGTCACCCACTGCAGTGGTTGATGAAATTTGATTGCTGATTATTTACCATTGAACATTGACCCTGTCGAGAAGGGATAATTTAATTAAAATTCTTATATCCATTATACCACTCCCCTGTCTATCTCCTGAGATGGCTTTTTACACTCAAATTAACAAACTCGTGTCCTCTCTGGGGGGGGGGGGGGGGGGGGTGGGGGGGAGGAAGAGGTGGGAAAGGGTCAAATTAACGCCTTTGTGTCGCTCCCAGGCATCAGTGGGAGGCCTGGCCCTTCCTGACTTTAGAGCCTACTATTTTGCAATGCACCTGACACATCTCCGTGGCTGGATTGGGGGCTCCCCACCAGTTGCTCTGGTAGGCTTCTGTGATAGATGGACAGGGTTCAGGAGACCGCCTATGCATAATCTACTAGGCACCCATGTCACATGAATGTTCCCTCCACTGCTCAGGCAGGCTCTATTAATTTGGAATGTGATGAAGGGGGCATTGGACCCAGATACTCCGCTGTAGGCGAATAATACCCTTCCCGAACTTTATAAATTAAGACCGCACCCTATGTGGCGGGTTGCGGGAATTACTTCTCTCGGACAATTGTATCCTAATGGTACCCTTACATGACTTGTGCAGCAGCAATAGGACTTCCCCTGCCAAACTGCCTCTTTTATACTTACAGATTCATCACACCTTGCTAGCACAATTTGGTAGTGTTCATGCTACCTTCAGGCCGGACCCTGTCCTTTTGGTACTCCGACAGGTGGGCTCCACCAAGACCATCTCTATACTATATCCTACTGTACTTTCCGTACTTAATTCAGGCAATTTAGGTGGGTTACGACGGGGATGGGAGCTGGATTTGGGACCCTTGACAAAGACTGGAACTCTATACTAGATAGCGCAAAGGAGGCTACCTCTTGCACCAGATTTAGACAAGTTCAGCTCTATATCCTACACAGAGTGTATTACGCTCCACACAGGTTGCTCCAGATGGGTGCTCGATCGGATTCTGCTTGCCCGAAATGTGAAGATACTTCTGCTACCTTTTGGAGCTGTCCTGTGGTTGGAGACTTCTGGTCAAGGGTGGTGATGTGCACACAAGACACCGGTATTTATGTTCCATTACTGTTCCCCAGGACTTATGTATTTGGTTTGGGAGCTGATTTACTGCTGGGAGCGCAACCAGATATGTCCTTAATCTCTTTGCACTGGCCAAGGTTGCTCTTGCTAGAGAGTGAATGGCTCGGGATGGGCCTGACCCTTTTACCTACCAGTCCCATAATACTATACCAAAATATTTTAAAATGTGGTCGCAATGGGCAAAGTCACAATATGTGGTGCAGTCCCTGGCTGCGAGTTTGACCCAGTGTGACTGCCCCCCTCCCCCACTGCTTCCCCAATTGTATTCCTGGAATCACTAGCTGAATGGGGACACTAACTTATCCTGCTATTTTTTTTGGGGGTCTACTGTTGTACATATACCACTGTGGGAAACTTGGGTGGATACATGTTAATATTATGCAACCGTATCTTACTCTAAAAGAACTGTGTTTCAGGATGATGTACATGTTGTATTACCATGGCTATTTTTTAACATATGAAACCTTTTTCGGAACTGTATCTAATTTTTCTTTTTCTGTATGGTTTTCAAAAATTTAATAAAAATATTTGATTAAAAATAAATAAAACAAAAACAAGAAAACTGCAACATTCACTACATCAACAGTCCACTCTGTCGTAAGTTATTCCTACATTGCCAAATCACATATTTAGGAAAGGATACTGCCACATTGTGGGAAAGCCTAAGTGTGCTGGAGATTGCAGACAAATTGGGACAAAAGCTGTAAAAGCAAGAAAAGAAAAAAAAAAGTTCATATTAATATATATATAAAAAATAAAAAAATAAAACCTGATTTCA
Source organism: Mixophyes fleayi (assembly GCF_038048845.1). Classification (NCBI taxonomy): domain Eukaryota; kingdom Metazoa; phylum Chordata; class Amphibia; order Anura; family Limnodynastidae; genus Mixophyes; species Mixophyes fleayi. The sequence goes on along the minus strand of NC_134402.1, from coordinate 323,288,615 downwards.
AAGCTCTAACTTGCAAATCTAACAGTGTTGCCAAATACTGTACCCAGCTTTTCCATAAAACGTAGTATAAAGGAAAAATTCCAATCAGTTTTCAGTGGAGTTCTGTTAAATAAGAAAATTACACTATCTGCTCTCCACTGATACACCAGGTTCGGAGATTTCTAAAAGTCTGAACAGAAGATCCTCTTCTACTTGGTGAAAGCTTGTTAAACTGTAAATGGATCGGAAGTTCACAGGAAAATGTCCTTTACTGTAACACAAGAAGTTTCAAAAAGCCCAGTGCAAGCAGATGGGAGGAACTACTGGTCAAAGCAATACAGGCATCAAGGAGCCCGTCAGATTGCAGGATCAGGGTGGCTCAAGAAAGTGATTTTCTTATTGAACACATATGTAATTACCCTTTAACCTAGTGAAGTTGGGGAGTCCTGAGGACTGGGTTTGGGAAACCCTGGCTTAATACATTGGTTGGTTATACTACACCAGTGGTTCCCAGGGGTGACATGGCGCTGTCACAGGGTGCCGTAGCCAGGAAAAAATAAAAAAATAACTAAAAATTACCAAGCCAGCGGCGCCCGGTACCCAGCATCTCCTCACTGAATGGCGGGCGTGATGTCATCACGTCTGCCTTATTCAGTGAGAAGCGGCAGGAGAGGAGGGATTTTCCCACATGGGAAACCCCTAATACTATAAATAGACCTCGTGGCTGTGCTAAGATCATTGCGTATCGGAGCTTATACAGTGTAGAAGATGTTTGAGGCATCTCATTTTTTTTTTTTTTTTTAACCAAGCATGATCCTGATTGGATTTTACAAATATCGGGCCCTTCTGGCTGAAGATAAGAAGACTGCAATCAACAAGGGGGGCCTCCTGGCCAGAAGAACTGAAGAATTTTCCAAGCATGGACTTTTAGATACATATTCATTTGGGACATTACAAGTCGGACTATTTGAATTACAAATTTATTGTGGACATGGTCAAGAAGGAACTTTAGATACAAATATATTTTACACACATTTTAGGATTAAAAGCTGCTGATGACAGATGAAAACATCACTGGTGAGTATATTGGGCATTTATTATTTTTAGTAAAATATGTGGTATAAATGAGGGAGTTGAGGTTTTGTAATTTTTTTATTTTGTGGAACTACATGTGTCAGCAAGCCATGGGTGTCAGGGCATGTTGGCACTTGTGGTTCTCCAAGTGCCAGCATGGCCTGGCTGCCATGGGTATGCTGGTGCTTTTAGTTATACAAGCATCAGCATGCCCAGACTGTTTATGGCACCCTGGCTGGGACTTGTAGTGACCCCTGCCATGTGACCCTTTGCTATAGTGCCACCCACCCCAGGCTGGTTTGCCTAGTGCTGGTTGTATGAAAAGCGGGAGGACCCCACGTTTTTCCCAGATTTTTATGTAACCAGCAGTAGGCTGACAGCACTAGGTCTATTAGTGGCTGGGCGGGGAGACCCCACGCTTTTTTTTTTTTTTTTAAACTTAACTATTTTTAACACATGACAGCCGCCGGACCTCCGGCTCTATAGGCAGGGACAGTGTAACAGTGATGTGTTTACTAAACACGCTGCTAGCGTGTTGTATCTGGTGATTTTTAACACAAACTCAGGAGTTTGCTTAATCGCAGCTTCATACATTTGAGACTTGTATAGCTAGAGTGGCAAACAGTCGGGACTTGATCTCTATCGATTTTGGAAATAGCGATTTTGACAAAAACACAACTCTGGAGATTTAACATGAAATCTCAGGTTCATACATCAGCGAGTTTCAACTCTCCTGAGAAAAATCGCTGGAATTGCAAAATTGCACCTTGATACATTTACCCCCAGGTGTAGACGTACATGAACCGCAAGCATCAACAGATCCATACTTACTCTGGCCAATTAAAAATCCAAATAAAGCTCATGTACCATTTTTTTTCTTTTTTTACAGAATAGAGTTCAACATTTCAGGACATCACAATATATTCAGAGTGATGGTTCTACATCTAGTAAAGTTCAAGGACCCTAAGCCTGTAACTTGTGAACGTGTGTGCGCAAAGCTTTAGGTGTACAGGTAAATATTAGAGATTTGCTGATTATACATTTCACACTGATAGACAAAGTATCTAGAAAAAAAATCTATTATTGGGAACACGGTAATGTCTGCGTGTGTAGTGTATACTGTATGGGAAAAATATATAGAATACTTACAACTTTTCTGCAGTCACTGCAAGAATGATGAAGAGATAGAGGAGCCACAGGGCCTGTCCAGGGAAAGAGGACAAGGTCACATACACTCCATATATTAAACTATAACGCATTGCCAAAACATATGGCTGTAATATGTTCTGGCTATTCTTTTGCTCAATACAGATCCCAGGCCAAATAACATTATCTACTGCAAGCTGGTGCTAACATAGTAGTATTGCTAAAATACATCTGGTACAGAAAATGGATTACAGTGTGAAGATAAGGCATTTCTCCTTCTGACGTTTCTGGCATGTATTGTCTAATGGTAATACATATGGGAAGGAATCCCGATGTTACATTAACAGAGGCAAGTGACCTCTACCAGATGTTTCTGAACCTTCTAATCATCAGTCATCAAGCCTTTGCAGATGAGTCTGCGTATTTACATATCTATACTCTCAAGTACACCACTTTAAACATTTTCCACATTAAGTTCTTGGCTAAATGACCCCATCTTTTTTTGGGGCAACAGAAGAATTTAGCATCAGTAACTCAAAAGTACACGACTGTTATTCAGACTTCCTACTGAGCCAGCTCACTCATTAAGTAATGACAAAGCTCTAATTAAGCTCTTTCGTACCAAGCTGAATTACATATACACAATCCAATTGTTTCATGGATATAACTCAATTCCACAGTATTTTCATTTACTATTCTGCAGCAGGTTGCCATGCTAGGAAAGGATGTACTTCTTTAATAGAGCAGGCAGAATAAGAGACAGATATAATCTGCAGAAAGATACTGTATGGATGAATCAATTCATATACAGGCAGGCCTGGCGCTACTATTAGGTAGCTGCCTAGGGCGCTGGGCTCTGGAGAGCGCCACTGATGTCCTCTACATTGCTGAGCAGCGGCCGCATACCTTCCACAGTCGCCCGCCGCCGCACAGCTTCAGATCCAGAGGAGGGATTCATGTATATTTATGGGGATGGAGAGAGGGGGAAAAAAAAATCATTCCCCCAGGATAATCTTCGGCCAACCCCAGAGTAAAGGGGACTGCCCGAGCTTGCAGCAGAGGTGGTCCCGAAGACTCATGTATATAAATTATACATTCTATTAGTGACATGTAAGAAATATGTAAAAAAAAGACAGCTCAGATAATTATGTATAATAGTTACATTGCAGATATGGTTGCCCAAAACATGTCTTGACAATGCAATTGAAAGTTCACATTCAGAGAAATGAACAGGACATATTTTGGACCTGGCAAAGAATACATGTATACATGGAGATATGAATGATGATTTATGCTATCTGATGGAGTTAGAGAACTGTACATTATAGGTATTTATTTTTAGAATTGAATTGGAGAAAGCAAATGCACCGGTGGCAGATTTAGAAAATCATTCATTAAGAAAGCAGTGGACAACTACAGACAGTGGCATTACTAGACATTTCAAAGATGATGGGAGGGCACAATGTTAAATGGCACAAGTAAAGATGGCATTGTCCTTGGAGTGAGGTACATCTGTGCTGTAATGCTGCCCTTCTGAATTAAACTAGGGGACTCGTAAACATTTATGTGGGAGGGAGAGAAGGAACAAAATATAAGTACCCTGGGGTAAGCTTTGTCCAACCCCGAGGTACAGGGGACTGCCCGAGACATGCAGTAGAGACAGTCCCCCAAGAAGGGGTGTACTCACTCTGATGCCAGGGCAAAGGGGACGTCTCACACTGCCGCTGCGTCCCGGCTACTGACAGGCAGCCGGAGCACATGGCTGTAATTAAATTATTGCAGCCTCTTGATTGGATACGTCTGAGTTACAGATTCCTGCTCATAAGCTTTTACTACGTTGAGTTAAGTCCTGGGGGCATCCTAGTACCTGTGAGTATGTCCAATTCTACAGGAAAGGCGGCTTCTGTAGGTGAAGACCTCTCCTGCTAATTCCAAAAGCTTGTGACAGTTATTAGGAAGCCGTAACATCGTAAAGGATTATATCCTGGGACCAGTGGTGTAATAGCAATCTCACCTTTAACTGTTTGGGTTTGCTATTAGTTGTTATCTGACTTTCATTGCTCTCTCCGCCACCATTTTTGTTTAAATAATAATTGTGACCTTTTCCCAAGTTTACATTGTTGTCCATGTGGTTATTTATTTACTCAATTACAGTAATAATAAGTCTGAACTTGTGAAGGAGGTTTGTGTGCAATGAATGGGAGATATCAACACTATTCTGTCTATTTTTGCTATTGAATCAGAGAAAACAAATGCAATGATGGCAAAGTTTAAAAATCCTTCATTAAAGACAGCTCGCTGCAGACTTTGGCCAAGACTGGTGAAAATTGGGACTGTTGTGAAGGGATCATTACAAAATAGACTGGATATTAATGTTAATGCTATAAATAGTAATATAGGCGCAAAACAGCTCAAAATAACCTTATTTTACCTATTTTTCACAAATTTTCATTAAATCCAGATCCAAAACTTTTGTGATAGATCGACAAAACCGGTAGAATAGCCGAAACACGTAGTTGGGCTAGAAAAGACACCGGTATCGAAACAGAAACACGAGGGTCAGCGCACATCTCTAGTGTGTACATATAAATAGGCATGCTGATCAGTATATCCCCCCCCCCTCAAACCAGTCACTGGTAAAATTGTTATAGATAACACATCTGGAGCAAACTTCTGTAGTGCGTACCCAGCCTTAGTGACAGAAGGACAAACTTATTTACATTTAGGTTTAAGAAAGGTCAAGCATAATAAGGTGAAGGGAGATTTACGATGCCACCACATATGCTTTAAACAATGTTGATGTGTGTTATGTTTTATCTTACGGTAGCCAATGTGAATTAGAAACTTGTTCACCATATTAGGAAACTGTAAATAAGAGTAAAGATCAATACAGTGTAGCAGATGTTGTTAAAAGGTATAAAAGCTAGTACTCTGCACAAGGACACTTCTCTGCTGGAGAAGTGTCCACATCTGATGTGCATGCAATAAAGACCATACTTACTTCTGATGACTTTGTAAGACTTTCTGCCTTATTTGTATTTAAAGTGCTTTAGGAGCTACAAAGTCAAAATATTTTAAAAACGGTTGCCCTCCCAGATTTGCTAGAGATGGTTGGACTGTTCCCTAGCCAATGGTCTGTTGGATGTCTGATCATACAAAGGCACAGGTTCATTGCTAGGTGTTCACTTGCTGCATGGTGTCCACAGTTATCTGAAGTTTAAGGTTTGTGATGATTTTTTTTTGTTGTTTTTTTTTAAATGGTTAAAAGTAAAATAAAAATAAGGATGTGTGTAGAGCATTAATATTCTTTAATGGAGTGGGGAGGTAATACTTTTTACCAAAGCTGCAGGGTAAAGTCACAAGTCTGACATGACACAGAATTTACCTAACTTTTGACAATGAATATATGTCAGAGGTTTCTTAACAACTGTATAACTTTATTTAAAACTGTACAATTGTTCCAAATTGTCACTTCTTGACTCAATATTTCTTCCAACACTTTCCAATTCACTTCTCTCAGTTTATAGTAAGCTTATCCAGCCCTGTAGCTTACATACACATATGTACATAACCAATTACTTTATTGTCTAAGAAATAATACAATAGCACAGAAGTGCTGGCTGCTTAAACACACATTTTTCCTGCCTGAATTCGAGATCTTATAAGTGCTGCAGCCTATTCTCACCAGCCATCTTCTGATCTTACAGTTGGACAATTATCCAAACATCTTAAATTCTTCATCAACAATGGAAGCGTTGTAACATGACTGGCTATTCTCGCTAACAGGTTGTCGGCAAAAAGCACCAACTTGAATTCCTTTGTGCCAATCCTGAGGCCCCCGATATTAAGATTTGAACGGATAGTCCTAGACAATGCTTCCATGCAAAGCACGAAGATCATGTAAGACAGCACCCTTCTAGTCTTTAATAGTGTGAGGAAATATCTTGGCTCCAAAACTCTGGCTAGCACCCTACCAGGTTTTGTTATACACTTACAAAGAGAACTCTGTTTTTACATTATTTGCAGCAAAGCTACCGTTAGTGCACCCTCCCTATTGACAACAATATCAATACAATCTGGCAGCTCCACTTCTCCAGCACCTCAGAAGATGTCAGTTCCTCATTCTGTTCAAACAGTGATTGTAGAGGGCCACTCCCCAGGAAAATGTTTGCTCATGGGGACAAACTCCGCTGAGGGGGAGGTTGGTCTTTAAATAAATGCACCATGTCTGTGGTTCGTTTGTTTGTGATTTTTTGTTTACCCAATTTACTTGTTGCTCATGCTGTTGTAATGTTTCTTCCCATATGAAAAGAACTCCTGTAATACTACTGGCTGGAACGCTCTCTGAAATGTGTACCTTCAGCGGCACAACATGAACAGTAAAATCAGAGGATCAGAAAATCATGGCACAGAATACTTTTCTTACACACACACTTTCTGCCATCTGAACTTGCCTAAACTCCTAGCCATACTAGTGTTTGATTGGTGCACTACTACTTTGCGCATCCTGGCTACCATACAGATGTACTTACATACAGGAAGATAGCAAGGGGGAATAGTTGTGGAGGAAAGCGGCAGAACGCCACATCCAGGTAACCAATGTATCCATCAGTGTCATTGCAATCTGGTGTGTTCTTGATGAAGGCACAGCGATCGGAGGCATTTAACGACCCCACCTTCTGACACTACGGGGGGGAAGGGAAAGCAAACAAAAGAAATTACAGTTTCAAATAAGAAGAGGATTGTAAAAAATTATTTGATAATAATGTATTACGATGTTTCATTCACCTCAACCTATATGTAAAGTAGCAATGTACAATATGAGGACATGAAAGGGCAGTGTGATATTTCACACTTCAATAATAGGCAGAACGATGAGCAATTGTCAAGCGACAAGGAAATGTGTTACAGGCAGATGCACACACACTAACACAGAGAAAATAAAAACTAGCTTGGCACTCCCCGAGGACAGCTGGTGGGACAGGTTACTCCAAATAACTCCAGCTGCACAAAAGCATAGTTAAAACACTTATTCTGATTAAATAATAAAAAATAAAAAAAATCTTTGTGCAAAAATTACAGCTCACGCGAGACAAGCGGTGTCATAACTTATGCTTTTTTCAAGCTAAATACATGGAAGCAACTGCTGACCATATTTGCACACAAAAAGACACTGGTGCTCGTTGAGGAAGCGCACCACAAAGCACCTTGGTTTTGCACCTGTGTGCCTCAATGGTCTGAAGCGCACGTCACTGCTAACACCTCCTCTACACACTCAGGAGCAGATACATGGAAAAGCTGAGCACGTCCCCACACCTGCCCCCAAAAATCTTCAGCTGACGCTTTTCTGCACACCACCCTTGTCATCAGGACCTAGCTGGCAAATTTTAGCCCAGGGGTGGGAGGGGATCAGCCTATTAGGAGCATTTTAAAGAAAAATAAATGCAGTTAGCCCAGTGACTCAGCCCAAGGGAATCCCCCAACCCAGCCAGTTTGTTATAATTAGACAAATGGGGTAGGGATAGCATTATAATAATCTTAGAAAATTAAATCTCTTTTCTACACTGCCCCACATAAAACATGGCACACCAGTCTGTCTATTCCGTACTTCAGTGGGACCACCTTCACTCTGCCAACTTCACCTCTTAACTTCTACTCCCCTGTAAATATGGCAGCAAACCTACGTGCCCAAGCACAAATCATTGCATTTGTGCAATTCCATGCGTACAGCAGCTAACAAGCTGTATTTTCGTGCGGGTGTCCACTATATTCCAAACTATTTCAATATATACAGTAAGACGCACACACATCAATAGCATGGCTATAAAATATCAGCCATAAAAATACACAGAAAAACAAAAACAAAACAAAACAACCCACAATATTACTATAGTATGTATTGCTTAATCATGCAAAGGCATATTAACAAAGGATATTCATACTCACGTCAACTTCCTCAGTAGTGTAGCTCCGATCTGTCTCTAAAGTTGGAAGACCCGAGAATAATGGGAGGTTGATTGCTCTTTGACTTACAGATGTGGCAGTCATAAACCATTGTGGAAGAGTTAGGGGCATCCTATGAGTTTAAGAGCCCAAAATTAGTTTTATATCCAAAAGATATTCCATACATACTGATGTTTTATACCTTCTCTGTCATAGCTGCCTCGCTTATTTTTTTGACTTGCTTCCTTCAATGATCAATCTCTCCTTCCTGGAGGAAGGTCATGTGAGACAAGAGGAAGTATAAGCATAATTAAAGTAGTCACACTCAAATCATGTCACTAGTAGGACAGAGAAACCTACAAGAAAGCTAAGCTGATTGTTTACGGGTTACTACATTGTGCAATTTCTGGTAGCACTAGGAACTGTAAATATAACTCGAATGGCTAGTTTCACTACACTACAGGCAATCTTAGAGCCTAGGAACATGTCCTAGTGCTTTGTAGTCTCACATGTACGTATAACTAGATACAACATTCTGTCATTGCGCTGTACAGTAGTAATATTCTGGTTTGTTGCTAAAATTCAGTACAGTAATTCACGTTTTGATAATGCAAGAGTGACACTACTTACAGTAAATACAGTATAAATGTCAGGTTTAATCATATAAAACAGAAATAAGGATGAGGTTTCACTTTCTTTAAGTAAATATTTTAATTTACTGTACAGATGTATTTTTCATTGAACGGTTACCATATGTAGCCAATTTACATTCTGGAACAAACTGTTTAATACAATAAACTACTATGGTCAACTGCAGATTGCCATGACATTTGCAATTTTTTGTCTTACACCACTTTTTCATGGTTCCTTAAAAAACATAAATGGTTGTTTTACTTAGTAAATATGTGAAACTAATTAGCCTAATGTGAAACAAATCCCATAAACCAAGGTCATTTTATCCAGACTAAGTTAAGGCAGTTTTCACAGCTGCAAAAAAAATAAAAAATAAACAAAAAAAAGCCGAAAATCTATTCCTGACAAAACACGGATGCATACAGGAAAAACAAGAACTAAATAGCATCCTTTTATATGCTAGAAGTCCACAGTCAAATAAACGTTTAAAAAAAGAAAACAAATAGTAAAAACCACGTATTTTGAAAACACAGTGGGTTAGGGGCCTTAGTCAATTCCCTGAAATAGAGGAAGGTCAACATCATCATCATCAATTTATATAGCGCCAGCAAATTCCGTAGCGCTTTACAATTGGGAACAAACATTAATAAGACAATACTGGAATACATACAGACAGAGAGGTAAAAGAACCCTGCTCGCAAGCTTACAATCTATAGGACAATGGGAGTTAGAAACACAAGGGCATGTGCTACATCATATTGCACAATGGACCAGCTTGAATGCAAAGGTAAAAGTACTGAGTGGGCTGTGTGTGTGGCAATGTTGGTCAGAGGGTTGTTGTCTTGCGTTAGCTGTGTAGAGGATGGTAATAGGGTAATCTAGGGAGATTAAGATGGTGGTTGAGGAATATCATTACCTTTAGTGTCTTAAGACGCTTAGTAGTGTTATGTTTGCATTTACTTTTTTATTCAAACAAAAAAAAGATCTAAAAGCACCATTTCATGTATATTATTCAGCTCCGTAACACACAGCCTGCGATATATTAATGTGAAATAATGGTTTTACATCACTGATAAGTACAATATAACTATATTTTCTGTTATTCTACATTTTTAAAATGCCAATCAATAATATTTTACAAATAAAATTCAGATACAATGGCAAGAAATAATCTGTGTTCATAAAACAGGAAAGCTTGTTCAATTTCCAGGAAAGAATCATAATCAGGTGGTGTGAAGTAGTCCTGAGTTCAGTATCCTCTTGAGGCATGCATGCCAGTCACAGACAAATTTTCATGAACCATTATTTTAAATGTTCTAAAATGAATACTTAGGGCTAGATTTACTAAGCTGCAGGTTTGAAAAAGTGGGGATGTTGCCTATAGCAACCAATCAGATCCTAGCTGTCATTTCGTAGAAGGTACTAAATAAATGAAAGCTAGAATCTCATTGGTTGCTATAGGCAACATCCCCACTTTTTCAAACCCGCAGTTTAGTAAATGTAGCCCTTAATCTTTTTGTCTAGGTGACTGTCCGTGAAGCATGGACATTGAACCTAACACCGTATGGCTCCTATACAAGGTATAAGTATGCAAGGGTACAGATCTAAAGAGCAAATTGTCATCTGGCAAGTCAGGCACATATTTTTGCCCAAATGTACTGCATTTACCAATAAGAGCATGGATTTGCGGACCAAGATGGTGTAATCTGGGTGGGAAGGGGGGGGTCCATAGTATGTCTGATCTGAGGGGTTGGGAAGATTGGAGGCATTCATTGATGGGTGTAGATTAGTGCAAAAAAAAAGTAATTTTGTTTTCGAGAATTACATTTTATTGTAAGAAGGTACTATGGCGGAGAAGGCACACAGCCGTTCAAGAGTACGCCAATGGCAGCATGCTGCACTTTCCGCCTGCAGTTTTGCAAAAAAGCAACCGATGAGATAAAAACAATCAAACACATGAAAGTGTGTAACAATAATTGTGTGACAGGCCAAGCAAAATACCTGCTGAACTCCATTTTATTGTTTTTGTACTTTTATTGTGTATTATGAAATGTTATAGTAACCACGGCAAAGCCGGGATATGTTTATAAACATATATCAGCTAGGCGTTGTCCCAGTTCTAACTGCGCATGTAGCGGAAAGTCCAGTGTAACGTCACTGCTATTGCACTTGCGTAGAATAAGTGAAACTGTTAAGCTAGGTACACACTACAGAAATTTCAACCAACTTTTTATGCCGAGCGATTTTACATGTGTTCGATGGTCCGATCGCTCGGTCCATGGACTGCATACACACTAGCCTTGTTTAGGACAATAAAGGGAAGAGTGGACGTCCCTTTAACAACTTTTTACAGCCATGTTGTTGTGAGCAATGACTGTAATTTCGTACTCACTGTTGTGGATCGGTCGGAAGTTTATACACACTACACAGCGGAAACGAGATTGGAACGAAAATATTAAACGGTACGACCAACCAAATGAGGCGACAATCATCCATTTGGGCAGATTTTCGACCATCGTGTCACTACACACACTGACTCGACTTTTGAACAAGCGGTCGTATGTCGGCTGATTGAGCCAATTATTGGATGAAAACCGTGTAGTGTGTACCCAGCTTAACTCATAGCTGTACCAATAAGAAGTTCTTAATTATGTTTATACCTTATATGTTAGAAAACTAAGGGTGCCGGATATTACTTTCTATAAAAGATGGTTTTGCTGCGACACAAGGTGCCTTGTCCTGGACCGTCTGTAATGGTGTCAGTCATTGGTCTATCCAGCTTGAGAGAAAGAGTGTGGTCCTAGATAACTGCTGATTAAACATATTACTAAGAGAACTATCTAAGCCAAGTACCTTATTATCATCTTTTCACTTGTTTGCAATAAAAGATTGATATTTGAACTTTATGATCACAAGTCTTTAACTCTTTGCAACCTGAAAGTTTCCACCGAAAACTCTGTCCCAATGTCCCCTTACTTATGAGTAATTTAAGATAAAAATGTGAGAAAAACAAAGGTCAGGCTAATAGAATTTTATAGCCCTGGTCCCACTCCATCACTACCATTGGCGCTGTTAGCACCCACATTATGCAGAGGTCCAATGTGGTTTAATACTGTACATGTGTTTTAAAGTTGCATCATGAATGCTGCTATATATATTGTGAATGTACAGTATGCCAATGTTGACATATTTCTAAGGTAAACATATGTTATTAACACAGTTATGCACTTGATAATATGTATTTAATAGTTGGCTGATACAAGTCACATAGTTAAAATGGTAAAACGTGCCGTTCACAATCTGCAAGTAGATATATCCTAAACGCATTGACTTTCTAGGAGTAAGGCATCATTGTATAAAATCTGTAACCGATAATTTATGTTGATATCTATAGTAAATGTATCACTGTGTAAGGAATGTCACAGGTAATAAGATTTAGAGGCCAGGTCAGCATATTGTGAATAGACAAAAGATGTGGACTATTACCCACAGTGAACTCCAGGGCAAGTAAGTATTTGCACGTTTTCTTTTTACAAGGTTTAAATCACATAACCTTGCTTGTCCCTGTGTTATGTGAATGTTGTTTAAAAAAACTATGTTAATTATTTAACTGTACAACATAGGTTATTTTGTGTGTATATGCTGGGGGAGGAGAGGCAAGTATAAGATGGAAGAACTTAATTAATAAGTACGCTCTAGAGAGTGAAGAACATCTGATGGGGGGGGGGGGCATTTGTCAGCACGGTTTGAGGGACTCATGTATTAGGGGTACTTAGCAGGAATATAAGTTTCGTTAGCACGAAGTTCCTTTGGTGATGGTGCTTTATGTGAGCCGACATCCCAAGTCAGGAGACACGGGCTGTTGTGGGCTGTAAACTGGGTCATGCCATGTATTGAGAGATGCTACCAAGGACTTTGCCATCACACGACCAGAGACACTGAACTGCCATCTGCAGGATGCTGTTGCTTACCGGGCTATCGTGTATTGTATATATGAAGCTTGCGGTTTTGCTGTGCAGTGTTAAAGTACACCTTTAATACTAATAAAATGGTGTTGAACCTGCACCTGGTATCGGTCTGAGTGATCTAAAGGACCCCGTATCATCACTCTAAACCAGACAGTATTTTAGAAGAAAGGTGTAGATTGATTTTCTGGGGCAGTTCCAAAGACTGGGTAGTGGGCACGTACCTTGAAATGTGTTCAGTGGACAAGTAGGTACATCTGCAAAAATAATCAGCTTAGGTCCATATTTTTGTGGTTTGTAAATAACCCCTAGGGTTCATTTTAAAATCTGAATCCTGATTTGACTTTTGGTGGATACATTAAGGGTCACTTACCAACGGAAAAATATGCAGACTCGCGGAAATGTTTAGTTTTGCACAAATGTGTCCATCTGCTGGGAATGGCCCATTTAAAACAGGGATGCGCCTACTTTTGTGGGACTGCAGACCCACATGTAAATGCGCATGGTGAAAAGTGCAAAAACTTGTACTTGTATTTGTGTGCATAGAAATGTCTTCCTTGAATAACAAGACTGAATAGCACATAAAAAAGAAAACAGCGTGCATTATTTCAGTGGATTTCAATGGCCAGATCAAAGTGACATAATTTAACTGAGAAGTTTTCTCAATCACATAGAAGTGCCATGAATCATAGCTAGCTCTTGAAAAGCAGAGGCCACTCAGGCATGAGTGGCCAGGAGAGTGGTCATAATGCACATACCAAACGTAGCTAGATCACAGAGTTCATGCTGAGAGCACACAGCAGAAAATCCAATATTCAGAAGGTAAGGATTGAAGCATATGTGCTTTTAACAGGTAGGAAAGAGAAGGCTAGATGGAAATGGACAATGCACATTTGAAACTGGAGATCGGCTTTCTTGTATTTTTAGTCAATAAAAATAAGGTGTAGGTTACAGTTCCGGCACAGTAACATATCACGATTATCTGACGCACAAGCGGAATGAGGTTTTCAACAGATTAGGCGAGGTACCTGGTTGTGTAATCATTTGAAGTGTTTTGCACAGAGAATCTCAACCAGTAAGTTAGGACACAATGTGTGTCACAGACCGAGGCATCTGCAAAAATAACTTCCATGCAACTGGTAAGGAATCTTATAACCATGATCGGAAATTCCTATTAATTGACAACTAAAAAGCTATGTCTACCTTTGTGTATTGTTGTTTCTTATTGTGGTTTAAATGTGCTAAACAGGACCAGAGGATCTATTTTTCAAACACCGGTCATATATATCCAACAGTTGGTCAGACACACTAGAAGTGGTGTAGCTGGCATTTACCTGCCTTGCAGATTCTTCATAGTCAGTGAACTGTGCGTATGCAGTCCTCTATCTATGACCCCTGGCGAATCAGAAACTCTGTATCACCAGGTTGAATGAAGTAGCACAAATAACTTTTTAATCTGCTCAGCTCAAAAGACTGACAACGGCCAGATGACTAAGCTTTATTTCGTAGTCTAATTCTAGAAAAAACATTTTTAAAACATGTTAGATGAACAACATCGGAGACCCTGTCTAACAATTGGATATAGGACATAGATTATAGTTTAAAAATAGACACTCTGGGTGTATTTTTCACTTCTATCACCAAAATAAAAAATTCCATAAAGGTTGACATATTCTTTAAAAAAATAAAACTCATTCATATTTACTCATTAACCCAGTAAGTATATTCTCCAGAATATGTATTACAGTATGACAGTGGGTCTATCACTAAATTGGTAGGGAACAAATTGAGCATACTAGTCATGTATGTCAGCAAAACGAAGATGTGTCAAAAGCTGTATTTTATAAGAAATAATAATGCACAAAGATGTTTGAAAGTTATAAAAACAGACCAGGGAGTAAATGTATCAAGCTCAGATTTTAAAAATCCAGGGATTTTCTTGCGGGTGTTTCATCTCACAGATGTATTAAAGTGAGATTTGCTGTTCAATCACCAGAGATGTGTTTCTGTCAAAATCGCTATTTACAAAATCGATAGAGATCAAAGTCCCGGCTGTTTGCCACTCTAGCTATACAAGTCTCAAATGTATGAAGCTGCGATAACTCTCCTGAGTTTGCTTGGAAAATCGCAAGATACAACACGCTGCATCCTAGCAGCATGATTAGTAAACACATCACTGTTACACTGTCTGACTATATAGCTGGAGGTCCCTGCGTCTGTGAAAAGTTTAAAAATAAAATTAAAATAAAAATAAAAATGTGCTATTAACACTAGTGCTGCCAGCCTACTGCTGGTTGCGTGAAAAGCAGGGAAAAATTTGCGTAGGGTCTCACGATTTTCACGCAACCAGCACTAGGCAAACCAGCCCAGGGTGGGTGGCACTATAACAAGGGTCCCCCTGCCATAATGAGAACCAACCCCAAGCTGTTCAGTGCTGGGCTGAATTCCCTAAGCAGTGGGGTCTCCCGAAAAAAAACGAGTGGGCCCCCCTCTAGGAACAACCAGCCCAGTGTTGAAAAAACTAGGACTCTTCCTTCCCCCGTGGGCTGTGGGTAGTAGGGTAATTAGCTAAACAAGGGAGTCTTTGACATCGTAGCAAATCGCCAGAGATGACAAGCGATTTTTAAGATCAGAGTTAAAATCGCAGTTTATCACATATATGTTTTATTATATATTTGAAGTTATATTTTATTGTGTTGAATTATCTATTATGATAGAGGAAATAATAATAATGTAAGCACATACTTTGTGTAAGACAGGAGGAAAAAAATATTGTACTTGGTTAGGAAAATGTAATTGTATTTTGTTGCTAATTGTTCTGTGTCCTAGATATGGAGCCAAAAATAATTCAGCTAAAATGCTGGACAGCAGGGCATGTTTATATGCTAAAGAAATATTATTTTATCAAGTATACAGTCATAGTAGTCTAAGAACTATGGCTACTAAACTCATTTTGCTCTGGTACAATGTGTAGTGCATGGTTTTCAATTAGAAGCAGTATTGAATTTGTTTGTTTCCGTTATTGCCCGTAATTAGAGCATTATATTATTAGTTGCTATTTAATATTCTATTACCACATCTAAATCACACTTCAGGGTAATCCCACAGCTCTATATATTATCTTTGGACTAAAAGAGGGACAATTTGAAGGCTTGCTGTGTAAATATGTGGAGTGGAAATTCACCTTAAGGAGACACTATTTTAAACGTATAGACATTATTGATATTTATGTTTGACAGTAGTATACAACATATAATTTTTTTCCAGTTTTAGCTACAATTCTCCAAAAGGGATTACATGTTTTTCTATTAGTGTTGGTAGAAATTCCCCCAGATAATGGAACTGTAATAGTTCTCTCAGTAGCATTTCTTCCACAAGAAGTAACTTACTTTTTACTATGCTGTAAAACTTGAAACAACATTAGCTGACAGCCATCAACAGACTCCACAAGTGGACACAGCAAGTAAGACTGGCAGTTGTGACTATTTATAGAGAGAAGGCTGAGCTGCATACGCAGAGACTCCACAAAGGTAATAGCTCATATTTAACGTTGTTTGAGAGTAGAAATACTATACGAATGTGGTCTTGCTTCCATAGTGAAACTGCATTCACATAATCTCATTGCATGCAGGGCCGGATTAACCCGAGGTCTAACTGGGCTAAAGCCCAGGGGCCTCGGGCATCCAGGGGGCCCTTCAAAGTCCTCAGCAGCATTATTGATCGGTCCGGGGGCGCCCCCAGCCCGATCAATGCTGCTGAGCACTGTCAGTCCAGTCCTCCGTCCTCGGCGCTCAGTACTCTGCTTACTGAGATCTCGCGAGTGAACTCTCGCGAGATCTCCTCAGTAAGGAGCTTACAGCGCGCCGGGGACGGGGGACTGGACTGACAGGTAAGCGCTTGGGGGAAGGGGGGCCCTCACGGAGGACGGGGGGTGGCTCACATTGGGGGCCTCACGGGGGAATGGAGGCGCCCTTAGCCTAGGGGCCTCCATTCCCTTAATCCGGCCCTGATTGCATTTATTACATGTGATAAAACTAGCCAGCATTGCATTAGATTATCAATTATAAAGATTATTAGCCTTCGAATGGCAAACATGTCAAACAAGTTGTGAAAGATTCAAAATGACTAAAATACCACTACATACTGTATGTAAAGAGATAGCAGAGCCTTCCAGTGGAGATATTGGAGACTAGTGTTCTAAGTATAGGAATGGTGGTAAAGTTAGCTATAGAATCATCTTAAAGACACATACACACAATATAGGCAGCCATTTCATTAGAGCAGCCTAGAAGGGTCAATTTTTTCCACTTTTAGTGGCTCCTTAGAGATAGAGTTAAATTTGAGATTTCTCAAAGCATCAGCATAAAGGAAACATGTATTTACTTACGACTGTCAGATGCTTTGAAGCTTCTGGTAAATGGAGCGCACCAAAACCCCTATACAGTGTAACCTATAAAAAGGGAAAAAAAAAAAAAGACAATGGAAAATGAACTAATGGACAAGATTAGAAAAAGCGCATGACTGTGCATACTGTAAGAAGAGTTCACCAACAGGTCACAACAGACCTTAGCAAGGATTTTATTTAGCATCCAATTTCCATTGCTCCTGTTACAATCATTTTTTATGCAGACACTACAACATTAATGACTCAAAATGAAAATGAATTTTGTTCACAAGGCAACACACATATTATTTCATCTGTTTAACAAACCTTCCTATGGACTGAATCTGTCTCCAATATTAAATATAATAGGGGAAATTAGACAGATGTAGTTGTTTAGTGTATGGGCTTAATGAACAGATCGCATGGTACCCCATGTTACCTACCGGCTAATGATCACAAACACACAAGGACTTTCTGATATTTTGATACATGGGGGACAGTTTGCTTCAAGGAGGGGCATTGTGCTACAAGAGGGGGCATTGTAATATATAGGGGGGCATTGTTCTGAAGGGGGGACAGTACACTTGTAAAGACCACTTTTTCTTTACAAGTGTGTGAGGGTCTGGAAAGTGGTTATCTGGTGTGCGAGAGGTAGGTGTGTGTGGTTTGAAAATTTGCCTAGGGTGCCGAGAAACTTTGCACCGGCCCTGTGTATATGCAGTCACCTTATGATCACAATAACAGGCACCAGCCAAGATCTGACTGCTTATTCCATGTACCAGACCACTTGTGCATGTCACACTGGACACTCATGCCAATGGTCACACTGAGCATCTTGGTCAATCTCAAATCAACTGCCGATGTGGCGCTTCACTAGGTTTGCAGCCAAATAGGTTTCCCTGAAGACCCATTGATGCTTCAAATTACAACATATATAAAACAGATGGATACCTACATATAGCACTGCCTTCACGCACACCAGGTGTATGCTGGGAAATGGATATGTGGAAGGCAAATTTCAAATGATTCTGCGTAGCATTGCCTCCACATGCACTTCTAGAAGGTTGTGAGCGAACTTACACAATGACTATCCTTACCAATTCTCTGAAATAAATGGTATTTGCATACACAAAAACAGAAAGAAATGATAGTGCAGTCTGTATGACCCAGTGCATCAAAACATCAAAAAGACATATAGCTTAAATGTCCATAAATGATCCCATGTGCAATAGTGTTACACGGCACCCTGATTTCCACTCGTGACACCTCCCTTATGGGTATGTGCTTACTCAAACTCAGCTGTAATCTCGCTCTTAGACAATGAGTTGATCTCCTCTCGTCATCAGACTCCCCACTGACGATCTTCCTCACTCAAAAATGAAAGAAGCATATCTAGCATATTACCCTTTATTAAAACAATGAGGGTAAAAACATAAAAATGAACCCGTACCAGATAAAGATGATGAATTCGCATACAAATGAGTATATGACATCAGAATCCTCCCACCGCCGCGAGTGACATCCGTCTTTCACACTCTGTCGGGTCCCGCTGTCCTCAGATAATTAAAACCAACGCGTTTCGACTTATAAACAAAAGTCTTTTTCAAGGTAATATGTAACCGGCCATGTCCTCCTTTTATATCCATATGCGGTATGACGGTGATCTCAAAACGAGGCTTGGATACTTCCTCCTTATGACACTTCCGGTTTGTCCTCCTTTCCATTATGAGGCTTGGTTGTCGTGGAAACATCCATAAACCTACTCATGCTAAACTGACTAATACAGGGTATTCGCTATCCAAACTCTACCCGGTATATACAACATCTAACATAACAACGACACAAGCTCCTTCTGGTGGATGTTTTCCTCAAAGTAAACAAAAAAGGAGACAAAGGATATATCAATGATGATGTCCAATGCGCATGCTAACTGGCACACATATATTCAAAATCTTATATGGAACTGTATGGAACATATATAGACAATGTGTGCACAGTGTGTAGCATGTAGGACTTGCAAAATGGAACATAATAAAACGTCCACTTTATCTCTTAACAACAAAGAGATTCATATAGAGCAGTTCATAACTTGCAATTCCAATAATGTAATATATGCCATCAAATGTAGCTGTGAAAAAGTTTTGAGATCACCGTCATACCGCATATGGATATAAAAGGAGGACACGGCCGGTTACATATTACCTTGAAAAAGACTTTTGTTTATAAGTCGAAACGCGTTGGTTTTAATTATCTGAAGTTCATTTTTATGTTTTTACCCTCATTGTTTTAATAAAGGGTAATATGCTAGATATGCTTCTTTCATTTTTGAGTGAGGAAGATCGTCAGTGGGGAGTCTGATGACGAGAGGAGATCAACTCATTGTCTAAGAGCGAGATTACAGCTGAGTTTGAGTAAGCACATACCCATAAGGGAGGTGTCACGAGTGGAAATCAGGGTACCGTGTAACACTATTGCACATGGGATCATTTATGGACATTTAAGCTATATGTCTTTTTGATGTTTTGATGCACTGGGTCATACAGACTGCACTATCATTTCTTTCTGTTTTTGTGTATGCAAATACCATTTATTTCAGAGAATTGGTAAGGATACTCATTGTGTAAGTTCGCTCACAACCTTCTAGAAGTGCATGTGGAGGCAATGCTACGCAGAATCATTTGAAATTTGCCTTCCACATATCCATTTCCCAGCGTACACTGAGCATCTTGGTCATGTGTGTCCGGCGTTCTGTATAAAACAACTTGCATAACTACCATAGACGCAGAAAGTGCTTTGTTGCCCAGAGCTGGTGGGAGTGTATATTATACAAATTTTCCCTTTCTAGAGAATCTTTTTCTTGAATATGTGCACGCACAATACCCCACAAATCTTATCAGCATAAATGTGATAAATGGAGCAAGAAAAGAGATTGCATAATTTGTTAATTATGGCCACATATACAGCAATACACATAGCTCCAAGCAATGGGCAAAGAAAAACACATCTATAAAATGTTAAATGAAAGTTATTTTAACAAATGATCTTTTCATTGAACAATTTGTACACACAGAGAACAATCAAAAGCTGACAAGTCATGATTATTCAATCTGCCCACACACATATAAGAAGTACTGACCAATCAAAATGGTCAAACTTCTTTTAAAGCTTCCCAATTGGGAGATAAACAAAACAAAAACCTTCAAACATTTTACAAGCAGCACACCACATAACAATAGCTATAATTTCATCAGAAGTAAGACAGATATAAATATGATACATTATGTTTAATGGATCCCACTGAAAAAGGCTAGTCTGATACAAGACTTAAACACAGCATTATTTTGCAAGTCTATTTTCTTATTAGACCTCTTTCTTTAACTTATTACAGATTTACAGCATATTTCAATTCAAAATATACCTTTTGTGATATTCTGAATTAGAATAATGCAAATGTACTGAGGATATTGGTTATGAATCAATATTTACTTTAATCATTAGTAAAGTAAATCTAAGTGGAAAACTGGAAAAACCGCAAACCAACTTAGGAGTTTAATAGATACAATCGTTTGCTGTGGGAACTATGCAATAATTGGTACAAATCTAGCCTTAGTCTCACAGGAGAATTGCACATTAAACCATTGTCTGTGCTGGTCGGACAGCATTACCTATATGATCGCTACGGAACTTGCTGGCGCTCTATAAATGTTGCTGATGATTCTCGGTGTAGTCTCTGTATATAGGAAGCATCTAGCACCGGATCACTAGGACCATGCCTGATCAGCTGTAGGTTACTCCGGGCGGCGCTCTCCGGTCAGCTGACTTCAGCGGCCTCTGCGATCCGTCTACACGTTAAAGGGAAATGGGCGTGGTTTCGCTTAAAGTGGCCGCACCGTCCGTCTATAGCCTGATACAAGGCGATGCGTCATGTAATCATATAGATTACTGCTAGGGAAGTATGATTGAGAGAAATGTATCGCGAGAATACCATGTATGCATTGTATATGGATCGCCACGCTATATACAAAGTTGACAAACATCTAAGACCATTGTCTCAGAGCATTAATAGGTTAACCCGAGGCTCCGCCCCACAGGTGTCCACTGAGAGACTAATCACATGACCTGCGCACCGCTTCACGTGATCGCAGAGATGTTTGCCTGGTGGATGCTGCTCGTGTTATGGGCACCCTCTGCAGGGAGGGCGCAGAGCCCGGTGGTGTCGGTGATCGTGGACCCGCACACAGGGAAGCTCAGCACCGTACCGGAGAAGAGGGCCGACGCCGTGTCTTGGGCTGTGCTGTCAGACTCCATCCAGGATAACGGGTGAGAGAAGAGTACAAGGTCTTAGGGCTAGAGCTGTGTGCAGAGCATGTGGTCTGGGTGAGCTGGGGGTAGGAGGGTCACCTGGGTTATGGTTATAAGCTGTGTGCAGAGCATGTAGTCTGGGTGAGCTGAGGGTAGGAGGGTCACCTGGGTTATGGCTATAAGCTGTGTGCAGAGCATGTAGTCTGGGTGAGCTGGGGGTAGGAGGGTCACCTGGGTTATGGCTATAAGCTGTGTGCAGAGCATGTAGTCTGGGGGGGCTGAGGGTAGGAGGGTCACCTGGGTTATGGCTATAAGCTGTGTGCAGAGCATGTAGTCTGGGTGAGCTGGGGGTAGGAGGGTCACCTGGGTTATGGCTATAAGCTGTGTGCAGAGCATGTAGTCTGGGGGGGCTGAGGGTAGGAGGGTCACCTGGGTTATGGCTATAAGCGGTGTGCAGAGCATGTAGTCTGGGTGAGCTGGGGGTAGGAGGGTCACCTGGGTTATGGCTATAAGCGGTGTGCAGAGCATGTGGTCTGGGTGAGCTGGGGGTAGAATGGTCACCTGGGTTATGGCTATAAGCGGTGTGCAGAGCATGTAGTCTGGGTGAGCTGGGGGTAGAATGGTCACCTGGGTTATGGCTATAAGCTGTGTGCAGAGCATGTGGTCTGGGTGAGCTGGGGGTAGAATGGTCACCTGGGTTATGGCTATAAGCGGTGTGCAGAGCATGTAGTCTGGGGGGGCTGAGGGTAGGAGGGTCACCTGCGTTATGGCTATAAGCTGTGTGCAGAGCATGTAGTCTGGGTGAGCTGGGGGTAGAATGGTCACCTCTGTTATGGTTATAAGCTGTGAGTAAAGAGGGAGAGTGAGTGAAAGAAGTGCACTGGGGTCTTAAGGTTATTAGCAGTGTATGTATATAAATGGTGCATGAGAGACTGGGGCTGAGAGCTGTGTACAAGGTGTTTGACACAGTGGGCTGCAGATAGGGCAGTTTATAGAATGGGTTAGAGAAGGGGCTTTAACTAGGAAGTTTATATAGTGATGAACTGAGTATGATGTGGTATAATGAGTAACAGATGGGGGCTATAGGATATGTAGATAAGGGGGGCCTGTGCATGCTGGTCTGACTCATCCTTGGAAGTGGCCACCGCCCTGTGAATGCAAGAAGATCAGTGTATGTGCAGTGAAGCCCTGTCTATCACAAAGTAAGCTTATCTGGTAACTTTTTAACAACTTCTGTCATTGGCTTGTCTGATCAACTGACCCCTCTATGCCCCTGATGGTGACCGAGCGCAGTGCATATAAAATTGTAATGATAAAGAGTAGGTGCAGTAATCATGGTGACTTGTCTCCGTACCACTACCTCTCAGAAGGTAGCCCTTGCTTTGAGGTGTGTTTTGAATGGGTTAAATAATAAACAAGGAGCTACAGGACATGGGGCTATGGGTAAGGGTTCTGTATATAAGTATGAGTGGGAAAAAAAAAAGCCCCAGACATTCTGGGTTGATTAGTGTTAAGAAAAGGACTGAACATAGGGAGTTTGGTGAAATGGACATAAGGCTGAGCCATATGTTCTATAACAAGTGTTGTCTGTAGTGAATTATCAGTAACCTCAGTGGTGATATATTGAGGGGGGAGCTGAAAATATGTTCATATGTAATGCTCTGCATAGCTATTTGAGGAAGTGATAGTTTGTTTATGCACCCGAAAGGAAGTAAGTATACTTTAAAAAATAACTATATGGCCCAGAGTTGTTCCTCTTTGGTGTATTGTTTGCTATGGGTTGGAAGCTTGTGCAGCTGGTATTACTGTGTTTTTATTTTCAGGTGGGCTGTTCTTGAGTTGGAGACCAATAAAAATTATAATGACAGCTTCCAGGCTTATGCTGCAGGGGTGGCTGAAGCTGCTGTTTCTCAGCGGGTAAGTGTAGATAATATCATACACCTATGAGTTAGTGCTGTTGCTTATCTTGAAAATATCCATGTTTACCAATTACAAAGTAAGTAATATGGTAGCCCCCATTCTAAGTGTATTGATGTCATTATTGCAAATGGTGATTTACACATATTACATTGTTTACTTTAAGCTGCAAATAATGTTTTTTTTGTTTTTTTGGGAGGTGCTTTTTAATCTCATATATTTCTGCATTTTTTTTTTCAGTGTGTAAACTTATAGGGACAAAGCAAAAGGCAAGTAGACTATACAAGCAGTGAGGCTGATGTGGCTGCCATTACTGCAGTGGGCCAGCATTAAAACCTTAAAACACTATACATTTGTCATTCTCTATTAAACTGTCCATTGACAGGTTTAATGTAGCTCCACAATCTTGAATTTCTTAAGTGGGACCTAGATTCCCATAAATAAAACCCATGTGAACCAGGTTGATTATAAGACCTGTAACTGCCCAACATCAATTCCTCTATTTGCGTGATTTGACACACTGCTCTGATCCATTCTGCTATTGATGAAGGGATTAGAGATTTCCAGTGATGGGGATAACTGTCCAAGTGCAGTGAGAAGCTGTCTAGTCGGTCCTTATTCACTACTGAACTCTGTCCCTTAAAGTTGTTAACAGGAGGATGGCAGAATGCTATTATTGGGTGACACTTCTTGACATTCTTAATTACATCAATCTTCATGGCCCAAATATCTCCAAGGTTTCTGATTTGTCTAAATTTATAGTGAAACATGCAAAAGATGCAAATCTGTTTATTGTTTCACTTATTAGCACTATAAATTGCCTGGGGTTTGATGTTAGCAGTAGTAAGACTTCTGCAAATACAGTTATTTTGACTTTTGTTTTTTTGTTATGTTTTTTTGAATGCGGAAGTCTTTTAAGTGAAGTTTGTTGCAGGGTGTGCCGATTTAAATCAACTTGATTTTAATCACTATTTAAATAGTGATTTAAATAACATGTTTGTTTTTTTTAACAAGCTTTTAATGGTAATTGGCGTACTGTGCAATATGGACCATAGTCCTTTGATTAGCTGCTCTACTAATTAAAGGTCTGTATCTGTTACTGTTGCTTGCTGACCTAATTTCACTATGACTCATGGGATACAAAGAGGCACAGGCAACAAACAAGTTCAGACAAGAAACAGATAATTCCAGAATCCAGAAAGCATGACCAACACCACCCCACACCAGTGTTTCAGATTCAGAGAGAAAAGACAGTTGAAAAGTAACTTATCACTGTAAAAGCAACCCTGATTAATATCATCATCATTTATTTATATAGCGCCACTAATTCCGCAGCGCTGTACAGAGAACTCATTCACATCAGTCCCTGCCCCATTGGAGCTTACAGTCTAAATTCCCTAATATAGACACACACTCACACACACACACAGACAGACAGAGAGGGAGAGACTAGGGTCAATTTTGATAGCAGCCAATTAACCTACCAGTATGTTTTTGGCGTGTGGGAGGAAACCGGAGCACCCGGAGGAAACCCACGCAAACACAGGAAGAACATACAAACTCCTCACAGATAAGGCCATGGTCAGGAATCGAACTCATGACCTCAGTGCTGTGAGGCAGAAGTGCTAACCACTAGGCCACTGTGCTCTTTAATAATCTCTTGCTTAACCACAATGTTGTGTCAACAGTGGCACCAATAGACTGGTGGAAAATGCTAATTTTTTTAGAAACTGGTAATGAAAATATCATCAGCTTTAGTAGAAAGACTATTTTCCACATTTGGTTTGGTGCAGTCAAAACTGAGAAACCACTTGGGTGCTAACAAAGCTGCAAAGCTTGTGTTTCTTTTTAAGGCGTTCAATAAATCTAATATGTAGGCTCATTCAGATTTACAGGCAAGGCAATTGCCAACTATTGTAACTTAACATCATTGCTGCTTCTTTCCTTTTGCAGTTCGTGTTGGGATTTGTGTGTAGTTTGCTATGCCATGGTTGTTGACAATGTCAAGTCATTTAAATGGAGTATATTAAAGATGCAGTATTTTAAAAGAACTTCGTATTATTGTTTCCACTTGGTTTATTTGTTTACCTGATAATTTTTTTTTAAAAAAAAAAGTGATTTAAATCAAAAGAATTCGATTTAAAAAAAAAAATTGTTTTTTTTTTTGTTTGGTTTTTTTACATCCTGGTTTGTTGTCCAATCAAAGAATCTAGGGTCACATTAAAAGAGTGGGGAGAGAGTGCATCTGTCTTGTTCACTTGCATTGGGGTTAGAGCAGTGGTTCCTAAACTGTGCGCCTAGGCTCCCTTGGGTGCCTTGGAGATCTCACGGGGGTGCCTCTGCCAGGGCCAGTGGTAAGCAAGGTGGGGGGCTAATTGGTAATTATTTTTTTTGCTTAGGAGTGCCTTGAAAACATTTTGGAGACCCTAAGGGTCCCTTGAACTGAAAAAGTTTGGAATCCACTGGGTTAGAGTATATGGTGCATATACAACTTTGGAGTGTTGTACCAAACTGATGAAACTTCTTTAAACAAAGGCCTTTTCGACATTCAAGTTTACTATGATGTTTGTACTTTTATATCAATGCATGGGTTGTCTATGTTTAAGAGAACCTATTTGGGTAGGTGAGATCAGTTGTAGTCTTCTTGCCATTATTTTGGTGATGGTGTTGAAATCCTGGTTAAGAAGGGAAATTGGTCTGTAGGAACTAACTTGTGTATGGTACTTACTAGGTTTTTGGAGTTGAGAATATTGTTATATAATGTAGTCGGGGTTGAATTGAAGTTTTCTTGGGACTTTGTTTTATTCAACTCTAAATCCATCTTCACATTGGGGGGGGGGGTAATGATTTAATGGTGTCTGAGACTTTCTGCTGTGTTATTGGTTGCTATAAGGTGAGTCTTTCCTTGGATTTTGGGTAAGCAAGCTTCATGTAGGCACTGTGCCCCTGGCCCACCTCTCAGGGGCCCTCCTTGTCATGGGCAGGCAGGCTGTACAGAAAAAAGGTCTATTACTTGCCAGCCTCCTATCATTGGCCTGCGGATCTTTCCGATCTGTCCCCCCTGAGACCCCCTTGTCCTATGAGATGCACACAACGTGACATGTGCTGTCCCATGTGTGTAGAGCAGCAAGACAACACAGTGCGTGGTGATTGAACTAGGTAAGTGAGGGGGGCAGAGTATGTTAATGTAGTGTGTGTGTGTGTTCATATAATGTGTGTGGGGGGGTTAATATAGTGTAGGAGGTAGGCTGTTTAAAGGTGGAGTGCAGGTGGGGGTGAATATTTAATGGGTGCTATTTAATTTCTAGGGTGATGATGGGGCAGTGTAATTTATTGCTGGGGCTGATTAACGGTGGGGCCTATCAATTTATTATGGAATATTTGGACCTTTAATTTAATGCTGGGACGGTTTGGGGCTATTGATTGAATGTAAGGCTGAGTTTATGGAAGAGGGCTATTTATTAAATGAATATGAATTGTTTAAGGATGGTTGTTGGAATTGGTTATATTTATTAAATGTAAATGCTATTTAATTTATTGCTGGGGATGTTTGGAGGGATGGGAATAGGTTTTATATATTAAATGGGAATACTATTAATTTAATGTTGGGGCTTGTTGGAGGGAAATAGACCTTTTTAGCAAATGTGAATATTATTATTTTAATCAACAAAGTGAAAAATAAACAGATTCAGCAGGTGCTCCAAACAGATGCCGCTCGTCCTCATCCAAAAGACAATTCACCTAAATTGCTAAATATATAACACAAATATAATACAAAAGAAGGGCGACTGCAAGTGCTTCTGGTTTCACTAATAAACAAACAGCAAATATAACAGTCTTTAGCAATCTCAATAAAACAATCCCTGGCCATATGTAGTTGTACTTACAAGAACATATACCACTGAAAGCCTGTATTCTATTTGTATTATTTAATTATCGAGGCTGGAGGGAGGCCTAATTATAAAATGTGGGTACTATTGGAGCTGGTTGGAGTTTTCTAAGTTTCAGTTACACTTTTTTATTTTTTTTCTAAATGGATCCCCAACATTCCAGGATCCAGACAAGCCGCAACTGAGCTAAAGAAACCAGCAGTTACAGGTGGTGAAAGTGACAAGAATAGGTAGGAGAGAGCAGGACAGTCTGCCAACTGTCCTGCATCTGGTGGGGCAGTGCTGAATTTGGGTGATTCCCACTTAGTCAGGATTTGATCCGACTGGAAGGACAGTTGGGAGCTATGTCCTGATTCACAGTGTACTGCTCATGAAGGCAGAACTGCGTGCACCTAACAGTAGTGCACACAGTATTGGCTTCTATTTGTCTAAATTAATAACAATGTTGCATCATAGGTGGCCACCCCCTGTCTAAAGTGCCCTGGTGCCCCCAGAGCCTTAATCTAGCTCTGTATCTGACCTATGTGGTCTCTTGGACTTTGTCACTATTAATGCTTTAATTGTGTGGAGGAAACGCTTGTCCTAGTGAGGGAGTGCAAAGAACCTACCATGCTCTTTCACTGTATATCCTTTAGTAGATAAAAAACAAACAAAAAAAAAACTGGTACAATGTGTTGTAGTGATGAGTTGAGCATACATGAGATCTGCCATGTCTCTGTTATGCTACATTACAAAAGCTAAACACTATGGCAGCACTTCCTTACTTCTATCTGCATATCCTTACTTCCCTAATTCAATATGAATATCACCGGTTGCAGCAACAGATTGAGGTCTCACAAGTGGTACTGCACTCTCAGGTCATGTAAACCAAAAATATATATTTGGTGCTCAACACAGGAGACAATGGAGAAGTGACAGGAGGCAAAACATTCCCGTTCTTAAAACATGGGGCAAAACCACCTGGGAGCATTACAAATAATGGCCAATATAAATTAATATTGCGGTTATCCACTTTACATTGACTTGACACATAAATTGGAGTGGTCTGCAGGGCATGGAGAGAATATATTATCCCTGCTATTCACCATTACGCTACTAGGGGGCAATGAATCTTTAGGCATTCATTTCCCTTCCCAGTCTTCCCTGGTGGGAGTGATCTATCATTACCACTTTTGGACACTTATTTGTAGAAAGAGAGATGGATATGCTAGAGGACCTCAACTGAATTTGGGGTAGTGGCAAATTTTTTCCTGCATGTGTTGGAAATCTGTTCAGTAACACATCCCCAATAATTAAACGGTCTAATATAGAAAACAAATACGGCCTAGCCTCCCGAACTAAATTGCTTTCTGTTGCCTATGGCTGCAGACTGATTTACCAAAATGAAATATCCTTTGCTACTTGTGTATACTGAGGAGTGAAAAGAGGTTTTAGAAATGTCAGTTTAGTTGTTTGTGCCAGAAACCAACTGATACAGCTTACATTTGTTCATAGTTTAATATACTTTGCAATGCTTATGCCAAATGAAATGTAAACTCCCCCTCCTGCAAGCTGTTGTATAGCTATTGACACATTTTATACACCTTATATGGGATTGTGTCCAAATACTAACCTATTGGAGAGTCCTACTTACATTCTAACTCCAACATGTGCTTGATGGACAGCTACCCTTTACTCCTAATTCATTTGTTTCTTTGGACTGGTAGAAGGCCTAGAGATAGCCAACTCGTCATGTCTCTTTAACACTAGCTTATGCACGATTGTCGTTGGCTGGACATTGGACATCTACACATCTGACTTGCTCTCAATGGAAGACACAAGTAAACAAGGAATTGGCTTTCCATAGAATTACCTATAATAGAGGTTGCTGCTCCAATTTTAACAGGGCACAGAGCCTGGATATAGTGTTAAATCTCAAATCTATTTTTAAAACGTGTAATGGTCATGTAGAGTTTGTAATTTGTGATAAATCTTGTTTATTATTACTCTCGTTCTCTATGGGTAATTGTGGTATTCCCCTTGCTACTTGCTTTATTTCTTTGTTTTTACTTCATTGCTCAAATGCCTCAATGATCTCCCTAGGCTTCTTTCTAATGAATATGGATCCTTTTTATGCTAACAAAAATTACAGCCATCTCTCCTCTATTATTGATGCCAGAGCCCTTTTAACAAAAATGAATGTTTGTTTCTGCAGCTTATGTACATGCACTGGATGAACACAATGTTTGGATACTGTGGTCCTTACAAGTATGAAACCCCGTACTGTGAGAAACTGCGGGACTATCTGGAGGCTAACCTAGTCTGGATGCAGGAACAGATGGAGAAAAGTGAAGACCAGGAGTACTGGCACCAGGTAAGGTGTGGGTATGTGAGTAAAATGTCACAATATGATTACGTGCACATCATTTGATATTGTTCGCTTCTCATACATAGTATTCCTTCATGTGGTGTTCTTCTTAACAATAAATCAATATAGTTGCTATAATCTTAGCTGCTAGCATCAATGAGATTGACTCAATAAATGTCAAACACATTATTTGCATGATTATTTGTTACTGACTTAATCTGTTTTATTTCTTTATTTTATATTGCTGATCACACAAATAATTTTAAATCCAAAAATGAACAAATAGTATGGTGTTTATACAATGTTCTTTTTGCTTTTTCTCTGTTTTTTTTATTTTCCTTTAACTTTCTATTGGATTAGAAATGACTCGTACCTGTGTTTTCAGTTTATAAGCTGAGTTTGGTGGCAGTGACTGGATTTGTACATGTTTGCAGGTTCGGCTTGCACTCCTTCAATTGAAAGGCCTAGAAGACAGCTATAATGACCTCATCTCCTTTCCCCAAAAGAAGTTTCAACTTAATCCCTTTGGCTTCCTGTAAGTTTTGTGTTGCCAATAACATTATAGTTGCATTTTACCTCTTTAGAATCATGAATTATGTACACAACTTGAGCACCCTTAAATGTTTCCCTAAGCCAGTGGTGGGCAAGAGACAGCCCTATAACGCGTGCAGAGCTCCGAGCCTTCACCTATGGCTCCCAGCTCCTTCCCGTTTAATTGTCACATTATCACATAATTGTCACATTTGTTTGTCACTTTTAGTTTGCAGCACTTGTTTAAAGTGTCTGTTTTTATGTAATTACAGATGTCTTTGATTAAATGTGTTATTTTAACTTCTTACTGAGATTAAGGGTAATGTGCGGCCCTTTTGAATGTTAGAGGGCTGTAACATGTGGCCCCCGAAGTGTTTCAGGTTGCCCATCACTGCCCTAAGGAGTGTGTAATATTGACTGTTTACAGTGTGTTGCTTTTTAATTACTTCTTGCAAAAGCCGTTCTCCAAAAAAAGTTTTCTAGACTACTGAACCTAAAAATAAGATTTTTACTCACCGTAAAATCCTTTCTCTGACTCCATTGGGGGACACTGCGAGACATTGGGGTATAGTAGTGGGTCCAGGAGTCTTTGTCACTTTATCTACTAGTAGATCTTTGCTCTCCTCCCCTACTATGCCCCTCCTCTCCTGTGAATTCCTCAGGTTTGACTAACCAAGCGTGAGAGGAAAGGAGGTGATAATACCTGGAAGGTCTTAAAGTATAGAAACATATGATAATACTTTTCACACACACAACTATATACAGAGCAAGGGAGGGTGCGCAGTGTCCCCCAATGGAGTCAGAGAAAAGTATTTTATGGTGAGTAAAAATCTTATTTTCTCTTTCCTGCCATTGGGGGACACTGCGAGATATTGGGGATATACCAAAGCTTCCTCAAGGGAGGGATTGCTCTGGACCAGCTGCGCGTAAAACTCTGTGGCCAAAGCTTGCATCGGCCTACGCGAAGCCTTGTAACCTGTAAAATCTGGTGAACGTGTGGACGGAGGACCATGTCGCCGCTCTACACAACTGTTCCGCCGACGCGCCGTGTCTAGCTGCCCAAGAGGCGCCTACTGCTCTGGTAGAATGCGCCTTTAATCTTTGCGGGACGGGTTGCGAGGCCGTGATGTAGGCCTCTCGAATTGTGGATGTGATCCAGCGGGCAATGGATTGCCTTGAAGCTGGCCACCCCCTCTTGTTGGCGTCATAGAGGACAAATAGATCTGTGGTTTTCCTAACAGGAGCCGTGCGGTCTATAGAACAGTGCAGTGCTCGGACTACATCAAGTAACTGAAAAGCCTTCTCTTGGGAGTCCTTTCTGACCCTGAACGCCGGAACCACTATCTCTTGGTTCAGGTGGAATCTGGAAACCACCTTAGGGCTGAACGAGGGCTTAGTGCGAAGTACCGCCCTGTCTGAATGGAAAATGAGAAACGGGGGGTCACAGCGAAGCGCCCCTAGTTTCGACACTCTACGCGCTGATGCTAGAACCAAGAGGAGTGCTGTTTTCCACGTCAAGTGTCTGTGTCGCTGAGTGTAAAGGTTCAAACGGGAACTTGGTGAGGGCCCCAAGGACCAAGTTGAGGTCCCAAGGCTCCACTGGATGAGAAAATGGGGGCTGCATGTGAAGAACCCCCTACAGAAACGTTCTAATGTTTGGGAAGTCTGCTATCTTTCTCTGAAAGTACACGGACAGAGCCGATACCTGTACTTTGAGCGACCCTAGGCGGAGGCCCTTGTCTAGGCCGTCCTGTAAGAAGTCTAGTAAGCCGCCACTACAAGTGCAGAGGACCTAGCATTAACAGATACGGTGTCTCTGTGGGCATTTGCTACATACTCGGACGTCTCTATGACGTGCTCTGCTACGTCTAAGAGCTCCGTGCGAGGAGTGTTGTTCTTAAGGCCTCTAATTAATTCCTCCGTCCATAGTTGAATGGCTTTGATAGCCCATGCTCCGGCCAAGTTTGGTCTAAACAAACTGCCGATTGCAGTGTATGCTGAGCGGAGCGCCAAGTCACACTTTTTATCAGTGTGATCTTTGAGGGCTATCCGCTCCTGAACGAGAATGGCCAAGGATGACGCTAGCCGTGCTACTGGGGTATCTACCCTAGGTAAAGCTTCCCATTTTACCGCCTCTTCTGGTGGCAAGGGGTACGGCATCATAAACTGCTTATTGGGCTTTTGCCAGGCCTCAGCTATAATCTCCAACATTTCTGGTGAATGTGGAAATGCTGGTAATTGTGCCTTTTGTTCTCTTAAAAAGGGAGACCCCTGTGGGTGTCGAGGGCTCAGGTTCAGCAAACCCCAAGGTATGCCTGATCTCTAAAATGAGACTATCCACACTATTTGTCGAGGCTGCATCATAGTCATGGTGGTCCTCACCCTCTGGGTCTAACTTTTACTCTCCTTCCTCAGGTGAGGAGAAATCTGATTCCTGATCCTGGTCTTGAATCGTATCAGAGATAATCCTCTTGCCCCTATGAGTAATAGACATTAATCTATCTTCCCTGAGGGCTGCCCCTGTCTGTGGGGCTGAGTTTTCATCAGCCTGACTGTGTATGATGGTGAGTGGAGTGGAGCTTTCACGTACCTCTGCTACCCGTAGCATGGCATTAGCTAGTCTTTCCACGGTTGATGAGAAGGATCGTAATCAAAGCGGTTCTTCCACTGCTATAGACGCCTCCTGGGTTGAACCTTTTCGCTCCTGGGCGTCAGCGGTACAGGCTGCGCAAAGGGCGTTTCGGTCTGTCTGTCCAACTGAAAACTTAGTATTACATTTGGCACAGGTATAATACAACGCAGAAGCTACAGAGTGTCCCTTGCTTTTTGCTGTCCCCTTCTCAGCCATTGTCCTTTCTTAAGGAACTTAAGATAATACAGTATTAATGAAATTAAAGGCTGATGGCTGTTAAGCTAGGAAATCTACAGAGTCTCTATACAGGGTAGTCCTAGAATGTCAAAGCACCCCTCCTCTAATCATATAAGGTACAGTGCTGTCTATGAAAGAACAAGAGTGCAATAAAATCACAGTTCTATAATAACAACAAAACCTTAGTTTGTAAGCTTAATAGGCACCAGCCTGTACCGATAGCCGAGCGTGTCAGCAAAGAAGAGGCAGAGTAGGAGAGTCGGGCGGCGCTACTCCGGTGGTGTCCCTGTGTCTCCACGTGCAGGCAGAATCCAGATTGTGGCTGGAAATGTCTGAGAGGAAGGAAGTCTGTACCTCCTCCTCTTCCTGTCTCTATGTTGCTGCCCGCTTCCTGTAAAATAAAAGTGTTTAAACTATAAATCTAACTTGGTATAGGCAGGAGCCCATACCCTAGTGACCTTTGCTCCTAGTCACTTTAAAGAAACCGAGGAACTCACAGGAGAGGAGGGGCATAGTAGGGGAGGAGAGCAAAGATCTACTAGTAGATAAATTGACAAAGACTCCTGGACCCACTACTATACCCCAATGTCTCGCAGTGTCCCCCAATGGCAGGAAAGCGAAATACCCTTATATAATCACAAATCATCTTTTTCTTATATAGTGCTAACATATTACATAGCACTTTATAGAGTTTATATAAGTGCCAGGCCTGTTGGAGCCCACAGTCTAAAATGTAGTTTTTTGGGGGGATTTAAAGATTTAAAAGAACTATGTCTCAACTTTTACATTTAATTTTGTACATATTATATTCACAAAAGTTATGTAAACTATTACAGGCAAAAAAGCACACAATTAATGATCAGACTGTAGTGTCTTTGACTTTGTGCTATTTTCCCATGTAAAAGTCCACTGTGCTCTATTGCGTGCAATATTTTGATTCATTGTTGTGGTTTGCATTCCTGTATTTGGATGTTTCTGCTCGCTAGTAACAACCTAATGAGTCAAGGCATAATGGTGTTTTGTCGTTGCTTATTTTTCTAAATTTAGTTCTGTTATCAACATGGCAACAACATCACATGGGTATATTGTCCTGCATATATTCATACCCATGACACTAAGGCTTGAGCTGGTATAAGGCTACTACCAGTAAGCTGGAGAACAGTACTTATTGAGTATTGCTGTGACTCAGTCTATGAAGCTGATCCGTGCACTATCCACATGACAGAGAACTGCAGTTGCCAAACCTCACATATGGGGAAAAATGATGGAAAATCTTCAACCTTTGTTGAAGATTGATCAGATAGAGGTGCTGCGGAAGTGGATTAGGTGCAAAGTACCTGATACCATGGGGGCTGATAACAGCATGATATAAATGGACAAGGTCACAGCCCAGGGCTCAGGGGTCCTATAGCTCTAGCCCCATTCTCACTAGGAACGTGGAGAGCTTGATTATAAGCAGGAGGGGGTACAGATGAGTATAGCGCACAGTCTGGAGGGTGGGGGGCAAGAAGCTGCTGAAGTTCCTTTTGGTGGCCCTGCAGATATGTATCTATTGACAGCAAAGACCCCATATTCTGGGTACTTAATCTGTCCTTAAAATTGCAGTAAGTAGAATATTATCATACAGGAATACAGTATAATGTGACAAAATGACAGAACATTATGTTTACATATCTTTTGCAAAACTATAGTTTGAGAACAGAGCAAACATGTATGTGTATATATGTGTATACTATATGTCAGAGGATACTGACAAGGTATCATAGACAATTTCATGGAAGATGTTTTATATAAACATTTGTTCAGGCAAATGGTTTCTGTTTTCTAATATAAGATCTGTCAAATACTTTCAGTGCATCATATTCGCAATACCAACATAGTTTTGTCATCATGGGTCTTATAAGCTTATTTTCTTTCCAGCAACCACCCCTGAATACTATGTTCCTTTGGTAGCACATTACTGTCAACAGTTGCTGTGAGATTAAAATAATAAGATGGTTGGCTAAGAATGTGTAAGTTTAGGCAGTTATCTGGAATATTGAAGTTTAAATTTGAATCTATGCTCCTTACATTTCAGAAGTTTTTTTTTTTTTTTTGTTTTTTTTGAAAGTTGTGTAATGTTGAGTTGTATGTTTTTAGTGTATAAAATGTTGATTACTGTTATGGCTGATAGTTCCGACATGAACTCCCAGAACAGATGGTAGAGGTCTTCGCCTTTAGCAGCCACCTTTCCTGTAGGACTTGTTACACTCACAGGTACTCTGATGCCCCCAGGTCTTAAACTCAGCATAATGGGAGCTTATGTACAGAAACCGTAGCACAGGAGATGGGAGGAGTAACCGGAATACAAGAGACTAAACCAGGAACAGGCCAAGGGTCGTGGGTCTGAAGCAATCAGAATAACCTGGAAGAGGCCATGGATCAGGGCAGGTTGTAAGCAAGGAGAATCCAGTAAACAGGCAGAGGTCAGGGGCAATCAGCGGGGTCTAGAACAAGCCGAGGTCACAACAGGTATCCGTCAAATTACAGACAGAGTATCCACAAGGATATTTAGCAGGTCACCAAGTCTGTGAACAGACCCTATAAGTGGCAGGGAGGCTAAGCCCTACCTGCCTTATATACCCACACTGACCAATGAAAGGCCAGAGCTCCAACTAGCCTAATTACCTCCTCAGGAGACTACGCATGCACAGAATGCGCTCGCGTCCAGCTGTCAGTTACCGAGACGCGACGCTGATTAGAGCAGCGTTCCAGCCATTGCCCTGGTGATGGCCAGGACAGAGATGAGGAAAGTGACGTCCTGGTTGCCATAGCGACGGCCGGGACACTTCAGTTTACTATTGTGTCTTTGTATTCTGCAAGTTATTCTAAATATGTTATATTTGCTTTATAGGCTCTTCCAGCTTGGTGGTGACTTGGAGGATCTGGAAGCTGCTCTCAATAAATCAGATGATCGATTACTGCTGGGCTCAGGGTCATGCTCTGCACTTATCAAACTTCTACCAGGCAATAAAGACCTCTTGGTGTCTCACGTTACCTGGAATACCTACCAATCCATGTTACGCATCATCAAGAAGTATACACTTCCATTTCGCACTTCTCCCAATGGTGAGGAGTGACCATTTTTGGCTAATTTTGGGACAGTGAAATTAATTATAATAGCATAGAATATGTGGTGGTGGAGATTAATATTATACACACACTCAGAGATCCACAACCTTTATAAAAGCGGTCGGCCTGCAGTCTCATGCCTTTATATGGTCACAGGACTCCTTGGTGGCTTATAATTTGTAGGGCGTACATAATTATATTATAAAATATGCACATTACATGGCCAGAAGTATGTGGACACCCGAACATCACATCCATATGTGCTTTGAACATTTCATTCTAAAACCCAGGACATTGATATGGAGTTAGTCCCACATTTGCTGCTAGAGTGGCCTCCTCTCTTCTGGGAAGGCTTTCTACAGGATTTTCAAACAGGGTTGTGATGATTCCCAGCCACAGGATCATTATTTAGGTTGGGTAATGTTGTTGGGTGATAAGGCCTTGCTCACAGTTGACGTTCTAAGTCAGTGTTGGCTAACCTGTGACACTCCAGGTGTTGTGAAACTACAAGTCCCAGCATGCTTTGCCAATATATAGTAGCTTATTGCTGGAAGGGTATGCTGGGACTTGTAGTTTCACAACACCTGGAGTGTCACAGGTTAGCCAACACTGTTCTAAGTCATCCCAAAGATGTTCAGTGGTGTTGAAGTCATGGCTCTGTGCTGCCCAGTCAAGATCTTTAACACCAAACTCCTGAAACCGTAAAGGGACATACCCCCACATTGTTGCTGCAATGTTGGAAGCTGTAGCTTTAAGAATTCCTTTCACTGGAATATAAGGGCCCAGGCCAAATCATGAAAAACAGCTCAGACCATTATTCCTACTCCACCAAACTTTAGAGTTGGCAGTACTCCTTCGGGTAGGAAGCGTTCTCCTGGTATCGGCAAAATCCAGATTCACCTGTTAGACTGCCAGATAGTGAAGTGTGATTCATCACTCCAGAGAACGTGTTTCCACTGCTCCAGAGTTCACTTGAAATGTGCTTTACACTGCTCCAGTTGAAGTTTGGCAATGTGCGTGGTGATCTGAGGCTTGTGTGCGGCTGCACAGGCATAGAAACCCAATCCATGAAGCTCCCAACGATCAGTTCTTGAGCTGACCTTGCTTCCAGAGACAGTTTGGAACTCTGGTGAGCAAACCAGTACAGATTATTTGTACGACCTCCAGCACTCTGCTAATATACCTTTCTAGTGTTTATTAAGGCTAAGCAATAAGCATGCGTCATTACCCCTCTCTACCGAGTGTTTGAAGTGTGCCAAATAGCGGTATTACTTTGGTGTTAGAGTACCAGGTAACCTCTGCTTATTTTAATCTGCAGGGTAATGTGTTTTGTTTTTTTATATATACTGAGTATTGTCTGGCTAATTACTGTGTGTCTTCAGGGGGCCCTGTGGTGCCAGGCCGCGTTCAGACCTTCTCCTCCTACCCAGGCACCATCTTCTCTGGTGATGACTTCTACCTACTGAGCAGTGGTCTAGTGAGTATTGGTTGGTTTCAACATTTACTAGCAATATAATTGTCAGTGCAGACTGTAAATAAATTTCGTTAGCAATAAACAGACATGTAGCTTAATTGGATGTTCTTGTAGCTTTGAATATCACATGATCAAAAAACACAATGTAGTTATCTCGCAGGAAGGTCTCTGCAACTGATAGCTTCTTGTCTGTAGATAAGATTGGCAGTTATATGATTGACTATGTAAATATCAATGCCTTTATTTATAAATGGATCAGATTCTCTAGGTCAGATTGTGTTTACTCCTGCTAGTTTTGTCACAAAAAGTGAATAAAAACACTAGACAATCCCTTGATCAGAGTTGGGGAAGGGGGGGGGTGTGTGGTGGCTGGCTGGTGGAGACTCATACCTCCTAAGCTTATAGGACACATTATGCTGCACAAAAAACAGCATTTATCATAGTAATCAAACCCACAAATTACCCTGGGGTACAATTGAATACATCTTTTTTCCAATTAAATGCTCTAGGTTGTGCTGACTACTTCATTTTTTTAAAAATGTTGACCCTGTATAGCTCTGTTACTTGTGGTGTTTTTAAATGCGTCTATCGTTACACTAAAACAAATTTAAAGGGACATATCTCTTGTCATGAACCCATTCACCTCGTACTATATATTAAATCACAGCACATACTTCAAATCAAGGCTCGCCTCCAAATATACAGTCAACTGAAGCTCCGATTACTGCTACTCCACATTGCTGTCTCATTCCTCCTGTTCAAACACTGAAGGGAGATAACAATGATCAGTATATAAGGAGAAGCCTTTATTTAAGCTGATATAACTTTCTTCCCCATACATTATCCTGCCCCAACCATCAAACAGCAGAACTGACAGCACACCCTCTGCTCTCCCCTCCTGAATTGTAACCCCTGCACACAACAAAGTGTTTTGCAATATCTTCTAAATGGCATTTTGCAAAGATGTGGCAGAAAGTCCCATCTGACCACAAGACTAGTGAAGTGAAAAAGGAAGAGCAATTGGCAGC
This sequence comes from Mixophyes fleayi, assembly GCF_038048845.1. NCBI lineage: Eukaryota > Metazoa > Chordata > Amphibia > Anura > Limnodynastidae > Mixophyes > Mixophyes fleayi. Next base: position 323,250,022 of record NC_134402.1, on the reverse strand, counting down.
ACTAGTTGTAGTCAAGTATAGATTAAATAAACAAAAACATATTTTAACACCTTAAGCAGAAACCGTGTAAAACATATGTACCCTTTATTATCTGTAGTAAATTAAGTCTCCATAAATCCTTGTGGTAAGCTCAATACAAGATAACAATTACTGATTTGGCTGAATACCACATGAAAAACAGCTTTTGTCTCAGATATATCTTGGGGGATAAAGCTGGAGATAAAGCAGTGTCCTAGTTATATTAGGAAATAAAATAAGTCCATCTGGGTATATTGGCCTTGGAATAAAGCAGTTGTAAATCAGTCCCGAGTTATTACATCTTACCGCTTGTTGTAACGATTGGCCCCGGCAGAACTTTCTCACTCCATTTATAGGCTGTCGGATTATAAGAGCTCCCATGAGGTTAAAGCACAGACAGAATAAGGTCCTTTTATGCGTTTCTACGTCTATTCTGACATCAGAAGGGATTTTCGATCTCTCGGCTGTCCCTCTATAATTATTTAAAGACCACAAGTACAATCAAAACATGGGGGTAAATGTATCATACCCCGGTTTTCTCAACTCGCGGGAGATCTGCGTCTTCGCAGCTTAAATTTAAAGCGGCGCTGCCTTGTAAAGGGAAACTTCCCTTTACAAGGCAGCGCCGCTTTAAATTTAAGCTGTGAAAATGCCGATCTCCCGCGAGTTGAGAAAACCGGGGTATGATACATTTACCCCATGGTCTTCATTTATCCACACCTGTGGTTCTTTGGGAACAGGTTTTGTGGCTGATAGTTTGTAGAGTTAAAGCTGAGAATTCATATTGCTTGCAATCAATTAAAACAATTTAATTAGTAGATTGTATTTGTTTATATTTACCATTGGAGACAAAAAATAGAAGATAAGAGAGCGGATCTAGAGTCCACAAGATCCTTAGCTGGTGGAAAGGAAGGGTTATTAAGCAGAGTAGGGATGGGATTAAAAATTATATTGTAATTAGACAGGAAATTGCACTGTACCTGCAAATACAAACTGCCTGCACCTGCAATTGCTAGCTACATGTGATCAACTGTCTGCACTCAGACAATAGTTCAGTGCCTGTAATTACAAGCTGCCCAGGAGTAATGTCGTACATGCAATTGCTAACTGCCTGGAGCCAGAAACTAGCATTGTACCAGTGATCATGAATTGCCTTTATCCAGGAGCCAACAGTGTGGGTAATTAATCACAGGCACAGTGCCAGCCCCTGGCTCTGGGGTATTGACACTGTACCTGTGATCATCAACTGCCCGGAGCATTGTACCACCTTTTATAGATAAAACAGGATTATTTCTTATGAATAGGTATCTAATCTAGGAAATTAGCTACATAGTTGATGGTATCCATGCCTACCACAGAGCTGCCCTTTTCTTTAGCCTTCATAATCTTACTCTTACCTTTTGGACAAGACTTGCAGGACTTCACATTTACTCATTGGTGAGATTCCTGGGCACACATGGCCTCAGTCATTAAGGAGAGCAAAAAAAAAAAAAAAAGCAAGTTTAGCCCTTGGCAAACCCATGTTGCATTGGAGGGGGAGGTAAATTTAAGTTATGGGGACTGACTTATAGTTGGGGTAGGGCAAGTCCTAGATCAACTTTATTGTTTTGCAGGTAAGGAAATACTGGCTGCTTTTTCATATAGCACACAAATATGTGGTAACTTTACTTTAAATGTTAGTGTAAAAATAATTTGCTCCCCTTGCATTGTAAGATGGCATGTCCAGGATCAAATTTACTCAAGTGTTTTGCTTTGCACTCCTTAATGACGCAGTCCCACTGTCTTCAATTCATTAATTTCTGTACACCCTCATTAACATTCTTACTTTTCAATAGCAAGGTCTGTTGTAGGGGGAACATATTTAAACTAGCAACTTCATCATCAACATATATTTATATAGCGCCAGTAAATTCCGTATCGCTTTACAATTGGGAACAAACATCAATAAACAATACTGGGTAATATATACAGACAGAGAGGTAAGAGAACCCTGCTTGCAGGCTTACAATCTAATGTGTACTACTGTGCAAATAACATTACGTACTAGGTTTTATGAAAGAAATGTGCTCTTAGATGCAGTACAGGTCCCTGGCCAACTAAAAAGTCATCTTCTGCACATCTGTTTCTGTTGGCTTCTTACTATTCTTATCCTACCTGCTGAGTACAGGTTTTTCATTTATGATGGCACTTACCATCTTTCCTTCATGAGGTTTGCATAGTCTATTTAGAAGAAAAAAAGTATATTAACCTGAGAATGAATCATGATGGTGCAGAGGTAGAAGTTGAATTCTAGCCCAAAGCTCTTGTTCCCCACACTGTTGCAGAGGAGATTCTCTGCTAGCAGCAAAGAAACATAGAATTTGACGGCATCTTGGCCCATCTAGTCTGCCTATTTTATTTTATTTTTATTAACCAATGGTACCTTAAAAATTGGAGCAAGAAAATATGGGAGAATTGTGCTTCCTACAATTTGTAGATTGCAGCCTGGGGAACCTGAATAAGTTAGAGGAGAAAGGACCCAACCTCCTAACAGTAAAATAAGACGTATATCCCTGGTGCAAATAGATAAATGTAAATGAGCGTAAAAAATCAATTAACATTTACTGGTTGAACAAAAATACAAAATAAAGAGTGATCACTCAAATAAAAACAAACAAATCATTTCTTGATTCAAGTCAATACACAAAGCATTGCATCCTCACATGTATAGATGGAAACCAATGCTGCTGTCCTGCAGCCTCAAAATGGACTTCCTTAGCAAGTAAAATAAGCCCAAATAGTAGCCTTAGTCTGTACAAGTCCAAATGTCAAGTCAATATTGTAAACCAGAGCTCGCAAAGCTAAAAAGTACTTCATAGTCCAAAAGAGGAAGTATAGGTAGATACTGCAGCCAAACCTGGTAGGAGATCAGCGATTAGCAGCAGTCCGGCAGTGGGTAAAGTGGATTCCCCAGTATTCCAGTCCTCGGGTCCATCCCTGCTCAAGACTGCTCGCATGTCCTCTTCCAGTAGCTGCCGACTGAAGTTCCCAGCCTGATAGTCTCATTAGTGCGGCTGGTGCGCATGCAGAATCCGGAAGTAAGCCATATACACTTTTGCTGGCTAGTAGGAAAAGTTTGTACTTAGGGTAGTGATGATGGATAAATGTGGATATGTTATATGTATTTCCAGCCTGAACCACTTTATCTGTTATTACTGGTTATGTTACCCTGAAGAAGCCCAATTAGGGGTGAAACGTGTTGTAAATACATATAACACATCCACGTCCAGAAGCTAGACACATAAATAAATAGTCAGCCTGTGGAGAAGCAAGGGCTATCCCAAATTGCTAATAGGGCCAGTGCAGAACAGCAAATATACACAACTATTACATATTTTGGCAATGAGTATATGGGTGTGGTTATACATGGACCACCAAATCCTGTTACAGTCCTAGAACATCACCAGGGATTACCAAATTTTTGAAGGGCGACGAGTCTAGCATTAATACATGCAGGGATGAATCCAACTCTAGCTAAGATGACCATTTGATGCACATTGGATGGATAACTTTTGCAGGTCCACAACCATGTAGCTACTTTGCTTCTAATTTAGCCAGAGCCATTTTGCTGACGATACTAGTTGGCCACCAGGTAGCTTTTTCAGGCTACAGAAAACCCTAAAATTCTGTGTTTCATTCAAACCACGTAGATGTGCATGTGGATACATCTTTGTTAAGTGTATGTTGTGTTCTCAGTTCCTGGTTTGGTCAACTTCAGTGCTTCTATGAATAAAGAATTTCACAGCTTAAACCTATTTGTGTTAACAAATGTAATAATTTTGGACAGGATGCATTTGTATGTAGATATGAATTCTCGCACTGAGAGACCGAGATAAACATAAGTTGATAAACCTAATGCTCAGCCCCTTTCCCTGTTAAAAGCCTAAAAGTGTTGAAAGGATAATATGGTGAGTATGTGCGTTGTGGCTGAACATTGACTGACTCCTCCCAGCAGTTTCAGAGCAGAGTTTTTCAGAAATGTTGTTTGTCCTTATGTTGACTAACATGCTGACCTCGCTGGTCACAAAAACACTCATGAAAATGTAGAGGATTTTTGTCCATTTTACAGGTAACTTTGGAGACAACCATCGGGAATAGCAATCCAGATCTCTGGAAGTACATCCAGCCACAAAACTCTGTCCTGGAATGGCTGCGGAACATTGTAGCAAACAGACTAGCTACAGGAGGGCAGGAATGGACAGATATCTTCAAGAAGTTTAATAGCGGAACGTAAGTAAGGCATTTAAAACTAGACTGTATTTTTTTTTTCTAAAATAACAATGATTTCTGTTGTCATTTCCATAATTTTTGAGGATGAAGTACTTTTATTAAAAAAAACAAAAACTATATGGAACAAAATTTTAACTGTACCAGCAGCTTCCTCAAGCTATCAGATCCGTAGTAGGTTCAGTGCACTCCCCATCCCAGTGTCTGTGCATCATTCAATCTTTCTGCCAGAGGAGGTAGGAGATTTTTAAACCCTTGATGAGGAGTGGATGGCTGGAGTGCTGAATTTATAATTTCTTCTGCCTTCTCAAATAGGAGAGATGACTGTTCAAGTTCCGAGATTGTAAGAGCCCCAGACACTGAACCTCTGTGGTTCTGTTAGCTGCAGTGGTTTCAGTATAGTTAGAGTTCTTAGTGCCACTGTTCAAGTGATTTCTTCCCCCGACTGCATTTTTTTTTTCTTTTCTCTTAGGTACAATAACCAGTGGATGATTGTAGACTATAATAAATTCAATGTCGGACATACAGAGATACCCAGTGGACTTCTCACCGTGCTAGAACAGCTTCCGTGAGTTATCTGTTAAACTGTTTTGGTTAAGATATCAGCAGCCTAATACAGCAACTCCTTGCTTCTCATGTCACTTGCCTCCCATACATCCCTAGCCAAGCCAAATTATTAGGAATTTTACTAAAAACCAGTGGCGTTTGGAGGATCAGCTAAGTTTGAACACACTTCACATAACTTTTAATCCAAACCTTTAAATGAAGTGGCTGTATTAATAAAAGGGCTAACTAAAAGCATACATCCATGCTTATGCCTTAATTTCACTGTGGTTGCTAATCACTACTAGATTTGAATTGCTGCTCTCTGTCCAACATGATAGATTAAAAAAAATATACAAATACACACATTTACACTCTCTTTTCTGGCTTCTGCCTATCAAACTAAATTATCAGCATATTTATAGATGGTTTAGGTAGAGCTTGGACTGAAATGTGTATTTTGTTGTTTTTCTATTTTGGTCCCTGACTTTTTTCCCCCCCTCTTTTCACATATGTCCTCCTTTTTCGATCACATTAGAGGCATGGTAGTTGCTGAGGATAAATCTGATCTTCTTTATCAGACTGGATACTGGGCCAGTTACAACGTCCCGTAAGTGCTCACTGTGCATGTATGGTTGGTTTGGTTATCACAAAGTATGTTCAAGGAGACTATTCGGTTATGTCTCTTATGTTGTGGTTCTGGAGAGTGTGACTTGGTGCCTACATAACTCTGTGAGGGATTAAAGCATTCATTGGTTCTACTTACTCTGATCTGGCCTCCTTCTTGCAGGTACTTCACAGAGATTTTTAACGCAAGTGGTCAGACAGCCCTTGTGGAACAATACGGAGACTGGTTTAGTTATTCCAAAACACCCCGGGCTCAGATATTCCGCAGAAATCAGACATTTGTGCAGGATTTATCATCTATGGTGAACCTCATGAGGTGAGTGAGTGTTGCCCTATGAACTCCTAGTATCATATTTGTAATTCCAAAGTCAGCATACATTTCTCAGCACTTGGTGTACAGAGACTATTGATCATAAGATGATGGCCTTTTCATATTTCAGATACAATGATTTCCTTCATGATCCTCTCTCACGTTGTGCAAGTTGTAACCCCCAGCAAAATGGGGAGAATGCAATCTCCGCTCGTTCTGACCTCAACCCAGCCAATGGTACTTACCCATTTGGAGCTATGCGCCAGCGGCAGCATGGTGGCACGGACATGAAGGTAGGCGAAAGTCCAAAAGATGTTCAGACTTCATAAATAAGGCACAGAAGTTCTGATATTGGAACGGGTCAACCAGTAAAACCATGCAAGCATTTTAAAAATAATGGGGGAAAAAAAATATATAGCTAATTTTTAAAGTTTGTTTTTTGCTTTTTAACTCCGTAATTTCCATCTAATTTGAATATTTTATATGTAACTTGCCATGGTGAACAAGAGTGATGAAATTCTTCCATTCTCTTTTGACAGGTCACCAGCTATGAATTTGCCAAACAGCATAAAATGATTGCAGTGAATGGTCCTACATGGGACCAGGTTCCTCCATTTCAATGGAGCACTTCTCCCTTCAGCAGCCTCATGCACATGGGTCACCCTGACCTCTGGAATTTCAAACCCATTGTCATCCGCTGGGGTTAAACTGTTGGGTTTTTTTTTTGGTTTGTTTTATTTGTGCCAGGGTCTGGTCTGGAACATGACCGATATCGATAGACCATCTCAATCCAGATTCCTGTACTTGGGCACTGTCGCCAAAGATATTTTTGTAGTTGAACAGTATTGAAAGGCATGAATCCACTCCATAAAGGGAAATGATCTGGCATGCCATTAATTGTCACGGCTGTTGAGTTTTACGTGTGTGATCAAAGCGCTACCTTCTGTTTGTTTTCGTTGTAGCTGAATGATAATGTAACGCTAGCAATATGAGCTCACAAGTGGGATTAAATCACTGGGATTATGTGGTAGCTCCTGAATGAATTTCTTTAGTGAGGCAATTCACTCAGTCAGAGGCTTCGCCTGCTAAATATGATTTGCTGCAAATACTGCAATGATATATTTTTTATTTTTTTTTAACTTTTCATATACAAATATGAAAAGGTTTTTCCACTCCAAATATATATTTCACCAAATCCCCTCCCTTCCCATTAATAGGACTACGGAACTCCCACCGTTCCCTTTGTATTTAGCAGTTTCCTGGCTCTTTGTGCAGCCAAAACCTTCAGTGTTGCGCTGCACTCTCTATGCATGATCTCTAATTGAAGGTTTTAGAGCCGCTGCGTTGGATCTTCATTGTTATGGAGAGAGCTGTGATGAGCAGAAGTCCCTGCTATATATGTTCCGGGGACACTGCGATGGGGGAGGGATGACTTGCTATAGGATTTTACTTGTAATGCTGTTGCGGTGACAGCTGTCAGTGTGCACATAGCCTGTTGATCGTAACTGTATGATCAACACACATTCCCTGAATGGGGAACTCTTTATTGCAGATGAGAAGTTCTCTTGTCAGTTGGAAGAGCTAGGTCTCAATACTTAGTTCCAATTCAGTCACCCTGGTCTCATTAAGAAAACAAGGTCACATTTGTACTCTGCAAAAAAAAAAAGCAGACCCAAAAAGATACAGGTATTTAAACCATGTATTGTTGGCCTCTTTGCTAAATATCTATGCAATCTGTATTTTTGAAGCTGCAACAAATGGGAAATACTTGGCTTTTTGTGTACATATTGGGCCTGAGTAATTAAGGAGAGCAAAGCATGGGCAAAACCATGTTGCATTTGAGGGGGAGGTATACTTAAAATGTGTGTAAAAATTTATAGTTGGGATAGGGCAAGTCCTAGATCAACTTTAGATTTCAGTGTAAAAATAAAGCTATGAAGTATTTGTATGCTACATGAAAAAACAGCCAGTATTTACCTCATGTGCAAAATAGTAAACGAATATGCACCCCTTGCATTATAACATGGTTTGTCCAGAAACAAACTTGCTTTTTTTTTTTTTCTTTTTGTTTCTTTGCTTTTCTCCTTAATAACTCGGGCCCATTGATTCAAAGGCTCTTTTATTTTTTATTTTTCCGGTGTAAACAAAATGTTTTGAAATGGTGTTTTAAAAACTTGCTCGTCTATGTTTAATTGCAATAAAATTGTAAATTTACTTCCAGCTTAGTGATTGAATCCATCTTGCCTGTGTGTGGTCTGAAATGGTTATACGAAGGGACAATTCATTTTTGTTCCATATAATGATACTAATTTACACAGATAACATTGTTTTTCTTTTGTTTGCTAAACATATAAATTTTATATTGTACAAGTGAAACAAACCCAGAAAAAGAGTTAGAGTTCCTTATTTGAAACCTCCATAGAGGCAGGATAGATGTGCGATTATGTCGGTCCTCTGGGTTTTTTGTTTTTTTTGTATCGGCATGGAAAGTGGAAATCCAAATACCCAAACACTGGATAGGTCTGGTTGTTCATTTTACTGGTTAAAGAAATCACAAATATCAATTTATTTTATTTTTTTTATGTTCCCCCCCCCCCCTGTCTCCAAAATCATAGTCACCACTGTAACTTTATTAAAGGCTCTTATTTTCAAGTGTGTGTGTATGTATTAATAATAATAATTTTTATTTATAGGGTGCCACTAGGTGTCCGTAGCGCCATACAGGGACAAACTATTACAATACGAGGTGAGACAGCGCAGTACAGTAAACAGTAAGCACAGTAACTCAGTAAGCTCAAAGCACAGCTAGAGAGGGAAGATCCGCATACGACGGAGCCCAAGAGGGAGGGCGTAGATGACAGGGAGACCCCCCCAGAGGGAATGGGGGGTGGAGGGTCCTTGAGGAGGAGGGCTAAGTAGCTGGAAAGCAGAGTTAGAAGTGGTGGAAACAGGAGGAGAGATGGCCTTGCTCAAAGGAGTGTACAATCTAAGGGGTGGGGTAGACAGAGACGCAGTGGAGAGAGGGAGAGGAGGAGGAACGGAGGCAGATAAAGGGAAGGGGAATGAAGGGGGAGAGACAGAAGATAAGGCAGGGGTAGTTAAGAGGGAGACTGGAAGGCTTTAAGAAAAAGGTGGGTTTTTAAAGCCCGTTTGAAACTGGACAGATATGGGGAAGTTCTGATGGAGCGAGATAGCTTGTTCCAGTGGAGGGGGGCAGCGTGGGCGCAGTCTTAGATATGCGCGTAGGAGGCAGTTATCAGGGGGATATATATATATATATATATATATATATATATATATGTATATGTGTGTGAAGAAAATATATATATATATTTATTTATTTAGATCGGCAGCACAAGCAGTAGTTTATGTGGCTGAAGTGTAAGACTGCAGGGAAGACCTGTCTATTGTATTGTCAAGTGTATTGAAGTTAACGTGCACTACAATGATTTATCCACAGTACACAACATAACATGTTGCTGTTTGCAGCAGCTACCTGGCATCTTCACTTCAGAGGTTTTTATTTTTCAGAAATATTTAATTCCACATAGCACATATACATAAAACACATTGTTATTAAAAGTAAACAGTATTTGTTAGAATTCCCTAGATTTGTAGATTTCTGCATTTTTGTGTTAAACATCTTTGTCAGACTGGCATGCAGAGTGATGTCCCATATGATATGGAGGTAGCGTGAAATGGTTGCATTGAGACGACTACATTCTCCTAGCGTTCAGTAGTTTGTTCCTTTGAAACTTTTTTTGATCTTGGTGATACTTATACAGGCAACATCTTAAACCTTTCTCTACAACCCACCCTAAAAATTGTACAGAACAAAGCTAGTTGTGTCTCTGGTCCTTGTTAAGACCAAGTTATAGAAGGTTACAGCTATGGAATTTGAATGCTGGACATAGGTTTTAGCCTGAACTTACAAATCTGTAGCTTACCAGTTACTAATATTTAGTACCCATCACCTGCTGTAAACAGACACCCATTTGAGGAGAGTTCATCTAGGAATGTGGAGCAACTCGTTAATGCCTTAAGTGTACATTGGGTATATGAACACTGGACCTGGAAATTGTGCTTGAGAAGAACATGTTACTACGGTCCAGCTCCAATGGCACCAAGACAGGAGAAGAACCGAAGTTAGATCCAGTAATAGTGGTAGCTTGAAGTAGTCCATATATCTAGAATGCACTGACACTCTACGTAGCACTGTGTACATCCATGCCCAACTGCTCTTTGAGTCTGAAGAGCTGTGTTAGGGTGATGTTATTTCCTCCACACACCATGATAACCAGGGAGGAGAGGTCTCTCTTCAGCTTGCCTGCCTTCTGCAGCTTCCCAACCACATTACTGTAAACTACAGCAAGAGCTGCGCCACATGCTGGTTCCACAAGCATCTTCTCATCATCTAGAAAAATGGACAGAGTAATTAAAGAGAATATAAACAATAGTGAGCAATGCTTTATTTGCTTACATGAACGTGGCCATATTACTCTTCACTAAGTTTTTAAATTGACTGCATTATAGCTCTGGCCAATGGCCAAATGATCATAGGGGACAAATAAAAATCACAACCTGTTTTGCTTTACGAGAAAATACACCTTGAATCACTGTTCTATTTAGCAAGTGTGCAGTAACCCATAACTGCTATTAAGACATTTGGTTTCATTAAGCGGATTAGAACAATGACAAGTAATAGCTGATTTACATTGGTCACTAAGTTTTACAGGGATAGTAGTGAGTTATTGACAGCCAAAACCTTTTCTAATCACTTACCCAAAAACTTCTCAATAGCCGCCACAGCATCCTGGTCTGAGATGACCTCAGAGAAAACGGGATGTTCTTGAGCCACTTTGAATGTTTGTGCTCCCACCGTCTTTGCTCCTAATGTCTTGGCCACACTAAGGAATGAAAATGTCCAGTGTTTAAGTTAATATTTTACTTGTTACTGCTCTCTGACTTACTATTAAACTATAACAATAATTAACCCATACACCGACTTCTGATAGACTAGGGGTATTATCACAGACCAGTCCACGTAAGCAATTTGGCCACAAACAATGGCCACATTTTGCCAATCTGGTCCTTTGGCTCATTGACGATCACATATGTTCAGATAATAGCTATTTTATAGCGGATAAAGGCAAAATCAGATTTTGATCAAGCCGAATGATCATGTCAAGGCCACTTGCTATAGAAGTGTGTAATTAGGATAGTAAAGAAGCTAATTTCCCTGCATATTTGCATTTCATAACCGTAGTGGAAGCTGTCTCATTTATAGCCTGCATGAAACACTGGGTAGCGCATCATGTCACAGCACACATTTTTTAGCTTCACCAGGAAATAACTTTTGAACAGCTCATCTAATAAACAAACCCATGCACTTCAATAAGAACAACTATCTTCTGCTCCACTGACTGGGAATACTTCTATGCAGGATGTTTACACTGTCTACAATGTTCCTATATAAATAAATTTAATGAGTATTAAGTATTTTAATGCTTGAGTTAATTGCTTACCTGGTAATTGCTGGCAGAGTCACTAGCTTTCCAGCCTCCAGTGCAGCATTAAGGCTGTGAGCACCTATAGTTTCCATGGCGATGATAGGTACATCACTCCATCCTACTTCCCGTAGGCCCTGGACCACTCCGCAGAGCATGCCACCACCACCTACAGCCAAGGCAATGGCACCAGGCTTTGAAGGGAGACTTTCCTTTATTTCTTTTACTAGTGAGGTGTGGCCTTCCCTGTGGAATGGAATAAAAAATAAAACATTGGATAATGTAATAAAAAAATCTTCAGTTATTGATATTACTATATATAAATACTGTTATGATTTTGTTTCCATGTTAGGCATTTAAGTATAAACTAATTATGTAAAAATTAACATAACTATAATTTATTGTTTTCATTCCACTTGCTCAGCAAAATGCTGAGTGTCTTAAGATAAAATCTGTTGAAGACGGATTAATAATACACATCGACAGATATTTATGAAAACTGGAGCACAAGTAAATGCAAAAAAAGTGCTGTAACCTGTAGCAATAATAACAGATTATAACGTTAATTGTTGTCTAGGTTCAGAGCACATTAGTGTATTGAATGTTCCTCTCCAGCTCTTCCATTACGTTCCCTGTTTTCTAACATATGGTAAAAGAACAACTTGTAGCCAATCAGATAATTGAAATGCTCGCAGCAGCACAAATTATTTCATGAGACAAGTGTGTTGAACTTGTCAAGAGGCTTTGACCAGTCCACTAACTGTACCTCTTCCTCTATTTTGGCCATTTATTGCAAGTCAACTTTTATTTGTATATCACAATCACTCTACTCCCGTTATACAGAGCTGCTGAATATCATTTTGCAAACAGACTATGATAAAATAGGAATCTCTTACCATATCAAAGGGTCATCAAACGGATGAATGTACACCCATCCTGCGTTATTTTTAACCAGCTCTTTAGCATGCTCAATGGTCTCATCTAATATCTGCAAATAAAATTAGACGTCATAAAGATACAAGAAGACTAATTCTATAATGCTATCTTAGACATATGTATTTATTGCAAACATTAACTTTTGTTTGTTAAAAGTGTTTTGTGTTTTTTTTTGTTGCTAAATATATATTTAATAATCGATTAAGAGGAATAGTAAACTGACCTCTCCCACCACAGAGACTGTGGCTCCTTCATCTTTGACCCGCTGAATGGTGAAGGCAGGGGTAGTAACAGGAACTAGAATGGTGGCAGGAATAGAGAGCATGCGGGCGCTATAAGCAGCTGCCAGGCCGGCATTACCTGCTTTAAAACAAAAATAAAGAGTATTGAGCCTAGTGTAAGTGTAAATTATTTCAATCTCATGTCAACAGTCCACAATTGGATATATTGATCACTGGTTTAAAAAAAACAAAACAAAAAAAAAACCGTAGGGCCTGGTACTAGTCTACGCTACCAAAACTAAAATTATTCAGAGGCAGCAATCAGTCTTAACAGTCCTATGGTGTAGGTTACAATTGAACCAATCTATATATTTTGTTTTGGTTTTTTTTTGTTTGTTTTTTTAAAAGCCTGACATTTTAATAAATAACAATATCACATAACCTCATCTCATTGATAGGAAATATAATTGAATGATTGTAAATATAAAACTTCTTTTTGCTTACTGATTAAAAATAAGGATTACCACTATGTTATTAAGTTGATATGAAGCTCTTTCCCAGCATTCAAGTTCTATACCCTGACTTCCAAACACAAAGCATGACATGTTCAATGGTATATGACTATATCGCATTACATTATATGTCATGTTTTCTCTCCAACACCGGTAAATACATAATGGTGACCAGGAAGCAGCACAGAAGAATATACAGATTTTGTGTACAACAATGGTAGAGACAATGGGATATGACTGCAGTAAAATGACCCTACACCAAGGCCAGTTTACAATTTTGTCACCCGAGGTGTCAAACTTAGACAACGCCTTATCATTCCTTACACAAACATATTAAACCAGTAATACCACATATATTTTTTCTCTAACTAGAATGGCAAGTATGTTTTTTTTTTTTAAAGCTTGTATTGCATAGTCCTTTTTCTTAGCTGTCCTACAAGTCATTATCTCCTTTTCAAAAATCTCTCTGGAGGTTACACAGATCTACCTTCACAACATGTCTTTTTTCCACCAAATCCTGTTGTCTAAGGCCTAGGTGCCCCATAGAACTACACTTTTTTAATTTGGGTCATAAATTGTACTGCAGAGTATGACTTAAATGAGCAATGACAAGAAACAGTGTAAGGAGGGTAATAGGAAAGAGAATATTAAAAAGATTAACCCATTAAGAAACTCACCTGAGGAGCATACAAAATGTTTACAGCCCCGTTCTGCCCACTGCAAGAGAAACATGCACATGATTAATTATATCCATTTCCATTGACCACAAATATAACTCCAGTGAAAACCCAACAGATATATTAACATTATATATGAGATATATATATATATATATATATATATATATATATATATATATATATATAATATATATATATATATATATATCACATATTTATTTTAGTTCACTTACCGTTTTGCAAAGATGGCCGATACCACGGATTTTGAAGGAGCCTGTGGGCTGTGCATTGTCAAGCTTTAGATATACTTTGGTCTCGGACAGTTTGGACATAGGCACACTGTCCCTTAGAGGGGTGTTCAGATGAAGACTGCTCATTTCTGGCATCTTGACCTATAGAATGAGTGTGTATAGTTCTCATTATGACTTAGGTTTGTGGGGGTATAATCCTAATCTTTTCACTATCAATATCTTACTAAAGCGAATGGGCCGTGTACTACTTTTGATAGATTGCACTGGAACTAAAGCAAAATATTTACACTGTAATTAAGATGTGCATGTCATTAGATTTAAAAGCAATGTAAGGTTGTGACAAGTTTAGCAACATAATACACATTGTTATTGAAATTGTTCTAATCAACTGTAGAAAAGGTTTGTTTGCCTAGAGCTGGAAATCCCAAGGTGCAATTATGCGTGAATCTTGTCATTGATGGCCTATCCCGTCTACTTCACTAAGAAGTGAGCAGGATGCAGGAGACTGGCCTGCTCTCCCAGGAGTTCGGGAGAATTAGCCAAAATTCGTGAGTCTCCTGGACATTATGGAAGACCAGGCAAGTATGGCATATGGTAACCAGTCAGGTCTTATCTCAGTTTTCTAGTACAGTTTACAAAATGAAAGCAGACATCTGATTGGTTGTTACCTGTTTCCATATCCTATTTTGTATGTTTAAAAGGCTACATTTGCATATGATAACTGAAAGATGTTTTTATTTATCTGGGAGAAAACAACATGTACGTTACTTTTTATTTAGCTCCTAATAATGTCACTAACTTGAAAAGGGCACATATTGTATTATAGTTTGCTGGAGATGGGACCTAGTAAAACATGTTATACACAAATTCAGAAAATTCTGGTTGCTCTTTGGTATTTAGAGGTTCTAGAAACCAAGACTTTTGTAAGAGTACAGCGTTCCCAATATCAGCATAAGATAATAGAATTAAATATCATCAGTATTCACAGCTCTTCATTTTTCAAGATTCATCTCCCAAGCAAGTCACAATAATGAATTATTCAATGCTTTGTAAATAAACGTAACATTTCTGCAAGACTGTGAATTAAGCCATTACCATTTCATGTTATTTTACAGGCAGTGTAGGGTTTTAATATTTTATTGTGATTTTCTAATCATGCAACAAAAAAGGAACCTTATACAGAAATGTATAACACTGTGCTGTTTTCTAAATGAACAATCTTCAGTACAGCAAATATAAGGGGAGAAAATGGACTTTCCTTTCCCAATGTGAGTGAGGGAAGATTGTATAAAGTATAAACAGAGGAGAGATCAAGGGAAAGGTGGGATGTGCGGCTCTAGGGGCAAACCCTTACCTGTCCTCCTCCATAGTCCATTTATTGTATGTATTAACTTGCAGAATGATAGAAGCAAAGGTCAAAGACTTGTTGTTCTGATGGCTATTGTTTGATGCATCTTCATATTATATTGATTATAATTATTATTAATATTATTGATTTGTAAGACTTCACATTGCTGGACAGTGGAGAAAAATAAAGAGTATACAAAAAGAGTATACATAAAACAGGGACAATAAAGGATAGGAAAGGTCTTTTCATGAGTTTACATTCTAGTGATTATAATTTTTTTAAAGGCATATGTCTAATATAAAATGTCCTTATTTTGTTTTTAAACTTAAATTAAGGGACTGTCACACATTTATTACAGTCAAATAATTGTGGGATTCTGCAGTGAAATAAACTCTACTACTACTCGTGTTAAAATACTAAAACTGGTCTTAAATCTATTGTATTACTTATATTTTAGTATAAATTTAATGGTAACAGTGATTACATTTTCCTTATCTTCGACATGATTTTCTAATTTCATATTTGGAAACATTTTTTAACATTTTAGCCCCACTGCTAATAGCTTCATTTTTTACTGTATACAGGCCCCTGAATATATGGATTTTCATTTAAACCTGAAGAGTCTATTTAAATGTCTGGAATCATTGTATTGTTGTTTTCTTTAAAAGCTTGCAAACATTGAAACATTGAAAAGCAAATATCTAAAGAGTGGCACCAAGACAATCTGCAAGAATGGACAATAATGCATTGAAAGCTTCCAATTATTTCTATACACTCAGTTATTAAAAGTTTCCATGTTTATTCACTTTTGTTTTCACATTGCACACGTGCTTTACAATCACCACATCCTTATACAAATACAGTAATAAGAAGGGTTGAAAATACAGATAGAATATTTTCTATATGGACAATTAATAGGATAAGCAGGCATCATTCACATATTAAAGAAGAACATAACTTACCTGTTTTGCATCCACTTGTATGTAATGTAGGTTCAATTTGATTTGTCTGCTGCTCAGTGGAGGATGCTTCTAACACATGTGCTTGAAAAACTTATAGGACCAAGACTATTCCCTATGGCCAATCAGAGACAAGTTAGAAACACACCCCCTGTACACCCACAGAACTCCCTCCTGTCTACATGAACAGCAGTCTGAGTTTACAGTTAAAGGAGATGTTAATCTTAGACAATACCAAAAGGGTCAAGTAGTGGGTGGGTACAAGCAGCTAAAAGAACTGGTGTCTATTTTAAGGCTCATTTACCAAAAGGAGAACAAACAGCCCCCTGCAGTTCCAGAAAACCCCCTCCCAAATATGTGTCTGCTACATCTTCAAAGACCGGCTTAAACTGGAGAAAACAGCCATCTAGTAAACATGAAAAGTGGGAGAATTAGCTTCTCAGTAAAATACAAGATAAAAGCCTCCCAGGCATACAGGGAGGGCTGGAGACTGTGTGAAGGGTTTATTGTACAGGGAAGTATGACAAATGTTCTACTTTAAAGAATAAGTTCAGTAGATAAACAACCAGGAATGTTCTCAGCCAAGAGAGAAAAAAATATAATGTGCTAAAAACAAGTCCTAACAGATGTCTGCGAACAACATGTTGATGTACTACTTGTACATTTTTATGTATACACTGCATAGGGTAGAGATTGTGAACAACCTTGCAGAGACTGTATATGTTCCTTAATATTATTTATTAACTAAGCATAACTTGAGTTTATCCCCCCCTGCACACAGGTGTTTTTCTAAAGCCTTTAACATACTTTCTCAAAGCCTAGTAAACACTTTTGGAAGTGGATAGCCCCTAAAATAAAGTAAGCACATAGACCTGTACTTTGTGCCAAATGTTCCCTTTACTTAGCCCCCAATTTCAACATTGTCTGCAGTATTCTGAAATGCTTTATAATACAATTGGGTTAAGGAAGACTCATTAAGTACATAATACACTATGATGCAGGGAAGCTTTAATTAATAAATATTTTTAATAGAGAGTAGATTGTAAGAATTGCATCTAACATGCATACGTAGGAATTTTTTATGTAGTTGGTCAAATAATGAAAAATAGGGATATTTACAGGGATAAAACTTTTTCAGTGATGTAATTTGAAAACCTGGGACGGTCCTTGTTAATTAGAGGCATTTGACAGCTAGACTTTCTGGGCCAGAGTCATTAAGGAGAGCAAAGTATAAAAAAAAGAAGTAACTTTGCACCTGGGCAAAACCATGTTGCAGTGGAGGGGGAGGTAAATTTAAAATGTGGGGACATATTTATAGTTGGGGTAGGACATGTCCTAGATCGACTTTAAGTTTCAGTGTAAAAATAAAGCTATCAAGTATTTGTGTGCTACATGAAAAAACAGCCAGTATTTGACTTATGTGCAAAATAATAAACTAATTTGCACCCCTTGCATTGTAACATGGTTTGCCCTGGAGAACATTTACTCTTTTTTTTTTTGCCTTACTTTTCTTAATGACTCAGGTCCTAAGTTACAGTGCATTTGTGTGCACTGCAGGCTGCTACTAAACGTGCTCAGTGCAGAAGGGCAGCATTCTTCTATATTCATTAGAGGAAATATCCTGTAAGGCAAATGCACAGGGGATTATGGTGACCTAGTAGGGTGTAGGACCTTTGTGATCCCAAGTTTTGCCCCAGGGCTCATGAGAATCTACTTGTGCCATATGCTATGTTCATGCATGTTTTCCCTTACTTACACCACTCATCAGCACTGAACATTTGTGTGATAAACAGATTGAATATTTTAGACTAGGGTTTCTCATGTCCGGTCTTCAGGGAGCACTAACAGTGCATGTATTCCAGGTCTGATCACAGGAACCCTGCTTTAGACATTTGGAGCTCGACATGCAGCATGCAAGGCCATTCTCCACAGATACAGGCAGTACAGGGAAGCTGGGACAAAAATATGTATATATGTATAATATGTACCAGGTCTCACTCACTGTGTGGTCAGCCAGGCAGTGAATAAGAATGAATGAGCTTCATTCTGATTCTCTGCCAGACTGCCCCTGTACTACTATATAGCTTTATCTCTTAATCTCTTAAGTGAGACTAAAGTTGGGTACACACCTATGCAATCTTACATGCAATTTCTGTAATGATTTCACCAACATTTGAAAGTCCAGATGAGCATGCTGATTAATGTGTGCACACATATGCAATTTACCTTCCGATATGTGATATTCATCTCTCATAACCATCTGCTGAAACGACTGTGACTCTGTGCACACTCTACAAATATCTGCCTACACTGCTGGTTGTGAGTGTGTACACACTTCCACATTTGCCCAACACCATCGTTGATTGTGATTTTTAGGAATTTTAGAAAACCAAATCAACAATAGCCATGCGCCTTGGTGCGATAAAACATTATTCGGGGAGCAAACAAATGGACGTGAGCCGTGTGATCTGCGCGATAATTGCATAGATGTGTACCATGCTTAAGTCTCATGACCTGGAAGGACTGGTAAGTAATTTCCTGGGAAATGTGTACTACAAAGGGAGTGAGGGGGGGTTGGATATTGATGCAGGGGTGGTGTGGGGATGTGTTACTACTAAAAATGTGTTATGGGGAGGGACGGGATAGAATGTGTTACTACAAAGGTGTGGGGGAGGATGTGCTGAGAGGGGTAAAATGTGTAACTGCAGAGGTGGAGGTATGTGTAACTTGTGTCTAACTACAGAGGTGGGTGTATGTGTAACTACAGAGGTGGAGGTATGTGTAACTACAGAGGTGGAGGTATGTGTAACTACAGAGGTGGAGGTATGTGTAACTGCAGAGGTGGAGGTATGTGTACCTACAGAGGTGGAGATATGTGTAACTTGTGTCTAACTACAGAGGTGGGTGTATGTGTAACTACAGAGGTGGAGGTATGGGTAACTACAGGGGTGGAGGTATGTGTAACTACAGAGGTGGAGGTATGTGTAACTACAGAGGTGGAGGTATGTGTACCTACAGAGGTGGAGATATGTGTAACTTGTGTCTAACTACAGAGGTGGGTGTATGTGTAACTAAAGAGGTGGAGGTATGTGTACCTACAGAGGTGGAGATATGTGTAACTTGTGTCTAACTACAGAGGTGGGTGTATGTGTAACTACAGATGTGGAGGTATGGGTAACTACAGGGGTGGAGGTATGTGTAACTACAGAGGTGGAGGTATGTGTAACTACAGAGGTGGAGGTATGTGTACCTACAGAGGTGGAGATATGTGTAACTTGTGTCTAACTACAGAGGTGGGTGTATGTGTAACTAAAGAGGTGGAGGTATGTGTAACTACACAGGTGAAGGTATGTTTAACTTATGTGTAACTACAGAGGTGGAGGTATGTTTAACTTATGTGTAACTACAGATGTGGAGGTATGTGTAACTACAGAGGTGGAGGTATGTGTAACTACAGAGGTGGAGGTATGTGTAACTACAGATGTGGAGGTATGTGTAACTGCAGAGGTGGAGGTATGTGTAACTACAGAGGTGGAGGTATGTGTAACTACACAGGTGAAGGTATGTTTAACTTATGTGTAACTACAGAGGTGGAGGTATGTTTAACTTATGTGTAACTACAAAGGTGGAGGTATGTTTAACTTATGTGTAACTACAGATGTGGA
Source organism: Mixophyes fleayi (assembly GCF_038048845.1). Taxonomy (NCBI): domain Eukaryota; kingdom Metazoa; phylum Chordata; class Amphibia; order Anura; family Limnodynastidae; genus Mixophyes; species Mixophyes fleayi. Next base: position 323,230,179 of record NC_134402.1, on the reverse strand, counting down.
GGTATGTGTAACTACAGATGTGGAGGTATGTGTAACTGCAGAGGTGGAGGTATGTGTAACTACAGAGGTGGAGGTATGTGTAACTACAGAGGTGGAGGTATGTGTAACTACAGATGTGGAGGTATGTGTAACTACAGAGGTGGAGGTATGTGTAACTACAGATGTGGAGGTATGTGTAATTACAGAGGTGGAGGTATGTGTAACTACAGAGGTGGAGGTATGTGTAACTACAGAGGTGGAGGTATGTGTAACTACAGATGTGGAGGTATGTGTAACTACAGAGGTGGAGGTATGTTTAACTTATGTGTAACTAAAGATGTGGAGGTATGTGTAACTGCAGAGGTGGAGGTATGTGTAACTGCAGAGGTGGAGGTATGTGTAACTACAGAGGTGGAGGTATGTGTAACTACAGATGTGGAGGTATGTGTAACTACAGATGTGGAGGTATGTGTAATTACAGAGGTGGAGGTATGTGTAACTACAGAGGTGGAGGTATGTGTAACTACAGATGTGGAGGTATGTGTAACTACAGATGTGGAGGTATGTGTAACTACAGATGTGGAGGTATGTGTAACTACAGATGTGGAGGTATGTGTAACTACAGAGGTGGAGGTATGTGTAACTACAGATGTGGAGGTATGTGTAACTACAGATGTGGAGGTATGTGTAACTACAGAGGTGGAGGTATGTGTAACTACAGAGATGGAGGTATGTGTAACTACAGATGTGGAGGTATGTGTAACTACAGATGTGGAGGTATGTGTAACTACAGAGGTGAAGGTATGTGTAACTACAGATGTGGAGGTATGTGTAACTACAGAGGTGGAGGACAATCGTTATTGGATAGCGACAAAACGTGCATAACAATTTGGGGGCTCGTGGCGGAAGTTATGCTATTAAGACCTACGGATTTCAGTTCCTCAACAAAGGGTGGAGACGCATCATATACGGGTAAGAATGCAATGTGTTCAAAACCTGTTTATCATTCTGTGTTGTGAAACCGAATGTCCATTTTTGCATTATCTAAGGAGCGCTAACTTGAATCTATGGACAAAAGAGAAAACTGTTTCTTTTTATTGTCATTTTGCGTTTTAAATGTATTGCATTGCTTAGCGCATGTATACTTTCTGCTTAGCGTATGTGAACTTCCGGTATTAATGCCACGTGTTTAGACAATTGTTTTGATGGTTTATTATACATGCATAGTATAATCACTTGTTAAAGCCTCTGAAACATTATTACTATTGTTGGGAAGTCGATTTTCTGCGCAGAAAAGGTGTATGTCGTGTGATTTTGTGACTTAAATACACTAAGGTTTGATCTATTGAATATTGAATAGGGTGTCAGTTGCTGTCTGACGAGGCAGGTGCCCAACTGGTGAACGGTATATTAGGCAGGAATACTGAGGGCGAGAACAAAGGAGGTTTTCGCAAAGCGCACCCAATAGTAGTTGCAACATTTACTGATAATTAGTATCTTAAAGTGGTGCGATCTGACCGCACGGTAAGGCCGTGATTGTGACTTGGGAGAGCAGTTTAGAGGAATTATGTTGGCAAGGCTGGTAATTGATTTTACAAGATGCTGCCAGTTTTCATAAGCTCAACAGATTTGTTGGAGAGGCAGGGTATCGAGGAGCTGATAGCCCTGTGGTCCACATTGATATTTCTGTGTTAGGGGTCCTCGTTTGGTGCGAGAAGGAGTGAGTGGACACAGCTCCAGCAATTCGTCAATGGCCATTAAAGATCTCTAGCAGTAGATTGCTTGTAGCAAAGGGTTGAAAGTATTTGCTGGAAGGGACAGAGTACTGCGGTATTATTTGTGGTCCACATAAAGGGTATTGTTCAACATGGGTGCAAAGCATACGCTATACATGGTCGATGTACTGCCTAAGGAAGGGCCTATTGGTTCAGCGAGATTTCTTATGTGTAAGAATTATGGTGCATACGCAACGGCGTATTGTGACAAGTGGGTCAAGATGACCAAAGATTGTGCTAGGCCTTTCCCAACAATAGGGAGTTTTAGTTCAGAGGTACTGAATAATGTTAAAGGAAAGGTGTGGTTGATTAAATCAACAAAAGTGAGAGCTAAACATAATGATTGTTTAAAGTTGTGGCAAATGGAAGGCAACGCCGCCCTATGCGGTAGGGGGCGTAAGTACAGCCGTTATTAAAAATGATAAAAAAGAAATTGCTAGGTTATATCCTGTTTTAAGTCAGTTTAAAGCAAGTGCTTCTGAAGAAGAGGATGAACCCACTGTAATTTTAGCCATTGCCCATGCTGTTAACATGCTAGAGGTTCAAAGTAAGTATGGAAAGGGAGCAGCAGGGGCAGTGGCAGAAATAGGTGAGAGTAGTGAGTTGACCACTAGAAGGGAAAACATCCAAGGTACTGAAGCAGCAATTCCTGTGATTACTCCTGAAGGTAGTGAACTGGTTGGTACTTATCCTGTCCGCACAATAGCAGTTCCTAATGGGAAGGCAGATAAGGATGGTATAGTTCCTGTAAGAAATGTTTCAATGCATTGTTCCTGGACTAGATCAGAACTACGTTCCATTATGACAGAATTCCCAGATCCTAGAAAAGAGTTGGCTAAGTGTCAGAAGTTTGTTAAAGACTTAGGAAACGCACACAAACCAACCAATAAGGATTGGGTAGTGTTGAAGGCGTGTCTTCCTCCCAATACTAACATACAAAAATTTATTAAAGATTGTCTGTTGGAGGAAGACAAAACCTTAACAGATGAGGATAACTAAGAGAATATTCAGCAAATTGTCTCACATTTAGTCATCTATTTTTCAATAGTAGTAAATTGGAGTAAAATTTTCACCATAAATCAAAAAGATAGTGAAACTGCAGCGGACTACTTTCCTAGAGCTCTTACATCAATGACATTTTACTTGGAAAACAGATATAAGGGAAAATCCACATCATAGGGAGGTGGCTGTAACAGTACTTATGGATGGGCTAAAGGAAAATCTAAAGGCAAGAGTACAAACCTCATTACCTAATTGAAGAGGCATCACAGTAGATTCCCTTAGGGAGTCTGCTGTGGAGCATGACAAAATATTTTTAGAAGGAAGAGAAGAGTGATAGGTTGATGACGGTAAGTATACAAGCTTTAGAGGGAATGTATACACGACCACCAGCACACAACCCACATAACAAGAAACATAAAGTAGTCAGGTGTTACAACTGCAATGAAGAAGGACATTTCATGAAAAATTGTAAAAAGGAAAGGCACAATACACATAGGGGTGGGACACATAGATACCCACAAAGGAGAAATTCACATAGGATAGAGGAATCACAGCTACCCGCGCATATAATAGCTGCGCAGGAAAGAAATAGTCAGTGCTAGGGGTCAGGTCATACCTGTAGTCTACAGCCAGTGAGGTTAACTGAGAGTCTGAGGGAAGAACCAACAATGATAGTTGACATAGCTGGTAGGAAACAAACCTTTCTTGTAGATACAGGGGCGGTCAGATCTGTGATAACCTCTCCTTTCAATCTACAGATGACCAGTAAAACTATTCCAGCTATGGGGGTAATGGGAAGAGTGTTGCATTATCCTTTAACTAAACCCACAGAAGTTACTATCGGGCCTCTGCATACCAAGCATTCATTTCTCTTGGCTGCAGCAGCTCCTACTAACTTGCTGGGAAGGGAATTGTTATGTAGAATGGGATGTGTCATATACTGTACCCCAGATGGTGTATTCCTAGATATACCAGAGGAGGTCGCGCATGAGGTACAGGATATATTGGACACCCCACAATGGCTAATGTTACACTCTACCGTTATAAAACAAAGTCCATCTCAGGTAAAGGGGATTTTGCCTTCTCAGTCCCTCTTCATCCTGACTGCCAATACCTCTTTGCATTCTCCTACAGGGGGTGCAATACACATGGGCCAGGGGTCATTGACAGCCCCAGTATTTTCTCCCAAGCCTTACATGACTGTTTACAATCTTTTCAGCCAAGCAATGGGTCTGTTCGGATTCAATATGTGGACGATTTGTTGTTGTGCTCTGATTCTTTTATGTCATGTTTACATGATACTAAATTGTTGTTACTCCATCTCTCACAAACAGGGCACAAGGTTGCAAAGGACAAGTTACAGCCATGTCAGACTAAGGTTAAATACCTGGGACACTGTCTCACCCAGGGGCTAAGACACTTGACGACCGACAGAATTGAGGCTATACAACACACGACTCTGCCGCAGAGCTAGAAGCAAATCCTTCTTTTGGATGTGTGGATACTGTAGATCCTGGATCCCAGGTTTTTCTATTCTGGCATTACCATTGCAGGAGCTAGTCTCTTCCTCAAAGCAAGAATGTGTCTTACACACAGAGGAATCAGAGCAAGCGTTCTTTAATCTTAAAGATAGTCTGACTAGAGCACCTGCATTGGGAATACCTGACTATGAAAAGCCCTTTGAGCTATACTGTATGGAAGCTGATGGTTGTGCAGCAGGTGTCCTCACTCAGAAACATGGTAACGCCAACAGACCGGTAGCATACTACAGTGCACAATTGGACACTGTGGCAAGATCACTCCCAACATGTCTAAGAAGTGTAGCAGCGACTGCTCTTCTGGTAAGTAAGAGCGAGAACATAGTATTAGGACATGATTCAACTGTCTATACACCCCATGCAGTATCAGCTCTGTTGAATTCAGCTCAAACCAGACATGTCTCTTCAGCTAGGTTCACAAAATGGGAACTAGCTCTGATGGCACCCTCAAACATCACCATCAAACGATGTAGCACCTTAAATCCAGCTACATACCATCTATATGTGTCTCGAGAGACAGAAAGGGTGGAAGGTGAGAAGACCGTGGTTGGTGATGAGTTTAGCAAGAATACTGATACGCATGATTGTATGGAATATCTGAACCAGACCTTTAATTCAAGGCCTGACATACGTGACACCCCCTTAGAAAATGTAGATTTTGCATTTTATACAGACGGGAGTTGTCATAGACAGACAGACAGAGACAGGAGAACTATGTACTGGTTATGCTGTTGTAGACGATCAGGACATTGTAGAATCTGAACCCCTTGCCCCACCTCTCTCAGCTCAAGTGGCCGAACTAGTAGCGAGTGTGTGAGTTGGCAGAGGGTAAATCAGCCAATATATATACTGACTCTAGGTATGCCTTCGGGGTAGTGCATAATTTTGGGGTGTCACGCCGGGGACCCGCTAGCCGGGACCCGGCACACTTACCTCGGAGTACCGCTGACGGACGCCATCTTGGACGGGTCTGCGCATGTGTAGTGGGAAGCTGCCGTCATACCCCTAAGTATGTTGCTGAACACCCGCCGCCTTATATCCTACTATCCAGGCTACATTTTATCTTGTACAGCTTTCTGCCATCCAAGCGGTCATCCTGCAATCCGCAGCAACGCCAGACTCCATACAGCTTTCCGCCATCCAAGCTGTCATCCTGCAATCCACAGCAACGCCAGGCTCCATACAGCTTTCCGCCATCCCAGCAGTCATCCTGCAATCCGCAGCAACTCCTGGCTCCATACAGCTTTCCGCCATCCCAGCGGTCATCCTGCAATCCGCAGCTGCTCCATCCATCTTCCCGCTATCCCAGCTGTCATCCTGCAATCCGCAGCTGCTCCATCCAGCTTCCCGCTATCCCAGCGGTCATCCTGCAATCCGCAGCTACTCCTGCTCCATACCGCTTCCGCTATCCCAGCGGTCATCCCTGCTACCCGCAGACCATCCCAGCTTCACGCTGTTCCGCTATTCCTGCGGTCTTTCTTGGAACCATTAATCGCTAAACTTACTGAACTCCGTGGAACGTACCAGAGGACCGCGGTTTCTGGTGAAGGCCAGCCGCTATGTTAGACTCTGCGCCTCTGGTGAGTGTTAGTATTGGCAGGTCAGTGGTCTGTATTCCAGTTACAGTGACATAGGGCCCTTTGGCGTCTTAGAAACTTTACGACAGCAGCAGGCACGCCAGTGGCACACTCACAACACATAAAAGGACTTTTGACAGCGATACAGTTACCCAAGACAGTAGCCATCATAAAATGTAAAGCCCACACTTCTGAAGAAGACCCGGTGTCATTGGGCAACAACAGGGCAGACAAAGCTGCTAAATGGGCAGCAGGGCAACCTATGACTGTATCGACCGAGACTATGATGGTTTTTCAGACATTAGACACGCAGAAATTAATTGAAATGCAAGATTTGTGTTCCTACAGGAAAAGGTGGTCTGGAAGGTGAAGGGATGTGGTCAAGAGTCCTCAGGACTCTGGAGAGATGGACAAGGTAAGCCTGTGGCTCCCAGAACATACTACCCAAGCCTGGCTGAGGCAGCACACGGTCTGACTCACCTGGGTAAAGAAGGTATATGCAAACTGGTGAGAGCATACTGGTGTGCACCTGAATTTTCCTCTCAGGCTGGTAAGAAGGCAATGTCATGTCTTACTTGTTTGAGGAAAAATGTCGGGAAAACTATACCAACTGAGCCATCCCACATCCCTCCTACAGACGGACTTTTTCAGGTAATACAAATTGATTATATCCAATTGCCACCTTACAGGAATTTCAAATATGTGTTAGTATGTATTGATGTGTTTTCTGGTTGGGTAGAAGCATATCCAGCAGCCACTAATACTGCTGTGTTCACTGCAAAGAAAATTGTTTAGGAGTTTGTGTGTAGGTACGGTATCCCTAGAATCATAGAAAGTGATAGGGGTACCCACTTTACTGGTGATATCTTCCAGAACATGTGTAAGCTCATGGGAATCAATAGCAGACTTCACATCCCTTACCGACCACAAGCCAGTGGTAAGGTGGAAAGAGTAAATGGTACTATTAAGAGCAAGCTTGGTAAGATAATGGCTGAAACTGGGTTGGCGTGGCCTGAAGCTTTGCCACTAGTCCTCCATAGCATCCGAACCACTCCCAGACCTCCTCTTAATCTGTCCCCCTTTGAGATACTGTTCGGCCCGCAACCTCATTTGATCGTGAGTCCACAAGTCGACTTGAAGTGTAATAATGAAGTGACTGTGCAATATCTCATAAAAATGAGCAGACAGCTAAAACAACAACAACAAAATCTAAAAATGCCGTCACCTGGTCTGCCAGAAACGAATTGTCATGATGTTGAACCTGGGGAATATGTTATGATCCGCAATTTCTTAAGCTCAGGTTGTTTAACAGACTGTTGGAAAGGCCCATACCAAGTGCTGCTGACCAGTACCACATCACTGAAGGTTGCAGAGAGAGACACTTGGGTCCATTCCACCTACTGCAGGAAAATCAGTAACCCGGAGAAAGTGCGAGATACTGAGACTGACGACACCAATCTGTCACTTGTAAACCTGTTCCGGGAGACCTAAAGCCTGCAGTCAAGACACCTGAGCCAAGGAAGTTGCCCTAAAACTATCTTTCCAGCGATGGAGTGGCGATTTTTGTTTTTCCTTTGTTCCAGGATTTTTTTTGTTTTTACTTTTTATAGGACACCCTATTTTTGTGAAGGAGAATGGAAGACAGAGGCAGGATCTGGTAGTGATACTGATGAGATGGATGTCGAGGAAAAGTTATTAGAATACCTAGAGCAGCCCATTATCAAGTTTGGCCCAGGGTTATGAAAAGGTCTGCTAGCCCTGGAACTCAGAGACAGTGTGAGGGGCTATTGTCTTATGAATATTGTATTTATAAGTACTGTGACTCCCTAGTTGAAGAGAAGTGCATCCAGCGATGCCAGTCCAATAATAATCTGGACAAGGATGGGCATCCTCTGGAGGATTATCACTCCTTAGTGGGTAAGGTTCTAAACCAAACTGAGTGCTGGGTGTGCTCTCATGTGCCTCAGGGACAGTATAACTTAGGACTAGTGCCGTTCCCATTAAATGTCTCTGAGGTCCTCGAATTAAGGGTAGGGAGGTCCATAGAAGGGAAGTACAATAACACTAGGTTCCCTAGTCTGAAGCTTCGGCAATACTCCTTAGACAGGTCGTTACTGTGTCTAAATATCTCACATGTAAAACGACTGGAGAATTAGGAAGCTGACCTGTCAGATTAGACAATGGCTCGACACACTCATTTTGGAGGGAGACTCGCAAGGTCACCAATAGGCAGAAATGTTGATGGACTCCATAAATTAGGACGAGTAAGCAGACATAAGAAAGTATCCATTGGGAAAGTCTCTATAAGTAATTGTAAGAATGTTATCCATGCTGACACGTGTCTTGAACAAATGGAGACACTAGGCAGGGGTAGTTTTGTCAAAACCTTATGTGATATTATTAATGGGCATACAGTTCCTTATGTTCTCCCAAATGACGTGTACTTTGTTTGTGGGAGAAAAGCTTATTCCTGGTTAACTCCGAGTTCCAAGGGTTTGTGTTTTCTAGGTAAACTGGTTCCTGAAATCATGACTATTACACATGAAGAAATGGTTGGTATTCACAAGACCACTTCCCCACCATACATACACACACAGTATGAACACCGTGGCAAGAGAAATATGATTCCTGGTGAGGAACCCATAGCTACAAAATTGATTAGTGAAACCTCTGGCTTTCAAGTTATGGTCGCTCTAGATCTCACCAGGACTGCTCGGGGAACTTTAAATTTTAAGTATATTCAAGATCTAGCTAAATTGATAGATAATATCACTGAGATGTATGATGACACTTTCAGGTATACTGGAAGGGAGCTACAAGTGTATAAGAAGTCGTTGGTGCAACATAGACTGGTACTGAATTATCTCACCTCTATTACTGGTGGATATTGTGTGACATTGGCCACCCAGTTTGGTGTCAAATGTTGCACGTACATCACCAATAATACAGATGACCCCAAGAAAGTTATAGACTGGAAGATGGATGAAATTCTGCAGCTGAAATGGGAATTTCGAAGGAACCAAAATTCTTCGTTGTATAAGATTGGGGAAAAGGTGGCAGGTTGGTTCTCATGGTTGAACCCTGTAAAATGATTCTCCGGTCTGGGGGAGTGGGTACAGGAAATGGTTGCTCCTTCTCCTTATACTTGGTGTCATCTTAGTAATTGGCTTGTGTGTCAAATGTGTTCCTACTGTGTTGAAATGTGGAAAGCAGTCTTCTGAGGGAAACACTGAAAACGGGACTGAAATTGTGGTGGGGGATACTGAGATTATGGTCTGTGAAGAGGTACAGTACAATCCTGACCTCCAGAATGTAATTGGGTGATAGTTTATTATACTATCAAAGGGTGGAGCTGTCGAAGACAGCAAATTGCAAAAAAATCATTTCAATTAATATCGAACAAACTTGGTTGTCTTTGTCTGAAATTATGCGTAGAGCACGCTACAGCGTGGAAGGGCATATCCAGCCGCAACACATGGCAATAACAGGTTTTTACACTTTTACACACATTCACACGAACACACACATTTGTAATTAGTACAGGTATGTGTAACTACAGAGGTGGAGGTATGTTTAACTTATGTGTAACTACAGAGGTGGAAGTATGTTTAACTTATGTGTAACTACAGATGTGGAGGTATGGGTAACTACAGGGGTGGAGGTATGTGTAACTACAGAGGTAGAGGTATGTGTAACTACAGAGGTGGAGGTATGTGTAACTACAGAGGTGGAGGAATATGTAACTACAGAGGTGGAGGAATGTGTAACTACAGAGGTAAATGTGTTACAGGGAATAGACATAGAGTTTTCTCTTTACCTGTACTAAATCATATGCTATTTTACACATTTAATCAAGTTTGTTTTGTTATGACCCCTTTACACGAGGGCCCGAAGACTAAAGATGGTTGTGCACCATTGCTTTTGATAATGGGGTATTGCAGGGCTTTTGATATTCTCTTATGCTTTATTGCTAATTTTCTGTGTTCTGTATAGCTAAAGGAATTATGCAACATATTGTTTTAATTGACTTACTAATTTAAAGTATATTTGTGACCTACACATTGAACAAATGTCTATACAGAAAGCAGATAAAACAATGTATGTTAGATTTAGTGTTTATTACAGCTGTTTACATTCTTCTATAGTTACCTTTTTACATGTTTGCATAAATATAACAATCGGCAGGTTCATGAGTATTAATTAATAAGTGTGTGAACACTCCATGGATTGACTCCTTGTCCACCTGATAAACTTTTACCTAATTGGCTCTAAATGATCATATAACATTATTAGCCCAAGGCACAGACGACAATTACTTTTAGAATATATAGAAAACTGTTTACTGTAGATCCCTTGTAAAGGGAAGTTAACCCTTTACAATGCAGCGCCGCTTGAAATGTAATCGCGAAAGAGGCTGAACATGCGGGTGTTGAAGAACCCGCAGATTGATACATTTACCCCCAGATCTTGTGACAATAGGAAGCATCACTGTTTGATGATTGCTCAGAAACCCACTTGAGCATTCAGGCAGGTCAAGCGATAGTCTTGAGTCTGAAGGTATGGTCATGGGACCATCATATCTTGATTCCTGTTAAGTGTGAATGTGTTCAGGGTCAACCATAGTAGAATTGGATGCTGAAAGAACTTCACTTGGATGCTGAAAGAACTTCACATGCTCTCCCACACAAGATGTGGGAGAGCATGTGCTGTACGGTCATAACTTCTTTTGTTGGACTGCCGCTTGTAGGTAAGTAGTGTGTGTTCTTGCTGTTGCATTTGTTGCTTTGTAACAGAGATGAAGGTCCTGGTGCGGCACAACTATAACCCCTGGGCAGGTGAATGTAAACCATCCCGTGGTGTGTTTCTTAAGTTAAGCAATGATGCAAAGATATCGGTGTTCACATGTGCATTTTCAACAGGTGCTTGGCTGAGCGGACAACACTTTCTGCTAGCTCATTGGATTGAGAATAGTGGAGGCTGCTGGTACTGTGTTTAAAGTCCCATATATTTTCAAACTCACTACTCATGAATTGCATGACATTGCCCATGATCAGTTGTTGTGGGATGCCATGGGTAGGAATGTGCCTCTTGAGTTTGGCAATAACAGTGGCATTGGTGAGATTGGGTAGGTAGTCGATCTCAGACCACCCTGAATAAGAGTCCATCAAATCTAGATGTTCTTTTCATCTCCATTCAAAGACATGTGCAGCAGTGACAGAACAGGACAAGTCAGGGTTCTTGTGGTGTGACTCCGGATAAAGATTTCATCGACAATGATTCACATGTATACCCGCAAACAGGATGGAACATGCATCATTGAAAAATTTTACTGTCAGTGGTCAGGTCATAAGGCATATCGTCCATTGGGTGTCATGAACATGGAGAGCCTGAACAACTCTTTATACATTTAGCATCCAGGGGTGCTGAAGATTTTTGCCTAAGGCAGGTCAGCAAAAACTTGTTCAACTGTTCTCAATGGGTATCGAGGCCTCAGCTTTGTTTAGGTGCACGGAGTCTGATTTTGTGCTGATGTCCCTCCTGGTTGTCCAGGTATGTTGTCGTGATGGGCCATACCAAACTGAAGTATAGATAAGAAATATTAACATATAGGCACAGGGTACAAATTATGTTTTTTTAACTTTTTAATAATTTTTATTTACCTCTTTAATGTTGCTCTTTTATTTCCCCGATTCCTATGTCTGTAATTTTCTATTTTATATCCACATAGGCTAAGGCTTCATCTTGTTTCTTTTCTGTGTTGATGTAGATAGTTGATCACATATTTTTCTTTCTGTAAATAGATGACACTGTTTTACTAATCCTTACTAATTATTATTGTTATAGTTACTCACTAACACCATTTACTAACATGTTTTGATTACTAATTTTAATGCTCACTTCTTTAATGTTCATTCATATTTGCTTCAACTTTCCTTGCTCCTTGTTCTTCAAATCTGACCATTGCTTTTGTATCTGGAAATTGCTTCTTTTTTTTACAAGATTTTTGTGGCAATCATAATCATGTTGGTCCAGCATTATGACCATCATGTCCATCTCCCTCTGACTCATTGGTTTGACTCTTTTCTGTTCTTCAGATAGCAGCCCTTCTTCCCCTTCCCTACCCACTCCTTCACTATGTTTATCTCTTTGTTTCTCTTCAGCCATGTTGTCACATACTGCTGGAAACCATCTGGCTCCTCTGTTCATGTAGATGATTCTCGTGCATACCTGGGTGTTAAAAATTGGTATGGATCAATCATGGCAGCTCTAGCTGCAGAGTGTAGCATTGTGGAGGAACGTTCATTCACTATTAGCGTTCGTCCATGGTGGTAGTTCTGCTCAGGGTTGAGAATTGTGATTAGAGGTTTGGTATTTTCCAAACTGATTACACAATAACACATACTTTATTAAATGAGACTTGGCTTAGAACTGATTTTTGTGTGGATGGAAATATTGCATAATTTATTATTTTTTTTAGTAATTTAATCATGGCATCTGAGAAGAATGTAGACCCAGTGAAGGATTTCATTAAGGCTTTGAGATCCCATCTCTGGTTTGTATTGATCGAAGTCAAAAGATTATTCAAACAGGCAGAAGAGGATGATGGCTTTTGAGGAGATTATGAGAGTGAGCCTTCCCCATTATCCAGAGGTTGATGCAGAATGGGTCAGACGGAAGATACAAAGCATGAGGACTGTGTCGAAGAACGAACTCAAGAAGTTGGAGGTCTCAAAAAGATCTCAGGCAGGGGCTGAAGATGGATATGTGCCCAGGTTGTGGTACTTTGACCTCATGAGCTTCATGGCTGAACAGGAAATAGCCAGACCACAGTGGCTTAGTGGTTAGCACTTCTGCCTCACATCACTGGGGTCATAAGTTCCATTGCCGACCATGGCCTTATCTGTGTGAAGTTTGCATGTTCTCCCTGTGTTTGCGTTGGTTTCTTCTGGGTGCTCCAGTTCCCTCACACACTCCAAAAACATACTAGTAGGTTAATTGGCTGCTATTAAAATTTACCCTAGTCTCTCTCTCTCTGTCTGTGTGTGTGTCTATGTTAGGGAATTTAGACTGTAAGCTCCAGTGGAGCAGGGACTGATATGAGTTCTCTGTACAGCGCTATGGAATTAGTGCTGCTATATAAATGATGATGATGATCCACTTTCAGCTTGTCCGAGATGGAGTCCAGATCCTCATCCAACCCTCCGGTAAACGAAGACATGCCTGCAAGTGGCATAGTAAGTAAACAAATAGAATCACAAAGGCAATAAATATTTATTTAGATAAAAAATAGAACTTCTATTTCACATAGTATGTCAATGTACATACATTATAACATGTTTTTCGGCCAGGACACTGCACCCGCACCATTAAAATATTGCAAATACTCCTCCCTGTTTAACTTGGCCTTTTCGCTGGCATTTTTCATTTGAGAAGTCTCCAATGGTGTCAAACCAACCACTTCCTCAACTTCTATAGTATGCTCCATAGTAGAAGCTGTGCTGCGCACACTGGGGTTTTTATGCAGAAGATAGTTGTGTAGGACACAACATGCCATCACCTCCTTGTTTATTTTGTCAAGGCGATGATTAATGGCAGTATGGAAAATCCTAAATCTGTTACTCAATATACCAAAAGCATTCTCCACTACTCTCCTTGCTCTTGGTAATTGGTAATTGAATCTCCTTGTTTAAGGTGTGAGTACTTTTTGGCAATAAGGTTTTGAAATATTTGCTTGTAGTGCAAACACTTCATCAGGTAGTGCAAACACTTCATGGGTGCGTGGTGACAAATTCAGTGCTTTATTTTTTAATTTGTTATGGAAGGGCATATGTTCCACTGCCCCACTATTTGATACTTTGACATTTTTTCCAATGTCCATGAATATAAAATCATATTTTGCATCCACTGTGGCCATCAGGATAATCCTGAAGAATATCTTGTAGTTCTATAAATATTAACCAGTTTTGGAGGGTGGCATAATTCTGACATGTTTTCTATCTATGGCCGTGCCACAGTTTGGGAAATTCCACAATTTGTTAAAATCTTCTGTGATAACTTGCCCTTTCTCAACCGTCGATGGGAACTGCAAAATAAAATTTGTTGTAATGTTAAATTAATACATGCATCTATTGTCATCATACTAATTAACTTTTGCATTTGTATTTTCATTACATAACCATCTATCTATCTATCTATCTTCCTTGAGGAGTGGTTATGTGATGTGGTGGAGACGTTGGCTCCAACCCAACAGACTGCAGAACCTATCCACCAACAAGGGCAAGAACCTGACAGGAGGGCAAAGAAAAGTAAAAATGTATATGTATGTTTTTTGTTTCAGATATAAATATTTACTGACTGTTTTTTTATGTTAATCAGTTAGTTTTATTTTAATAAAATACATTGTTTTTTTCACAATATGAGTATTTCTTTCACCAACCATTATATATTGTCTCTGTATAGTTTGTATGATGGCCTCACAGGTCTCAGGTATGATCAGAACCTCAGCTTGAGGTGAAATAACTGTGCTGTGATCAGCCAGTGTCCTTCCAGTGGCCAAAAATCTGAGGGTAGCAACCAATCTCTGCTCTACAGATATGGGTCTCCTTAAATGGGTGTCCTCTGTGTGTATGAGTGGGGTGACAATTTGGAGCAGCTCCTGGAATGTAGGATCATTCATCACAACGGGAGAAATTTTCTGTATTGTGTACTCAGCTTTAGAGAGGTTTAAATTAAAGGAATGAATGAGTGTAGCATAAAATTGTTTTTCAGAATTAGTTGTGATGGAAGCTACATGTTTTTGGACAAGATGCTGGGATCTACATATTTATAGATCTGCCACTGTGAAGTATTTTATTCACACTACTTAACTTCATGTACTGCTATTTTCAATATATTTCTTTTTTTGTTTATATGTCTTTATTGCTGATTTTCTGACTTTATCTTTTATCTGTATTTCACTATTTTCTTCTAGCCTGTTTTGTTAAGCTTTGTGCCTTACTTTAATTATTTAATTTCCCCTATTCATTTGTTTCAGATTTTCTTAGGCCTTTCGGTTTATCTTTTGACAATTTATTGTGCCTTTTATTGTACTCTTTCTTTATTCAAGCAGCGCCAGCCCTGTTGGGTGGTAAATATGGATTTATTAATCCAAAGGAAGATAAAGAATTTTAAAATGATGCACTCTTAGACGTTGAATCTAAAATCACTAATTTTATTGGATTCATTTAACATTGTGTGTCTTTTTATTTCTACTTATCAAATTCATTAAAATAAGCAAAATAAGAAAGTTTGACGTGTGAACCCAAGTATAAATATTAGTGGATTTGTACTGCACTAGGTAGCATGTCTAGGTAGCCATTGTTAAGCAAAAATGGCTGCATTAGGACACTTGTAATCATCATCATCATCATAATTTATATAGCGCCAACATATTCCGTAGCGCTTTATGATTGGGAAGTTAATATATTTATGTCTAAGGTAGGACAATGCAGAGGCACAATTAGCTTAATTCAGTAATGTAATTTGCACTTTGCTTTATCTGAGACAATGTTGACATTGATCTACTTTCTTGAAATAGACCAAAAGGCTCTGATCATATTAACAATTAGCCTCCCCCTTTCCCAGACATTCTTTTGTTTGACATGATTAGTTTAGGAGACAGAGATTGAAGTTGTATGTTAATTAGGCTGATTACCAGGAGGGGACAAGATATTATACTCAAGCTGTGATTATAATTACAATAAGGAATCAACATGTATGTTGATCATAAATATTTATTTCTTAGTTGTAAGACTTTTGATCACTCAGAATATATCCATGGTGTGGCTGCTTTTCCTCTATGCCAACCACTTCATGGTCACATGTCTGTCCTGTGCTGATGTAGTCTTATAGATACACTACCTTACATTGGGATATTACAGACATCTCACCAATAATACATACATTATTTACAGGAATGCATACATTGATTATATTTAATAGCTTTGCAGTACAATAATAAATAATATAAGTTCCTCAATTACATGAATTTTGATTTTCAATACAAGGTAAATGTAAAATATATGTATGCTGTACAGGTTAATCTATTGCAAATAGCTATTCCTCTGTTGAATCACTCTGTATGTCTCTACACTGGCTGCCGGTCTTCTACCGAATCCAATATAAAATACTTTTACTAACCTACAAGGCCATCAGCAAAGCTGCACCAACATACATCTCCTCTCTTGTCTCAAAATATCTCCCAACTCGGCAACTCCGTTCTGCAAAAGATCTGCGTCTCTCATCCACCCTCATTACATCCTCCCATTCCCGGTTACAGGACTTTTTTCGGGCTGTACCCACTCTATGAAACTCTCTCCCTCGCACAATAAGACTCTCCTCTGGTCTACAAAGTTTTAAGCGTTCTCTGAAAATCTACCTATTCAGACAAGCTTATAACATTCCTCAACCACCCTCTTAACCTCACTACCTTTAGCCTGTTACACAATTTCACACAAGACAACTACCCCCTGACCAACATTGTTGTGTGACAGGATCATTTAGCTTATGAGTCACTTTACCTTTGCAGTCTGGCTGGGCCAAGATGCAAAATGTATACTTAACCTTATGTGTCCATCTCCCATTGTCCCATAGATTGTAAGCTTGCGAGCAGGGCCTTCTCACCTCTTTGTCTGTTTTACCCAGTTTGTTTATTAGTTTTATCATGTTTGTCCCCAATTGTAAAGCGCTACGGAATATGTTGGCGTTATATAAATAAATGATGATGATGATGATGATTATATGGGTAGGCTCCTTTAAATGATATCATTAGCATCATTGATGTCATCAGCTGGACTCAGTCAGTCATTATCAACATTATTAATAATGGATATCTATATATATTAGGATGGTGGATTAATTATAGCAGTCATATACAGTATATTTGTAAAACACTAAATTGGGACAATTTTATAACAGGTATCTCAGTAAAGATTATCAGTTATTTAATGTAGTGAAATACTGAAGTAGCATAATAAGTGCATATATAATAATGCATTATATTGCTCTGATTTTACTAACGATTAAACTAAATTCACCCTATGTGGCCAAAGGCCTGCAAGATATCTTAAATATTGTATACCATAGTATTCAGGTTAGCTAGCACAGACTTAAGCTGAGTACACTACACACATACAAAATTTTTTACCAATGCGATATCCTTAACAATTTTGCAAACAATTAAAAAAAACCGTCCTGATCAGTATGCCGATTCCTGTGTACAGACTAAACACATTTTACACAATTTACCTTAATATTTGTGCTCCTCATCTGCTATAACCATTGACTGAAAAGATTGTAACTATGTACACTCCATAGAGACCTATGGACACTGCAGTGCATACACACTGCAGAATTGGAACGACAGTGTTTCATTGTTGAACAAGATTTTTAGTTCAGTTTAAAAATGAAATTAAATGATACGATGAGCTTTGGAATGATAATCGTTCATTTTCATCGTTGCAGTGTACACTCTAATGTGATATCGAGCTTAACACTCGTTTATCGTTTGATTGGGCTGATAATAGGGAGGTTGTCACATCATCCCTATAAGCATGACATACAAGCTAAACCTCTCATTACTATATCTTTGTTTATTCACCTGGGAGCTCTATGGCCATACAAGCACATGGGGACAAGGTCATAGTACTGCAAGGTATCATATTACATCCTAAATAATTACAAGTGCTATTATTCCTGATTATACACATTCTCTTCTAAAATATTGCATAGCACCGATAAGATATTGTTATACAAAGACCATGTGATTAGTAAATTTGCCTACGTACCATTAAAGTTGTCTGATGATAACTGCAAAATAAAACAGTATCTTTCTACTTCTGATTGGAGAGTTTATCACAACTCAAGGTAAACAATCTAGAGGCATTGTTCCAAAGTACTATAGCTATGGTCTTGGTTTCCCTTTCCTCATATAAGTCTGTGTTTCTTCTCCTGTAGACTTACCTTTAATGATTACCACATTTCTTATTGAATAAGAATATTATACTTGGAATAGCATGCTATAACAAATACATTTCTTCTGACAATTATAGGGATTAGGGTGATATGAGGATAATTTAGTATATACGTTTTAATAAATGTCATTATACTGATTTATGGTAAAGATCTAGGGCTAAATTTACTAAACTGCGGGTTTGGAAAAGTGGAAATGTTGCCTATAGCAACCAATCAGATTCTAGCTGTCATTTATGTAGTAGTACATGCTGCAAAATGATAGCTAGAATCTGATTGGTTGCTATAAGCAACATCTCCACTTTTTCAAACCAGCAGTTTAGTAAATATACCCCCTAGTATTCATTAATACATTCTAATCACATTTTATTGATACCATTTTATATTTTCTTAAGTGAGCTATTTGTCTATATCCAATTTTCAATAGAAGGCAGTTTTTGTTCTAATTCCCAACAATGTTTGTTATCGATAATATAAGCAATCACATTGCTTATAAGAAGGTGGTTTTAATCAGTGTAACAAGAATGAATGAATGAATATTGTCCTGTCATTCTCTGAAGACTAGAGGACCAGATGAAGAACACAGATCTGAAGGTAAATCGTGTCAGTGTGTATGCATGAATCGCCAGACTGATCGAACCGTAGGTAACACGTCGTAGGTACAATCGTTTGAGATAACACGTCGGTCAGAAAATTGTTCTTTGTGTACCTAGCATAAGATGTCATATTTAGAGATTAAGATGTATACTGAGGAAGTGGTGTAGGTTACCAGAGTAAAGAGTGAATAGGCTCGAGGAGCTCAATAAGTGGGGTGAGGTGGAAATTGTAACTTTGAAAGAGTTGCAATTATTGCTAGGACTGTTGAATTTTTCTTGTAGAGTGATCCCAGTGGGCAAATTTTTTTTGTACAAAATTAGAAAATGCTACAACAACAGCTAAGAGGCAACATCATTATATATCTCTGTATCCACGTCTGGTTCTTCCTCCTCCCCCTGTCCTCTCGCTGTAGGAGTCCCACAGAGCTCCATTCTCGGCCCTCTACTCTTTTCGCTCTATACTTCCTCCCTTGGTGCTCTCATCTCCTCCTTTGGCCTTCAAAATCACCTTTATGCTGACGACATTCAACTCTACATCTCTTCACCTGATCTTTCCTCCACCCTCCTCGCTCAGGTATCTGACTGCCTCTCCGCCATCTCCTCCTCCTGCAGCACATTGGCCTAGTGGTTAGCACTTCTGCCTCACAGTACTGGGGTCATGAGTTCGATTCCCGACCATGGCCTTGTGGAGTTTGTATGTTCTCCCTGTGTTTGCGTGGGTTTCCTCCGGGTGCTCCTGTTTCCTCTCACACTCCAAAAACATACTGGTAGGTTAATTGGCTGCTAACAAATTGACCCTAGTCTGTGTTCCTGTCTGTCTATCTCCCTCTTTGTCTGTCTGTGTCTGTGTGAGTGTGTGTCTATATTAGGGAATTTAGACTGTAAGCTCCAATGGGGCAGGGACTGATGTGAATGAGTTCTCTGTACAGCGCTGCGGAATTAGTGGCGCTATATAAATAAATGATGATGATGTCAGAGCGCTTTCTTAAAATCAACATTTCCAAAACTGAACTCATTGTCTTTCCTCTTCCCAGCCTCCTATCCCACCATTACCTCGTTACCATTGTCGTTACCAACACCACCATCTCCTCTGTCACCCAACTCCACTGCTTGGGTGTCACCCTTGACTCCTCTCACTTTTTTTGCCCCCCACATTCATTCCCTCGCCCAAGCCTGTCGCCTCTAACTACGCAACATCGCCCGCATCCGTCCCTCAGGAGGCCACCAAAACCATCATCCACGCACTCATCATCTCCCGCCTCGATTATTGTAACCTCCTCCTCACCGGTCTCCCCCACTCCCGTCTCTCCCCCCTCCGCTCTATACTCATTGCGGCCGCAAGAATCATCTACCTCTCACGCCGCCCCCCCATCTCTGCCTTGCCCTAAACTGGCTCCCCTTCCCCTACAGAATTCTTTTCAAACTCCTCACCACCACTTACAAGGCTCTCTCCCACTCTACTGCCCCTTATATCTCTAACCTCCTCTCCATTCACACTCTTGCCCGCTCCCTGCGCTTGGCCAATGACCGCTGCCTCTCCTCCACTCTGATCACTTCTTCCCATTCCAGAATCCAGAACTTTTCCCGTGCAGCCCCCCTTCACTGGAATGACCTCCAGAGCCGTAACGACGGCGGTGTGACCGCCCCGGGCGCAAGCCCAAGGGGGCGCAGCCGCCCGATACCCGCCTCTGTGCCCAGACAAGTCGCGGCTCTAATCCAGTTCCCCTACAAGCAACAATCGATTCCCGGCATCAATATAGCTTCAATACCTGGAATAGCTTGGCGCTTCTGTCCGCAGTGGAACGCATGTGCGTTCCACCGAAAGCAGGAAGCTATTGCCGCTTTAAATTTTCCCTACAAAGTCACCGACAATCGGCGTCTTGCAAAAAGCACAAGTTAATACATTTATCCCTAAGACTATTGGCTTCCCCTGAGGCTGAGTGCTCCAGACAATTGCAAAATTTACTTCCCCACCACACATTAGGTTGGCCACACCCACTTGTCAAATGCCACTCCCACTTAGATGGGGGGCGCCGGTGCCCTGTCTCGCCCAGGGCACCAAAATGTCTAGTTACGGCACTGATGACCTCCCTCGCTCCATCCGCCTCTTTCCTACTCTGTGCTCCTTCAAACGTGCACTCAAAACTCACCTCTTTCTCAAAGCCTACCAACCATCCACTTAACCCCCATCTCCTCCGCTCTTTCTCCCCTCTCTCCCATTGCCTCAACTGACTCCTCTTGTGCCTGGTCTGTTTAACCCTCCCTTAGGATGTAAGCTCGCATGAGCAGGGCCCTCTTCCCTCCTGTCTCCTTACCTGTTCTTCTGCTCTGTGTTTATTGCATCAGCCTGCCTGGAGTTTCTGAAGTATTGGTACTTTTTGTTTATTGTTCTGTACTGTTATACCCTGTATAGTCTACTGTTTGTACTATGTGCGGCGCTGTGGAAGCCTTGTGGCGCCTAACAAATAAAGGATAATAATAATAGTAATAATAATAATATAAGATTGTGTAAAGTAATGAAATAGGACATAAAGAGATGGAGTAATCTTGTGAAACAGTTTCATGGTACAACGATTTAGCCGATTCCACCAGCATCTGGTAAGGAATTATAGTCTCCCCTGCTCCCTCCCTCCCCCCCTTTCTCATGTGCCTTCTGGAACTCCAGGTCCGTCCGCTACAAACTATTCTCCGTCCATGACCTCTTCATCTCCAACTCTCTAAATCTTCTTGCCATCACTGATACCTGGCTTACTTCTTCTGACACTGCCTCTCCTGCTGCTCTCTCCTACGGGGGCATCTCCTTCACCCACTCCACCCCAGACCGGATGAGCGTCCTGTAGGTGGAGTGGGCCTCCTCCTGTCCCCTAACTGCACTTTTTTTGGATAATTCCTACTTTACCTAACCTCTCCTTCTCCCCCTTTGAAGTTCATTCCATCCGTCTCTTCTCCCCTATCCACCTCTGTGTCTCCGTCATCTACCGTCCCCCGGGCCCCACGTCCCTCTTCCTCGACAACTTCGCTGCCTGGCTCCCCCATTACCTTGCCTCTGACCTCCCCTCCATCATACTTGTTGACTTCAATATCCCCATCGACAACCGTTATGATTCCGCCACCATCAAACTTCTCGCCCTTTCCTCCTCTCTAGGTCTCACTCAGTGGACTTCTTCCCCCACCCACTGTCTTGGTCACTCCCTCAACCTTGTCTTCTCTCATCTCTGTGATCTATCTGACTTCTCCAACTCTCCCTTCCCACTCTCTGACCACCATCTCCTCTCCTTCACTCTGTCCTCCTCCCCTACTCCCGCCTCGCCTAAAGCCACCCTCACTAGGCACAACCTCGATGCTATTGACCCTTCCTCATTCTCCTCCTGTCTTGAAACTCTACTATCACCCCTCCCCTCCCTGTCCTGACCAGGCGTCCTCTCTCTACAACCACTCCCTCACTACTGCCGTTGATGCTGTTGCCCCGACCTCCGCTACCCACCAATGCCGCCTCCAAACTCACCCGCTTCCTCCAAAGGTGCTCTCCTCCAAAGGTGCTCTCGCACTGCTGAACGCCTCTGGAGGAAATCTCGTCCCCTGGCAGACTGCCTTCACTTTAAATTCATCCTCTCCTCTTTCTGCTCCGCCCTCTCCCTCGCTAAACAATCCTTTTTTAAGTCCCTCATTTCTTCTCAGTCCTCCAACCCCCGCCGCCACTTTGCCACCTTCAACTCCCTCCTCTCTCTCCCCTCCTCCTGTCCCTCCCCCGCTCTCCGCTACTGACTTTGCCACCTTTTTCTCCTCCCAATTGAGGCCATCAGACTGAACACCTCCCCCTCCCCCTCTCTCGCCACCCTCATCGCCTCACCTCCCTCCTACAACCAACTCTGGTGCTCCTTTCGCCCTACAACAGGGGAAGAAGTTCGCTCCCTTATTCTTTCCTCCCCATCCCCTCCCATCTCCTTTGCTCTCTTTCTCCCACTGTCTGCTCTTACCTTGCACACCCTGTATAGTCTACTGTTTGTACGGTGTACGGCGCTGCAGAAACCTTGTGGCGCCTAACAAATAAAGGATAATAATAATAATAGTCGTTTATTGATGCAACAAGGTCAAAGGGTTTTGGTGCTTATTTGCAAGGTGAATGGTGTGCAGCCCATGGCCTCAAAATTGGATAAAGGAAAGGTTCACAAATAATTTGCTGACATTAAATTTGTTGCCAATAGTAGTAGCAGTATAGTTGTGAGCATGAAGTTAAGTAAAAGGAAAATGTGTTTTGGTATTGGGACAGGCGATAAACAGACAATGTGCTTCTTTAACACCAGCAGTCAGGCTAATTAGGGATTTTGTTCTGAAATGCATAAACCTAAACATGCAATTAAAGGCTAAACATGAGCAGAATTGCTTTAAGGAAACAACATCTGAGATGCAAACAGTTGGTTAAAATGTCTATTTCGTGTCTGGCAGATTATCAGGCTGGCATAGAGGAAGTAACATACATAGTAACATAGTAACATAGTTGATGAGGTTGAAAAAAGACACCAGTCCATCAAGTGTCAAGTGATGGAGGAATCTTTGCAGTAGTTTTTTGGCTTGAATTAGAAAGAGTAGGGTTGGTTAAAACATTTCTGCGCTTCCCTTAGAGCTGACCCAGGATACAAACTGCCTACCACCGTTCATTGTGGGGGATTTACCTAATTTTTCCTCCTAGAAGGGTCTGGATTGGCAAATTGTCTCAAGGAGGTATTTTTTTTTAGGTTTTTAACTTCTTCTGGATCACCTCTACCCCTTCCTACTTAACAGTGACAGATCAGCTCTGTTTAGTTGGCAATTATGGAAATGTGTGTGCCAAGGTTAAGAGTTAGAACTTTGAAAGTTTACAGGTGTGTTCAGGAAGTCTCCCCTAAAGTTCGATTAGTGGGACATTCCTTCATACATTGGGCAGCCAACTACCCAGGGGTGATGGAATTAGATGATGGGGCAAAGGAGGACTCAAGTGAGACAGTTTAAGAAATGCGTTGGAAGGTGCAGGAAGAAGGTTTGTGTACCTGAAGTGTTAGTCATTCATTTGGGTGGGAATGATTTAGGGAACAGAAAATCCATTGATCTGATTTTGATAGTAAAATTACATTGCACAAATAGTTATTGCGGTCAGAGGTAAAACCCAGGATCAAGGGGGGTGAACCGATGGGTAGCTCCACTATAGATGAGGCACGTAGAAATGGGAATTCTGCAGTAGAAAAATTTGTGAACAGTGTAGTTGACTGTGTGGTCAGACACATCAGGATTCGATTTAACATGTTACATTTGTCAAAATAGACGGATGCCTTTATTGGATCATGGGTTGGATTTGGTTATTGAGGAGATATGTGTCACATTAGCAAGGTTATGAGGGTCACAGTAAGGTGTTGGTGGTAGCAGGCTGCAGTTCCATGTGGGGGAACCTAGCATTTGCAGAAAAGTACTGCAGTCTGCAGCCATTGGGGGCGCAAGTTGTGGCCATGGGAATACTCCCCTTTGAAAATTCGGCTGAAATGCTCAATACCACTCTTATGGGGGAATTTGTAAACAGTAAGGTTAAAGGGGGCTTGGATCCCCAGGGCCTGGAGGTGCCATGGGGCATGGAGGGCCCCTCTTATTGGCTGTGATATTTATGGTTATGTCTGGAGTGTCAGGCGCCATCCCCGCTGTTCCTCTGCTATGCGGGGATGAACGCCTGGTGACTCTCGGCTGGGGCGTCCTGTTGCCTAGCAACAGGAGCGCCGCGGCTTCAGCTTGCCTCCTCTGTCGGGTTGCCTAGCAACGGGACGCTTCTTTGGCACGCAGCGTGCCTCCCCTCAGCCTCCTCCAACCCCTGGCCTGCTCCTTCTATTTAAATCTGGCTCTGGTGCCATTAGGGTGCCAGAGTAACAGGTTCCTGACTCCAGCATTATTCCCAGTGATATTTTGGATTCTGACCATTCTTCTGTATTGTGCTCTCCTGTTGTGACCTAGCTTGTCGACCATTCTCCTGCTGTCTGCCCCATATTGTTCCTGTGACCTTGGCCTGTTTGACTACCTGTTTGGATCTTCCTATTTGTACCTCGCATTCCCGATTGGCTTCTGACCGGGACCGTCTGACTCTCCTTACCGCTACACCGGCAACTGGCTAGTAGGACCGCGACCTGCGTGCCTCGAGCAGCGAAGTCCAAACCTCCTTGCGGGGGTCCCTGGGTACACCAGGGGTACGTTAGACTCCGCAACTGCTAGATCAGTAGTGCTAATACCGGTTAGTGGCCTCTGCTCTCTAGTCCACGGCTGAAGCCTGACATGGAGCTGATGTATGTAGTGATGTATTGTTTGCCACCTTTCAAAAGATTGATTTTAAAATAAATCTGTGACCTCTTTTTTCACCAAACAAATCTCATGACTTTATTTCAAGGAAAAGGGGATGGGTAGTAAGAAGGGGGCATTACTTGTTAGGCAGCTTAAGGATAACTGGAGCCAGAAATAACATTTATTTTAGGGAAGAGTTAACTAATACAAAAGAAATACAAAATGTTATATTCCTTTCAATTCAACATTACTCCTCGCTGGCATACACCCCGAAGCTCCAGTGGGCTGGTTCATAGACAATTTTATATGTAGCTACTATGCGTTTATACTGTGTAAGTGATATGTAGTTTCAACCTGTGAACATAAATGGATGCTGTACTATATGCTATCAATACTGTATTTTATTACTGCACATTAATAATGTTTAAATAACACAAACAAGATAGCTAAAATATGTTTTACGAAGCTCCAAACATTACTGTGACCTATAAAATAAAACTCCGTCATATCATTATTCCAGTGTCCTGTTGTCCTGTCCTCTTCTTTCTGTTGCAATGAGGACTCTGTTAGAGTGGCCAATGCAATAGACAGGTCAATGTGACATTTGCTCTAGGCATACATAATAAGTGACACACTTGAATATTATTTTAGTGCTAATGTGACAGGTGTTAAATTAATATTCAGTAATGTTTATGACAAGAGAGGCCATAACCCAAACACACCTAAATGCATGTTTGTGCATGAGTCCTTTACTTACATAATAAGGGTTAACTCTGCTGGCATCTTCCAGCCAATAGCACACACAAGGGAGGAGCCCTGTCTGGCCAATATAGTCTTCCTCCAGTGGTTGCTGGGCCTCTTTTTGCTGCACAAATTCCTGTTAAGCAAACACATCTGCATCAGGCTCATTATCATTGCTAGTGCCATTGCTTGATATTTCTTGGTCTTTGTATTTTTTTGCTGTCCCCTTTCTGGTGCCTTCTTTGATTTATCTTTATTTACAGTGTCGTCTGTTTTTCTTTGTTTTTCTCTTTGTTTTCTCTTCCCTCAATTCTTTTCTTTTTTCCTCACACTCCTCTGGGTTTCCACCCCCTCTTTCTTTTCCACTGTCCGCTTCCCATATCACTGCTCTCCTACTAATTTCTATCGATTCACATGCTATGCCCCAAGCACTGTGTCCCTCCTCCTTTCCAATTCCTTAATGCCTTCCCGGTAGCCATCTTCCTGCCCGGCGGCCACGTCAAACCCGTCCAGCGCTGACACTGGTGTCAGCTGCCGGAGCGAGTACGCAGCTTCTCACCTTGCTGCCATTTGTAATGTGCGTATTGTCGCTAACCAATAACGATTGTCGAACCTCGATTTGTGTTTCCAACGCACAAAGATTTATTCGCAATAAGTTGAAAAAAATATGCTCAAGCGATGTAATAGTAAATACAGCCGTTACTTAACGCAGGCGCTCTGGATCCAGTGCAGTCATTCAATCCTGAAGTCTGGGGACAAGAAGTCTGCACTCTGGATCACAAGCTGCTGCTTATATACACAATCAAGTACAGTAATACAATGAAGATGGTATGGCTTGCATCTATTGGTCCGGGTCTCAGGAATGTCCAAGGGGTCGTCAATCATTGGCTGGTTCATCCTAAGGAATCCAAAGGAGGGGGTCATCTCTGCAGGGGGTATGCTCTGCTCTTCCCGCCAGAATTCCTTAGTCTTAAGTAGTTCATAATTCCCTATCATTCATAACTTGCGTATGCACTCTGCGATTCCCTCGCAGAGCGCACCAAACAGTAGGATATGTAACAAGGTTCATTATGATACCACTCATGATGTTATTCCTTTAACCCGTTCTGTGTATTTCACTAATATGCAAGTAACTCTGATATAACATATAAATACTACTATATTTCGACATAACTGACTATGTGTTGCAACTACCAATAATGTGTACTATTTTATAAGTATGCGTGTTTGTGCAAATGTATGGTAAAAGACCAATTACTGTTGCTGCCACGTGTAGTGGATGCGTACGCCCTTTCACGCCGTAGCGTGCCCTTGTACGTCGATGCGTACCGTACGCATCTTTTCAAACAAAGACAACCAAGTTTGCTAGACTTTAATTGAAATGACTTTATCCAATTTGCTGACTTCGACAGTTCCACCCTTTGATAGTGTAATAAACTATCACCCAATCACCGTTTCAAGTTCAGGATTATACAATACTTCTTCACAGACCATGATCTCGGTATCTGGTACCACCCTTTCAGTCTCTTTCTCAGTGTTACTCCCATGAGACCGTTTTCCACACTTCAACACAGTAGGAACACATTTGACAACTAAACCAATTGCTAAGATGACACCCAGTATAAGGAGAAGGAGCTTACCTACACTAGCAACCATTTCCTGTACCCACTCCCCCAGACCGGAGAACCATTTTGCTGGGTTCAACCATGAGAACCAACCCGCCACCTTTTCCCCGACCTCATATAACGAAGAATTATGGCTCTTTCGAAATTCCCATTTCAGCTGCAAAATTTCATCCATCTTCCGGTCTATAACCTCTTTAGGGTCTTCCGTATTATTAGTAATGTACGTGCAACATTTGACACCGAACTGGGTGGCCAGTGTCACACAGTACCCACCAGTAATAGAGGTGAGATAATTTAGTACCAGTCTATGTTGCACCAACTCCTTCTTGTACGCTTGTAGCTCCCTTCCAGTATACCTGAAAGTGTCATCATACATCTCGGTGATATTATCTATTAATTTAGCTAGGTCTTGGATATATTTAAAGTTTAATGTTCCCCGAGCGGTCCTGGTGAGATCTAGAGCAACCATAACTTGGAAACCAGCAGTTTCACTAATCAATTTTGTAGCTATGGGTTCCTCACCAGGAATCATATTTCTCTTGCCACGGTGTTCATACTGTGTGTGTATGTATGGTGGTGATGTAGTCTTGTGAATATCTACCATTTCTTCATGAGTAATAGTCATGATTTCAGGAACCAGTTTAGCTAAGAAACACAAGCCCTTGGAACTCGGAGTCACCCAGGAATAAGCTTTCCTCCCACAAACAAAATACACATCATCAGGGAGAACATAAGGAACAGTATGCCCATGAATTATATCACACAGAGTTTTGATAAAACTACCCATGCCTAGTGTCTCCATCTGCTCTAGACACGTGTCGGCATTAATGATATTTTCACATTTATCTGTAGAGACTTTTCCAATAGATACCTTCTTATGTTTGGTTATGCGCCCTAACTTGTGACTTCCATCAGCATTCCTGCCTAGTAGTGACCTTGTGAGTCTCTCTCTAAAATGAGTGTGGCGAGCCATTGTCTGATCTGATAGGTCAGCCTCCCAATTCTCCAGGCGCTTTGCATGAGATATGTTTAGGCACAGCAACGATCTGCCTATGGAGTATTGTCGAAGCGTCAGACTAGGGGACCTAGTGTTATTGTACCTCCCTTCTATGGGCCTCCCACCCCTTAATTCGAGTACTTCGGATATGTTTAGCGGGAATGGCACTAGTCCTATGTTATGCTGCCCTTGAGGCACGTGAGAGCACACCCAACACTCAGTTTGGTTTAGCACCTTACCCACCAGGGAGTGATAATCCTCCAATGGATGCCCGCCTATATTCAGAGTACTGGGGGACTGGCATCGTTGGATGCATCTCTCGTCAACTAGGGAGTTGCAGAACTTGCAGATACAATACTCATCAGACAATAGCCCCTCACACTGCCTCCGAGTTCCTGAGCTAGCAGACCTTTTCATAACCCCTGGACCAAGTTTGATAATGGGCTGCTCAGGATATCCTATTAACTTTTCTTCGGCCTCTATTTCATCCGTATCACTCCCAGAACTCTCCTCCGTCCTCCATCCTCCTTCACAAAAATAGAATGTCCTAGAAAAAGTAAAAACAAGGAAAATCCTGGAACAAAAGAAAAACAAAAACCGCCACTCCATCGCTGGAAAGATAGTTCTGAGGCAACGTCTCTGGTTCAGGTGTCTCAACTGCAGGCTTTAGGTCTCCCGGAACAGGCTCACAAGTGACAGCTCTATGTCGTCGGTCTGAGTCTTGTCTTGCACTTTCTCCGGATTATGGACTCTCCTGCAGTGGGTGGAATGGACCCAAGTGTCTCTCTCTGCAACTTTCAGTGATGTAGTACTGGTCAGCAGCACTTGGTACGGGCCTTCCCAACGGTCTGTTAAACAACCTGAACGTAAGAAATTGCGGATCATAACATAGTCTCCAGGTTCAACATCATGACAGTTCGTCTCTGGCATACCAGGTGACAGCATTTTTAGTTTTTGTTGTTGTTGTTTCAGCTGTCTACTCATTCTTATAAGATATTGTACAGTCACTTCATTATTACACTTTAAGTCGTCTTGTGGACTCACGATCAAATGAGGTTGTCGTCCGAACAGTATCTCAAAGGGGGACAGATTAAGAGGAGGTCTAGGAGTGGTTCGAATGCTGTGGAGGACCAACGGCAAAGCCTCAGGCCATGCCAACCCAGTTTCAGCCATTATCTTACCTAGTTTGTTCTTGATAGTACCGTTTACTCTCTCCACCTTACCACTGGCTTGTGGTCGGTAAGGGGTGTGAAGTCTGCTACTGATTCCCATGAGTTTACACATATTTTGGAAGACATCACCAGTAAAATGGGTACCCCTATCACTTTCAATGATTCTAGGGATACCGAACCTACACACAAAGTCTTGTACAATTTTCTTTGCAGTGAACACAGCAGTATTAGTGGCTGCCGGATATGCTTCTACCCAACCGGAAAACACGTCAATACACACTAACACATACTTCAGATTCCTGCACGGTGGTAGTTGGATATAGTCAATTTGTATTACCTGAAAAGGTCCGTCTGTAGGAGGGATGTGGGATGGCTCAGTTGGAATAGTTTTCCCAACATTTTTCCTCAAACAAGTAAGACATGACATTGCTTTCTTACTAGCTTGAGAGGAAAATCCGGGAGCACACCAGTATGCTCTCACCAGTTTGCACATACCTTCTTTACCCAGGTGAGTCAGGCCGTGTGCTGCTTCAGCCAGGCTTGGATAGTATGTTCGGGGAGCTACAGGCTTACCTTGTCCATCCCTCCAGAGTCCTGAGGACTCTTGACCACATCCCTTCGCCTTCCAGACCGCCTTCTCCTGCAGGGAACACAAATCTTGCATTTCAATTAATTTCTGCGTGTCTAATGTCTGAAAAACCATCATAGTCTCGGTCGATACAGTCATAGGTTGCCCTGCTGCCCATTTAGCAGCTTCGTCTGCCCTGTTGTTGCCCAATGACACTGGGTCTTCTTCACAGGTATGGGCTTTGCACTTTATGACGGCTACTGTTCTGGGTAACTGTATCGCTGTCAGAAGTCCTTTTATGTGTTGTGAGTGTGCCACTGGTGTACCTGCTGCTGTCGTAAAGTTTCTAAGACGCCAAAGGGCCCCAAAATCATGCACTACCCCGAAGGCGTACCTAGAGTCAGTATATATGTTGGCTGATTTACCCTCTGCCAACTCACACGCTCTCCTTAGTGCTACTAGTTCCGCCACCTGGGCTGAGTGAGGTGGACCAAGGGGTTCAGCTTCTACCACATCCTGATCGTCTACAACAGCGTAACCAGTACATAGCTCTCCTGTCTCTGTCTGTCTATGGCAACTTCCGTCTGTATAAAACGTAAAATCTACATTTTCTAAGGGGGTGTCACATATGTCGGGCCTTGCAGTAAAGGTCTGATTCAGGTGTTCCATACAGTCATGCGTGTCAGTATTCTTGCCTAACTCATCATCAACCAGGGTCTCCTCACCTCCCACCCTTTGTGTCTCTTGAGACACATACGGAAGGTATGTAGCTGGATTTAGGGTGCTACATCGTTTGATGGTGATGTTTGAGGGTGCCATCAGGGCTAGTTCCCACTTTGTGAATCTAGCTGAAGAAACATGTCTGGTTTGGGCTGAATTTAACAGAGCTGATACAGCATGGGGTGTATAGATGGTTGAATTATGTCCTAATACTACATCCTCGCTCTTACTTACTAGAAGGGCCGTTGCTGCTACACTTCTGAGACATGTTGGGAGTGACCTTGCCACATTGTCTAATTGTGCACTGTAGTATGCTACCGGTCTGCTAGCGTCACCATGTTTCTGTGTGAGGACACCTGCTGCACAGCCATCAGCTTCTGTACAAAATAGCTCAAAAGGCTTTTCATAATCAGGTATTCCCAATGCAGGTGCTCTTGTCAGACTATCTTTAAGATTAAAGAACGCTTGCTCCGACTCTTCTGTGTGTATGACACGTTCTGGTTTTGAGGAAGAGACTAGCTCCTGCAATGGTAATGCCAGAATAGAAAAACCTGGGATCCAGGACCTACAGTATCCACACATCCCCAAGAAAGTACGAATCTGCTTCTGGCTCTGCGGCAGGGTCATGTGTTGTATGGCCTCAATTCTGTCGGTTGTCAGGTGTCTTAGCCCCTTAGTGAGGCAGTGTCCTAAGTATTTGACCTTAGTCTGACATGGCTGTAATTTATCCTTTGCCACCTTGTGCCCTGTTTGTGAAAGATGAAGCAACAACAATTTAGTATCATGTAAACATGACATAAAAGAATCAGAGCACAACAACAAATCGTCCACATATTGAATTAGAACAGACCCATTGTGGGGTTGAAAGGATTGCAAACAGTCATGTAAGGCTTGGGAGAAAATACTGGGGCTGTCAATGAACCCCTGGGGTAGTCTGGTCCATGTGTATTGCACTCCCCTGTAGGAGAATGCAAAAAGGTATTGGCAGTCAGGGTGAAGAGGGACTGAAAAGAAAGCAGAACATAGATCAATGACAGTAAAATGACTGGCAGACGGTGGAATCTGCATGAGGATGACAGCTGGATTCGGCACTACGGGGAATTGGCTCTCAACAACTTTGTTAATTCCCCTTAAGTCCTGGACTAATCTATAGCCCCTCCCCCCACTCTTCTTCACAGGGAAAATGGGACTATTTGCTGTACTGGCTGTACGAATTAAAATCCCTTGTTGTAACAGCCTCTCAATAACAGGATATACCCCTAGTTCCACCTCTGGTTTTAATGGATACTGTGGGATTTTTGGAGCTATCCTACCACTTTTTAGATTGACCATGACAGGGGCTACGTTTGCCATCAGTCCAGTTTCCTGTCCATCTCTGGTCCATAGGGAACCTGGTATTTCCAGCAACATCCCCTTTACTTGAGATGGACTTTGTTCTATAACAGGAGAGTGTAACATTAACCTTGGAGGGGTGTCCAATATGTCCTGTACCTCATGTGCAACCTTCTCGGGTATATCTAGGAACACACCATCTGAAGTACAGTATATGACACATCCCATTTTACATAACAAGTCTCTCCCTAGCAAGTTAGTAGGAGCCGCTGCAGCCAAGAGAAACGAATGCTTAGTATACAGAGGCCCGATAGTAACTTCGGCGGGTTTAGTTAGAGGATAATGTAACACTTTTCCCGTCACCCCCATAGCTGGAATAGTTTTGCTGGTCACCTGTAGATTGAAAGGAGAGGTTATCACAGATCGGGCCGCCCCTGTATCTACAAGAAAAGTTTGTTTCCTGCCAGCTATGTCAACTATCATTGTTGGTTCTTCACTCTGACTCTCAGTTAACCTCACTGGCTGTAGACTACAGGTATGACCTGACCCCTAGCGCTGACTATTGATTTCCCGCGCAGCATTTGCTGCCGTAATATGCGCGGGTAGATGTGAGTCTTCTAGTCTATGTGAATCCTTTCTTGGAGGATATCTATGTGACCCACCCCTATGTGTATTGGGTCTTTCTTTATTACAATCTCTCTTGTAATGTCCTTCCTCGTTACAGTTGAAACACCTGATCACTTTAGGTTTCCTGTTATATGGGTTGTATGCTGGTGGTCGTGTATGCACCCCTTCTAGAGCCTGTATACTTACCGTCATTAACCTATCACTTTTCTCTTCCCTTTTTCTAAAAAGGTTCTTGTCATGCTCCACAGCAGACTCCCTAAGGAAGTCTACCGTGACGCCTCTCCAATTAGGTAATGTGGTTTGTACTCTCGTCTTTAAATTTTCCCTAAGGCCATCCATCAGTACCCCTACAGCTACCTCTCTGTGATGTGGGTCCTCACTTATGTTGGATATCCCAGTAAATCGTGCAATCGCTGTTATAGCTCTAGCAAAGTAATCTGAGGCAGTTTCACTATCCTTTTGTTTAATGGTGAAAATCTTACTCCAATTTACTACTACTGGAAAACAGATGGCTAAGTGTTTGACAATTTGTTCTATATTCCGTTGGTTAATCTCATCAGTCAGGGTGTCATCTTCCTCCAACAAACAATCTCCAATAAATTTTTGTATGTTAGTATTGGGAGGAAGACACGCCCTCAACACTACCCGCCAATCCTTACTGGTTGGTTCATGAGCATTCCCTAAGTCTTTAACAAATTTCTGACATTTAGCTAACTCTTTTCTAGGATCTGGGAATTCAGTCATAATGGAACGTAATTCTGATCTAGTCCAGGGACAATGCATTGTAACATTTCTTAAAGGAACTACACCATCCTTATCCGGTTTCCCATTGGGAACTGATATTGTGCGGACCGGGAACACACCCTCTGGTACACTAACTTCAGGGGACGCTACAGGATTTACAGGCCCTAGATTTAGAACACTTTCACTCCTAGTGATCACGCTACTCTCACCTATCTCAGCCATTTTCTCATACTTGCGCTGAGCCTCTAGTACATTAACAGCATGGGCAATGGCCGAAATCACAGTGGGTTCATCTTCGTTTTCAGATACACTTGATTGAAACTGATTTAAAACAGGGTACAACTTAGTAATTTTTCTATTTTCAGTTTTAACAACGGCTGTACTTACCCCTCCCGCCACATAAGGTGGCGGGGGCGCGCTTGCGCTGAGTTCGCCACGCTTCTCAATGGTTACATCCGCCTTGCGCGCGCTTTTCGCCACGCCTATTTCCGGTTTGCATTCGCTGCTCTGCCACGTGTTACCTTCCATTTGCCACAATTTTAAACAATCATTATGTCTATTTCTCTTTTTCGTTGACTTGATCAACCATATTCTATCTTTTACAGTATTCAGTACCTCTGCATTAAAACTCCCTATTGTTGGGAAAGGCCTATCACAAGCTTTGGTCATCCCGACCCACGTGTCACAATACACAGTTGCATATGCACCATACTTCTTACACATGAGAAACCTCGCTGAACCAATAGGGCCTTCCTTAGGCAGTACACTGACCATCTCTAGCGTATGCTTAGCACCCATGTTGAACAATATACCTTCTACCCGGAACACAGACACACCGCAATGCTCTGTTCCTTCCGGCCAAATGTGAAATACAGACACACCGCAATGCTCTGTTCTTTCCACCTAATAATTTCAACTCTGTTGCTATACTCACCGCTAGAGATCTATAATCCTCGGTGAACGTATTTCCTTTAGCCGCGCTCACTCGCTTTTCCCTAATACAGAAATATCACTGTGGGCCCCAAGGGCTATCAGCTCCTCGATACCCTGGCTAAACCACAAAATCTGCTGAGTTTATTATCGCTGGGAGCGCAAAGTCGATACAATCAACCTGCCTTTCCAGTATAATTCCTCCTAGCTGCTTCACCAATTCGCACTAACGGTGCGACAGGATCGCACTGCCTACCAATACTAATTATTAGCAAACCTTGCGATCTATTGGTAGCGCTTTGCGAAAACCCAGTTTTCGCATTCGGTATACCTACCCTGTATACCGTCCTTCAGTTGGGCAATCCGCCTCGTCAGACAGCAACTGAGCACCTCAACAATAAAACAGTGTATCTATGTTACAACATCACACACTATACACCTTTTCTGCGCAGAAAATCAAAAGTTCCCAACAATAGTAATAATGTCTCAGAGGCTTTCACAAGTAATTATACTATGCATGTATAATAACTATCAACACGATTGTTTAACCACGTGGCAAGTTTACCGGAAGTTCGCGTACGCACAGCAGGAAGTACACATACGCTAAACAATGCAATACAGTTAAAACGCACAATGACAGAAAAAAGAAACAGTTTTCTCTTTTGTCCCTAGGTTCTAGTTAGCGTGCCCTAGATAATGCAAAACGGACATTCGGTTTCGCAACACAGAGTAAAATTCAGGTTTTGAACACCATGCGTTCTTACCCGTTTATGACGCGTCTCCACCCTTTGTTGAGGAACCGAAATCCGTTGGTCTTGCGTATCATCGGCAACGAAACCTCCAAAGCTCACGAGCCCCCAAATTGTAATGTGCGTATTGTCGCTAACCAATAACGATTGTCGAACCTCGATTTGTGTTTCCAACGCACAAAGATTTATTCGCAATAAGTTGAAAAAAATATGCTCAAGCGATGTAATAGTAAATACAGCCGTTACTTAACGCAGGCGCTCTGGATCCAGTGCAGTCATTCAATCCTGAAGTCTGGGGACAAGAAGTCTGCACTCTGGATCACAAGCTGCTGCTTATATACACAATCAAGTACAGTAATACAATGAAGATGGTATGGCTTGCATCTATTGGTCCGGGTCTCAGGAATGTCCAAGGGGTCGTCAATCATTGGCTGGTTCATCCTAAGGAATCCAAAGGAGGGGGTCATCTCTGCAGGGGGTATGCTCTGCTCTTCCCGCCAGAATTCCTTAGTCTTAAGTAGTTCATAATTCCCTATCATTCATAACTTGCGTATGCACTCTGCGATTCCCTCGCAGAGCGCACCAAACAGTAGGATATGTAACAAGGTTCATTATGATACCACTCATGATGTTATTCCTTTAACCCGTTCTGTGTATTTCACTAATATGCAAGTAACTCTGATATAACATATAAATACTACTATATTTCGACATAACTGACTATGTGTTGCAACTACCAATAATGTGTACTATTTTATAAGTATGCGTGTTTGTGCAAATGTATGGTAAAAGACCAATTACTGTTGCTGCCACGTGTAGTGGATGCGTACGCCCTTTCACGCCGTAGCGTGCCCTTGTACGTCGATGCGTACCGTACGCATCTTTTCAAACAAAGACAACCAAGTTTGCTAGACTTTAATTGAAATGACTTTATCCAATTTGCTGACTTCGACACATTTTGAGGCCTGAGTGGGGGCCAGAGATCCCTAGTAACTCCGGCTGCCAAAGTTGCGCTCTGGTCTCAATGGTCAATGCGCAAAGATGGCGCATGCACACTCCGGAGTGGGCAGCTACATTGCCCGGCTCTGGATTTGCTGCGGTGTCTATAGACAAACATCAGGCAGTGGGGAGAGGATCCTCTACTCCTCCCCTTGATTGGCATGATATTCCCCTCTCACATCAGATCTGTTTGGGCCCCCTGCCCCTGCAAGTATCCCTCCCAGTATATCTCAGTCTTGGGGTCTGTTAAAGGTGTTCTTCCACCATCACTGACAGTCCACCCAGGTAGTAGCATGACCGGTCACCAACCCCTCCCCAGAGCACAGGTCACAGGGTGATGATATAAGGGGGTACAGCCAGCTGTTAGTTTCCTGCCCTGGGTCCTTCCTTGTTCCACCATCGGGCTCACCCCACTGCCCTGTTCCTTCTTGGCCTTTCCCGGCCAAGGCACTCAGAGATTCAGGTACTTCCTGCACCCAACGGAGTTGCCCACAGGTTGACTCATGTTCCTCACCCCACCCATCACCCAAGCCCTAGTGGTCCCGTTCATATCCTCGACCGATTTTACTACTCATCACTTTCCTCCCTGAGTGTTACGAGCCGCGGCAGTGTCCATTGCAGCTGCGGCTCACTCTCCTCGCTGCCTGGAAACCTTGCCTTCTCCCTGATGACCGGGACATCACTTCCGGTTCCATCCTGACATAGGGTAACGGCCGGACGCCAAGCCTCTCAGCGCAGCGTCCCGGCAATACCGGGCAGCCGGGCGCGTGCGCGGTAAATTAAAACAACATGTGGGCTTATGAACTTTTGTATTATTATTATTATTATCGTTTATTTATAAGGCGCCACAAGGTTTCCGTAGCGCCGTACACAGTACAAACAATGGACCGTACAGGGAATAACAGTACAAAACAATAAACGAGTAGTACCAAGACTTCAGAGGCTCCAGGCAAGGCAAATATATTGAAGTGGAGCAGAAGATAAGGTAGCGAGACAGGAGGGAGGAGGGCCCTGCTCAAAGGAGCTTACATCCTATAGGGAGGGTAGACAGACGGCAGGCACAAAGGGAGTGGGAGGAGGGGAGCAAGTGCTCCCCACTACTGAGGAGGAGGAGCGAAGTGAAGAGAGTGAGGGGGGAGAGAGGGTTAGGTGGAAGGCTGGTAGGCTTTGCAGAAGAGATGAGTTTTGAGTGCCCGTTTGAAAGAGCACAGGTTAGGGGACAAACGGACGGAGCGTGGGAGGTCATTCCAGTGCAGGGGGGCAGCTCGGGAGAAGTCTTGAATTCTGGAATGGGATGAGGTGATCAGAGAGGAGGAGAGGCGACGGTCATTGGCCGATCGCAGGGACCGGGCGGGAGTGTGGATGGAGAGGAGATTGGAGATATAAGGGGCAGTGGAATGGGAGAGAGCCTTGTATGTGAGGGTAAGAATTTTGAAGAGGATTCTGTAAGGGAAGGGGAGCCAGTGTAGGGCAAGGCAGAGAGGGGAGGCAGAAGAGGAGCGGCGAGAAAAGGAAGATAAGCCTCGCAGCCGCATTAAGTATAGAACGAAGGGGGGCAAGGCGAGAGCGGGGGAGGCCGGTGAGGAGAAGGTTACAGTAGTCCGGCCGGGAAATGATAAGCGCGTGGACAAGTTTTGGTTGCTTCATGAGAAAGGAAGGGCCGGATGCGGGCGATGTTGCGAAGTTGGAAATGACAGGATTGGGCAAGGGATTGAATGTGGGAGGCAAAAGAGAGCGAGGAGTTGAGGATGACTCCCAGGCAGCGGAGTTGGGGGACAGAAGAGATAGTGGAGTTGTTGACAGTGATGGAGAGATCCAAATGGGATGGGGACTTAGATGGAGGGAAAACAATGAGTTCGGTTTTAGCAATGTTAATTTTGAGAAAGCGTGAGGATATCCAAGAGGAGATGGCAGAGAGGCAGTCAGATACACGAGAGAGGAGGGGGGGGGAAAGATCAGGGGAAGAGATGTAAAGTTGAATATCATCGGCGTATAGGTGATACTGAATGCCGAATGAGGTGATGAGAACACCTAGGGAGGTAGTATAGAGTGAGAATAGTAGAGGGCCAAGAACAGAGCCCTGAGGTACTCCTACAGGGAGGGCGGAAGGGGGGGGATGATCCGGACATGGAAACCGAGAAAGAGCGGTTGGCGAGGTAAGAGGTGAACCAAGTGAGGACAGAGCCAGAGAGACCGAGAGAGTGAAGGGTCTGCAAGAGGAGGGAGTGGTCTACAGTGTCAAAGGCTGCGGATAGGTCCAGGAGGATGAGGAGGGAGAAGTGACCCCTGGATTTAGCAGAGAGGAGATCATTAGTTACAGTGGTGAGGGCGGTTTCAGTGGAGTGGAGGGGGCGGAAGCCAGATTGGAGAGGGTCAAGGAGGGAATTGTCTGAGAGGTGACAGGTGAGGCGGTTGTAGACAATTCGCACGAGAAGTTTAGAAGCATAGGGGAGAAGTGAAATGGGACGGTAGTTGGCGAGTGAGGTGGGATCAAGATTGGGGTTTTTTAGAATAGGAGTGATAAGGGCATGTTTGAAGGAGGAGGGGACAGTGCCAGAGGAGAGAGACAGGTTGAAGAGGTGAGCTAAGTAAGCACAGACAGTGGGGGAGAGGGAGCGGAGAAGGTGAGAGGGGATGGGATCCAGGTGGGAGGTGGACGGGGGAGAGGAAAGAATGAGGGAGTAGATTTCATCTCCCATAGTAGGGCGGTAGGAGCACCAGGGTGGGATGCGTGAAGAGGGAGGAGTGAAGAGAGAGGCAGGAGAGGGAAGGGAGGAGGAGATATCAAGTCTGATGGCCTCAATTTTAGAGGAGCAAAAGGATGCAAAATCAGTAGCAGAGAGGGAGAGTGGGACAGGAGGAGGCGGAGGGGCAAGGAGAGAGGTGAACATGGCAAAGAGGCGGCGGGGATTAGAGGACTGAGAAGAAATGAGGGACTTAAAGAAGGATTGTTTAGCAAGGGAGAGGGCGGAGCAGTAGGAGGAGAGAATAAACTTGAAGTGAAGGAAGTCAGCCAAGGAGCGAGATTTCCTCCAGAGGCGTTCAGCAGCACGAGTGCACTTCTGGAGGAAGCGGGTGAAAGTGGAGTGCCAGGGTTGGGGAATTAAGCGGCGGCGGCAAACTGAGGTGACAGGGGCGACGGCATCCAAGGCAGTGGTGAGAGAGTGGTTATAGAGAGAGGTGGCTTGGTCAGGGCAGACCAGGGAGGGAAGAGGGGAGAGTAGGGTTTCAAGAGTGGAGGAAAAGGAAGTAGAGTAAACAGCGTCAAGATTACGCCTAGTGAGGGTAGATTTAGGGAGGGGTGGGGCAGAGGAAGAGGAAAGATTGAAGGAGAGTAGGTGGTGGTCAGAGAGAGGGAAGGGAGAGTTGGAGAAGTCGGAGAGATCACATCGATGAGAGAAGATAAGATCAAGGGAGTGACCAAGGCAGTGGGTGGGGGAGGAGGTCCACTGAGTGAGGCCAAGGGAAGAGGAAAGGGCAAGAAGTTTGATGGAGGCAGGGTCAGAGGTGAGATCAATAGGGATGTTAAAGTCACCAAGTATGATAGAGGGAAGGTCAGAGGACAGGTAGTGGGGAAGCCAGGATGCGAAGTTGTCGAGAAAGAGGGAAGAGGGGTCGGGGGGCGGTATAGGACTGAGACACGGAGGTGAATGGGGGAGAAGAGGCGGATGGAATGGACTTCGAAGGAGGAGAAGGAGAGGGACGGTTCGGAGGGAATGACCCGAAAAGTGCAATTGGGGGATAGGAGGAGTCCCACTCCCCGACCTGGACGGTCATCCGGTCTGGTGGAGTGGGTGAAGGTGAGACCACCATGGGAGGGAGCGGCGGGGGAAGTAGTGTCAGCAGAGGAGAGCCAGGTTTCGGTGATAGCAAGGAGGTTAAGAGAGTTGGAGATAAGGAGGTCATGGATAGCCGGCAGTTTGTTGCGTATAGATCTGGAGTTCCAGAGGGCACAGGAGAAGGGGAGGGAGGGAAGGGGAGTGATGTGGAGGAGAGTGGCGGGGTTGGTGGAGCGAGGGGGAGCGTTAATGTAGGGGCGGGGGCTAGGGGAGAGGATGGGAATAGGGCAGGAACGTGGAGGCATGGTGCTAGAAAGGAGATAAGGGTGGAGGAGGGGTGAGAAAACCAAGGTGGAAGAGGCAGGGGAGGAGTCAGAGAGGACAATAGTAGGTAGCAACAAAGAAATAGAGACAAAGAAAAAGTAAAATACCAGCAGAGGTGTGGACAGCAATGGCAAACAATGAAGCTAAACAATAGTGCAGTAGGCTGGTAATAAAAATAAAAGTGATAAAAGTAAAAGAAATAGACTGGTAATAAGAAGAACAAAAGTAATAAAAATAAAGAGAATAGAATTTCAGGCAAAACAATTAGGTAACAATGAAGAAATAAGACAAAGTAAAGTACCAGCAGAGGTGTGGACCACAATAGTCAAACAATGGTACAAAACAATAATGCAGTAGGCTGGTAATAAAATGAATAAAAGTGATAAAA
This sequence comes from Mixophyes fleayi, assembly GCF_038048845.1. Classification (NCBI taxonomy): domain Eukaryota; kingdom Metazoa; phylum Chordata; class Amphibia; order Anura; family Limnodynastidae; genus Mixophyes; species Mixophyes fleayi. The sequence goes on along the minus strand of NC_134402.1, from coordinate 323,189,714 downwards.
ATAAAAGTAATAGACTGGTAATAATAAGAGCAAAAGTAATAAAAGTAAAAAGAGAATTACAAGGCAAAACAATTAGGTAACATTAAAGAAATAAGGACAGAGTAAAATACCAAGCAAAGACAGTGGGAGATGCAAAAAGAAAAAATTAGCAATGCTGAGGAAACAATACCAGGCAGGGAGGACAGGGAACACTAGATGGAGGTGGTGTGTGATCGCGGGTAGTCCAGAACAGGAGAGTCCACAGGAGCGGTGCCTTCAAGGGGGTGAGCAGGAGCACCGGCAAGTCCAGGGGGAAGGATTCGGTGGGTCCAAGGAATGGGGCAGAAGAAGCGACGGGTGCAAGTAGGTCCAGGAGAGTGTCCAGGGGAACAGGGAGAGTCCTGGGTTGGTGGGAGAGAGTTCAATGAGGACCAGAGAGAGGAATGGGGCAGTAGGAGAGACGGAGGGGGTTCACTGAGCATCCGTGGGGACAGGCAGCGGCATCAGAGAGAGACACAGGGCCAGGGAGTGGAGGGCAGCCTGTCGTGACTGATTCCGGCTGGGCGGGGGAGGTGCAGAGAGCGTAAGGCAGCATCAGTAGCTTGGTCCACGAGAAGCAGTGGCAGGAGGCAGCAGGACATCGGAGCAGGAGACAGGAGGAAGAAGGCCGAATGCACGTCCTGGAGTGGCAGCGCCGTCGGGATCAGAGCAGGAGGCGGCGGCGGCGGCAGCAGAAGGAAGAAGGCCGGATCCACGTCCTGGAGTGGCAGCGCCGTCGGGATTAGAGCAGGAGGAGGCGGCAGTAGCAGAAGGAAGAAGGCCGGATCCACGTCCTGAAGTGGCAGCGTTGTCGGGAGGCCCAGACCGCGTCCTGGAGTGGCAGCGCCGACGGGATTACAGCAGGAGGCAGCGGCGGCAGGGCAATGGGTTGCAGGAAGTCATCAGGCCACGGACAGCAGGAGACCGCAGGAGTGCAGGTGAGTAGAACACCCGGAGAGAAGGCCCAAGTCGGGGGTTGTGGTAAGTGACGGCTGATGGACGGGGCTCTCAGGAGGACCACAATAACCGCCCATGGATGGGTAGGCTAGCAACAGAGGCAGGCAGCACGGAAGGCGGCATCTCCTTGGGCATAATGCGGGACCCAGAATAGAAAGCAGGCTGGGCTCCAGCGGAGAGCTCGCAGGGCACGTCTGCCCCTAAGCAGGAGCAGGAATATTGTATTTAATAATTAATCAGTGCCTGGGGCTGGTTTCAGGGCAAGGCCCTGAATGACTATCTTCAGTATTTAAGGTAGGGTGGGCTTAGCCTCCCTGCCAGTTATAGCGTTCCAGTCCTGTGCTGTGCTGACCTGCTCTTGGATATCTATTTGCCTGATCTGCTGTTGTGACCCGTGCCTGTACCTTGCCTGTTTGCCTGTGACCTTGACCTTTTGGCTTGTATTCTGGACTTCACTGTTTGCCTGTGACCCTGACCTTTTGGCTTGTATTCTGGACTTCGCAGTTTTGTTACAGACCTCTGCCTGCCTCTGATCACCTACTCCAGTCTGTGCTAGCGCTCCTGGGTCCATCTGCGCTACGGCTATCTTGGATGAGCTTTTACTACTCTGAGCCTAAGTCCTGGGTCATCTGAGTACCTGTGAGCACATAAAGCTCCATGGGAAAGGCGGCTGCTAAAGGTGAAGATCTCTACACTACTGTTTTAAAAGCTCATCCTGGTAGTCGTAGGCCCTAACATTATAACTGGCCAGTGAATTTACTGGAGAGGATTGTTCATGGAAGAAAACGGGATGAACCCCTCTCCAGGCCAAGTCTTAGCAGGGCAGATCCAAACCCTGTCCCAGATGGTTCAAGGACTATTGCATCGTTTATCCGTACAAGATGAAGCCTCTAGGAATTCTCCAGGCTAGCAAGGTCCCATGGCACCTGCTCTAGAACCTAAATTGAACCTGCCAGACTGTCTCTCTGGGGAGAGAGCTTTATTCTGCAATTTTAAAAAAAGTTGCAAGCTTTTTTTCCGACTAAAACCCGGTTCTTTAGGCTCGGAGGGTCGGTATTATCCCTGGTCCTGGGCGTTCAGTCTGGCTCCAGCAAGTCCTTCATTAGAGTCCGTTGATGCATTATTTTTTAATGCTTTAGGCCTGCTCTATGACGACCCAGATCAGGTGACTGCAGTCGAGGCTCACCTTAGGGCGTTAAAACAGGGTCGGTGCTCTGCTGAGGAATACTGTGCCGAGTTCAGGCGATGGTCTACCGACAGCGAATGGAACAATCCTGCTTTACGCAGTCAATTTGCTTAGGTTTGTCGGAACAGTTCAAAATCGATAGACTGATCAAAGAGAGAAAGGCGGAGAAAGAGGCACTGTCCTGTCCATCATCTGCTTTTGTTTCTGCGTCCTTGGACATGGAAGAACCAATGTAATTAGGAGCCTACCGTCTCTCTGCAGAAGAAAAAAACAGAAGATGGACCCAAGGTCTATGCCTTTACTGTGGCATCAAAGGACATTTTTCTTGTTCCTGACCTAACAAGTCAGGAAAAAAGTTGGCCTAGGAAATAAAGAGGATGTTCACCTAGGTCTGCAGATTATCTCCTCTAAAAATGCAGTTTTGATTCCCGCGCACATCACTTAAGGTGCTCATTCAATTGATATCTCAGCCTTCATTGATAGTGGTTCTGCTGGAAATTATCTGGACATTGAATTCACCAAGTCTTCTGGAATCCCCTTCAAGAGTATCAGTACGGTTATTACTGTATGTGGTCTAGATGGAGGATCACTCCCAGACGACAAGGTCTTGTATGAAACTCCCCCGTTACACCTGACAGTGGGAACCCTTCAGAAACTCTGTCTTTCTACCTTACCGTACCGTCTGTACCGGTGATATTGGGGCATCCCTGGCTGCTTCTTCATAACTTTGTAATTGATTGGGCACAAGGGGAGATTACCCAGTGGAGTTCCTCGTGTTCTCAGACTTGTTTGAGCTTGCCTCTTCAAACTGATTGTTTGAGCTTGCCTCTTCAGGCTACAGTCTGTTTCTGAATTACTTCCCCCTCAGTACCGTGAATTCTGGGATCTAAAAAAGCGGCTGACACTCTGGCCATGCAGGAATATGTTGAGGGGAATTGACAAAAAGGCTTTATTAGCCTTCATAGTTTCCGGTGGGAGCTGGCTGTTTCTTTGTCTCCAAGAAGGATGGTGGACTTCGTTCCAGTATATTGATTTCAGAGGTCTTAACAAAATCACTATTAAAAACACCTACCCACTTCCTCTCATCTTGGTTCTGTTTGACCAACTTAGAGGTGCTACCATCTTTACCAAATTGACCTTTGCGGGGCATACAATCTCATCCGCATCAGGGAAGGAGATGAGTGGAAAACGGCTTTCAATACTCATTCCGGCTACTATGAGTATTATTATGTCATTTGGTCTCTGTGACGCCCCAGCGGTCTTTCGGATCCCGCAGTAATGTGTGGGATCCGGAATAGTGCAAGAGATAGTATATGGGAAGGCATATATGTAGACATGTTCTCTTTCACAGACGTGGCTATGAAGGATTTGTTGGCAGCCAGTGGCATGGGAGGCATCGGCGAGGATGCCTACCGATCCTTCACTAGTTGGGGTTCTGTATCTTTGTGCCCACCTACCTGGAATCTAGACCAGAAGCTCACATTGATATTGTCACACGGCGGTCTTTCGGTTTCTATAACCAAGGTCTGACACACTTACCTGTCTCCCACTGACCTCCATGCTCCGGCCGTTGGCGTCCTGTTTTCGGCTCTGCGCATGCGCGGACTCGATCTTCTATGTCATCTGCATACTCCCTATTGGATAACCAATTCTGGCTCCAAAGTTTAAAAGGCACTTCCCCCTACACTTCGGTGCCTGTTGATCGTGTTACTTGCCTGGTATCTGGGAATATTTTCTTGGGCAATGGCGCCGCTAGTTGGCCGGAGTTCTGGTGTTGCACTTATTTGGTAAATAAACTACTAGAACTGGAGCTGTTCCTCACAGTCATAGTAGTAGTAGAACTTTGGTCAATGAGGTCAATGAGCGCTTCTTTGCTGCCAGCAGTCAATCTGCTGTGTCATCTGGTTTTGTACTCTTTAGAACATGACATCACTTTTAGGGCTAAACATGTTCGGATGCTCTTTCTCGCTTTCAATGGCTGCGCTTTAGGGGCTTGGCCCCAGACGCCAATCTCATTTGCACCCTCTGTCTTTCTTCTGTTTGGCAGATTTTCAAGCCTGCATAGAATATCTCATTAATACATCCTTGGCCCTTTCCACCAGGAGAGCTTAGCAAGCAGCCTGGCAGCAGTGGGTATATTTCTTGGGGTCACATGGTTGGCGCGACAAAGGTCAGAGCGACAACATGCTGGCTTTTAAATGAGCAAATACCAAAAGGACATTACAAAGATATCCAACGCTGCCTCCTTGGCAGAATATATGAAAGTGTTCTTTATCTCTAAGGCTGTTATGGGATGAGTTAGGACGCGCCCAGTGGTTGAGAACTCTAGGAGACCGGTGGGTTCTGGGATTCTGCGACAATTACTTGGAGCTCTTGCTATGTCAATGATTATGAAACCATTTTATTTAGTACTGCTGTTTTGCTTGCATTTTTTGGGTTGAGTGAGCAAGTTAGTGGGGCAGTTGAGGCATGGATGGTGGAGATGGATTGCAGGCTAAACACATGATCATTAATGTTAACGAGATTTCTTGCAAGCTCCAAGGCTGACCAGTGGGGCTGAGGACTGTCACTGCAGTCCTCCGTCCCCGGCGCTCAGTACTCTGCTTACTGAGGAGATCTTGCGAGTGAACTCTCGCGAGATCTCCTCAGTAAGGAGTTTACAGCACGCCGGGGACGAAGGACTGCAGTGACAGGTAAGCGCTTGGGGGGAAGGGGGGCGGCGGGTGGCTCACATTGGGGGCCTCACGGGGGAATGGAGGCACCCTTAGCCCAGGGGCCTCCATTCCCTTAATCCGGCCCTGCACATCATACATCGGAAGGATAGAATTAGTTTTCACAGAGCATACATTGATAAGCAGGTATTTATGTTGACTTATGATTCCAAAGGAATTTCTGACCACTCCTTGATATTTGTCAAGTAAATGCTCACATTAGGCATGAACAACCCACAGTTGCTCAATTTTATATATCCACCATCTTACATGGCAAATTAAATACTGTTCTTTTTAAAATAACAATCTAAATATGGCTAATTTCAATGTGTTTTTTTTATAGATAGTTGATATTACGTGGGCACTACAAATGAGTTGATATGGCCAAATGTGTAATTGAGGTAGCTTATGTAACACATCCATTTACAAAGTGTCTCAATAAACTTACGCTAGAAATCATTTGTACATGACTAATATACTGATATCTTCATTAGCAAATGTATCTAGAGTTAGAGATGATCAAGATTTGCTTGCCTTGTTCTGCAAGGTATTCACCTTGTTCCACATTTTGCTGTAGAATTTCTAAAATTTCTGCAATGGAATTTGCCCTTAAGTGTTCTAGGGGGAATACCCGCTATTATTGGTTGCGTTCAGCATCATGACACACCACATTTCACTCTGTAAAGCATACTATAATAGGTCCTGTCACAATAACTGCTTCTAGGAAAATGCTTTCTCTGTGTGGTAAATCATGCTTTTGTCTAGAAAGACCATTGCCCCAATCTCTCAGTCACCATCATCTTCAGCACAAAAAAAACACAGAAACAGAGAAGCAACACTAAGACATAGAAGGAGTACACACTGGCATGCACGGTTGTTGTATCTGTGTCAAAGTTGTATCCAAAGTGGAGCTGAATGTGGGTATATATGCATGTATCACCCTGCTGCACTCCTCCAGTTGGAGCTGCAGGTATTCAGCTACAGATCCCTATAAGCACACAAGTCGCTTTTGCCTGCAGCATTCCGGAATCTCAAAAATCTTCATCCAATTGAGATGCATCTTGAATGACATATGACATAAAACGATGCCTCCTTTTAAATTCTTTGTCCTATTTTCCTTCCATTCTATTAGTCACGACAAGCCTCACCTTGGCATGCGTGAAAAAGCCTCCTGACCTGTCTAAAATAATTATTAAAATCCCTCAAAATTATATCTCACACTCACTATTAAATACCCTGTTCTGCCACAATAAAGATTTGGCTCAAGTGCTGGTACCCTATAGGAAGTCTTCAGTTGCTCCCTGACTTATCCCAAATTACAACCAAAACTTTAACCAGACTTACTTTTAGCTAAACAATTATCTGCCTTTAATGTTCGTTATAAAAACCAAGCCTATTTGACAAGTGAATCCAGTAAGAACACAAAGACAGAACATTATTAAATAGAGAGTCCCAATACTTACTGTATAAAACAGTTAACAGATTTTCATATAGGAATACAATTGGCAAACAGTTTATTAAAATAAACAGACAACTCATATATTTTCATGTAATCTGTTGCCTTGGGAGAAGGCTAGAATGTTGATAAATTCTCAGTAGCAGACTGACCCCAAAAGAGTGTGTGTATGGTAATTGGTTTTACAACTAGTATTACTGTGCTTTATTCAAACACCCTTCTAGTATTATACGTATTTTAAATCTCTTCTAAAACATGGCAGAGATTTGATGATAAGTTAGATAAAAAGAGTATGATATTCCACACAGATGCATAGGAAAACCTGATTATATGAAACTAACTCCTTGGGAAGACACAATACACAGGAAAAAGCCTTGAAAAACCAAAATATGTGCATTGTATCATGGAAAAGCAGGGATGCTGTCTGTGACGAGCCCAGAAACCACAGTGGGAATAACGGGCCAACCCTTTCGCTGGATCCAGCATTGTTTAGGTGAGCAAAAGGGAAGGGGGAAGTATGGAACAGCTGGGGACCCGCTGACATCACAAAGCAGTGGAAGGGGTTAAGAACGGAGGGTCTAGTTTATCTAAAATTAGGAGGTGGGATTTTGACTATTGATTGACCATTGTCCCAGCACGTCCCACACCAAGCTTGATAGCAGAGAAACAGCAGGTGGTCTACTACTGAGGTCATACTCTGTTACCACCTAGACTCCATCCACCACCAATGAAAATGGAACATGACCCAAGGGGTTGGCCCAGGGAAGAGGAGGATCAGGGGATTTTGGGGAGAGACAAAAAGGGAAACCCTGAGGGGAGAGTGGTTGTTGTTGTTGGGGAATTTGGAGAGAGGTGTTGAGTAGACGTACTCTATCACTGCCAGAGAGGATTGTTTGAAGCAGGGACCTGCTCAGCCAGATCGAGTGTTGAACCTCTAGGACTGTTTGTCATCTCTCCACCAGAGCTGGATTAAGGTTCTGGGGGGCCCGGGGCACTTAAGACAGGGGGGCCCCATATTGTCGAATATGATATTAATTTTAAACAAATAAACAGGCAATGCTATGTGCACTACTGTTAGATGCACACAACTCTGCCTTTACAAGCATAACAGTGTGAAGTAGGACATATCTCCCAACTATCCTTGTAGTCAGACCAAATCCTGACTAAGTGAGACAGTCACCCAAATTCTGGACAGTCCCACCATATTGAGAACAGTTGGAAGATGGTCCTGGTCTCTCCTACCTGCTGTTGTCGCTTTCACCACCTGTGGCTGCTGGTGTATTAAGCTCAGTTGCCGTTTGTGTAGATTCTGGGATGTCGGGGCCCTATTTTGAATCAAAAACAGGTACATAAAGTTTAGGAGTCCCCAAAGAGTCCTGTTAATAAATCAATAGCACCCCCTTTAATAATTAGGCCTCCCTCCCTGCAACCAGCCCCAAATTTGGAATTAAATTAAATTAATACTATTCACTTTTAATAATAGAACTATTTTCCCCAAGCAGCCCCGACATTAAATTAATAGCGTACACATTTAATAAACTTATTTTCCTCCCCACCAAACAGCCTGGTATAAATGAATAGAGTTTACATGTAATAAATAAACCTATTTTTCAAAACCATTGCCAACATTTTATAATTCATATTCACATTTAATAAATAGAGCTCCTCCCCAAACTCAAGCACACATTAAATACCTCACAATCACTCCACAAATAATTAACAAAATAACCTTACTATATGTAAGTATATATTGGTTATCCCTAACAGCCTAGTCCAGCTAAGCACTAGCAGGCCTGATTTGTTGCAAGGCAACAGAGCTAGCATGGAGGCATATTACATTTTGTACATTATGCCATAATTTTGTCATGTTTAACATAATGCCCACTTTTAGAAATGCTACTTCCCTGGGGCATGGAGAGAGGGTCCACAATAAATAGACAATCTAGGTCTGAGCACATCGTACTTCTCTGTTCTCCATTTATATCCCCAACATCCAACTCCTCAATCCTCTTCATCTTAATTCTCTATCTTCCCTCTCACTCCTCATTCCCCACCTACTTAGCATCTTCAACCCCCTTCTCATCAGCGTTGGTTTCCCTTCCTGGGTTGTCACTCTGCAACCCCCTCTATTTGTATATTCACCCCCTCCTTGTCCATAATCACCCCCTCTCCTTGTCCATAAATCACCCCCTCTCCTTGTCCATAAATCACCCCCTCTGCTTGTCCATAAATCACCCCCTCTCCTTGTCCATAAATCACCCCTCTCCTTGTCCATAAATCACCCATTCCTTGTCCATAAATCATCCCCTCTCCTTGTCCATAAATCACCCACTCTCCTTGTCCACAATTATCCCCTTCATTTTCATAATTGCCTCCTCCTCTGGCTGAAACACACACAGACACAGTCACACACACACACAGAAAGTCTCACACACACAGAAAGTCTCACACAGTCACACAAACACACACACACACACACACAGAAAGTCTCACACACACAGAAAGTCTCACACAGTCACACAAATACACACACACACACACACACACACACACACACACACACACACACACACACACACACACACACACACACACACACACACAGAAAGTCTCACACACACAGTCACACACACAGAAAGTCACACACACAGCAGATCTTAACTTACCTTATCCCCCACAGACAGGCAGGGCAGATCTTCTCTGCTCCTCCTCACACTGTCATCTACACGGCAGCTAAGGAAGCCCAGAACACTCAAAAAAAAAAAGCAAAAGCATGCTTGTGCTTATAGTGCCAAGAGAGCACTTAAAAAACGGAACCCTGTGCTGCCCCTTGTAGACTGACATTTGGGGGCAGCAAAAAGAGCCACAGCTGGTCCCGGGGGGCCCCCTGAGAGAGGGGGGCCCGGGGCACATGCCCCCTGTGCCCCCCCCTTAATCCGGCCCTGCTCTCCACTGGGAGATACTTGTAGATTCTGGGGAATTGGTGAGCCTACATCGATATGGAGACTGATACTCAGAGTTCCACCAAGTTGGAGGAGAGTTGGCCAAGTGGCTGGGATTAGCAAGACATACAGACCAACCGACTGGATCAAAAACCCTGGCCCACTAGCCCTCTTTTGTGCTTGTGGGGACTCTGAGCTGAGAGGTTACCTGCTGGGGACTTGTTGGGATTTTTATTGAGTGTGACAGGATGGACCTCCTATGCCACCCTCAGGGATGCACTCAGTGGGAGTTCCTAGTGCCTGAAAACCCCCCTCCCAACCTGGGGCACTGTATGCTTGAGGTGACTGAACCCTGTCTCTAGGACCAGCGATTTTGCAGCTTGTGTGCAGATCGTTTCTGATTGTTTCTATCTGCACTGTCTCTTTCCCTTGCTGTGTGTTCCCACCTCTCTCTCCACTGCTGTGTCCCCCCGACCCTCTCTGCCCTGCTGTGTGTCCCCACCCCTCTCTCTTCACACAGCTCTGCTCGAAAAGGAGAACTGCATACACCTTACAGTAGTACACACAGCATTGCCACCAAGCACTGTCTAAAATTATAGCCACGCCCCAATGCATGCTGGTCACTCCCACTAGCGGCATGGCGTAGAAACCACTCTCTACAAATTCTGCGTTTGGCCCTGACCCTGTTGTGTTGCTGGTGACCGGCTGGGCTTGCCTTGCCACCATCCTTTTTCTTTATCCCAAATTGCACCCCTCCTGTCACAGTAGGAGAAGCCTGCTGCCACCACTTAGGGTCCTTAGCGGCACCTAGAACCACGTCCTTCTGAGTAATTGTCACTGCTAGTGTACCCCCTTTCTGGTACACCCACCTGGGCTTGTACCCCTGACCTCTGGCCTTCAGATCAGGGTTGCTGCAGGTTAGCGGGAAGAACATTGGTACTAGATGCTGGATTCCAACCTCAGAACAGCCGGATAGCGGATTAGATTGGGTCTAATCTGTAGGTCGCTGGAATTACAGCAGGCGTCAATGTGGGTTCCTTAATCAGTGATGTTTATTAGCTCAGGTAGTTCTGAAAAGGACAGTTACATACACTAGTTTGAGGTACTAGTGATATCCAGAAAGTACAGATGGTATAATGATACATTACCAGGTTAAACAGTGCTTTTTTTGGACACAGTCTGTCAGGGGGTAAACCAGCCCCTTTTCTGACCTGTCCCCAAAACATCTGATATTACATCAGATAATTTAACATTAGGATGTGATATTTCTCTAGACATGGACTAAAAGCAATTTAACTTCAAATTAAAACTTAAAATTCACAGCAATCTGTGATATCCTACATTACTTGTATCCTGAGTCTACATTGTTCAGACAGGTTCCTGTCTCTCTAACAAGACGTGACAACAGGTAACGACCTCCTGCTATGCTTTCGGCTAAAGCAGGTTTTTGTCACTTCTGCGATTAAAAGATTTACTTAGCATTAACTGCTATCAGTGAAACAAACTTCCTCTGTCTTTGCATAATACATTATAAATCAATACATTTTCCCATACCAAGATACACACAATATAAAAAAAATATCAGTAAATTTCTTATACACAGTATCAAAAATCAATACATTTGCAATGATATAAATTAGCACACTGCGCTAATAATGTAAATATATTTATACAGTATGTGTACACAGAAACAAATACAACGTGGTGCTTTACTCATTAATCAGGTTAAAAGTCTATAAAGTTTTTAAAAAATATTAATGCTTTCCACGTGTACAAGTGTCTGTCTTATTCCAAATGGCAGATGTTTAGTCTGGAAATCTACATGATAAAAAAAAAGGGGGAGGAGGGGATAGGCGCCTAATAGTGTAGTATTGTTAAAACACCCTTATTCCAGTCAATTTTTTTTAGCTAATGTGTGCACCAGATGATTGTAGGTATAGGTATATATCAAGTGATCAACCCCTCGAGTATATTTGAGCTTCTTTGAAGACTTCTTGTCGTCAGATAGAGAATAAAACTTGCTTATCTGTATCGTTCAATGCTGTTTGGTCATCTTTGATATTCGTTACCACATTCAAACAAAGCAAAGAAGCCACATATGGTGTAGTATTTTCAAACAATTATACATTTTAATAACATACATAAATGCACTCACAATATCACAGGTAAAATCAGCTTATCTGTATAAGAATTTGTAAAGGTGGGTACACAATGAAGAATTGTTCAGACCGACGTGCTATCTCAAACGGTTGTACCTACGACTAAAGGTCCGATCGGTCTGACGATTCATGCATACACACTGACACGATTTACCTTCAGATCTGTGCTCTTCATCTGGTCCTTTGGTCCTCTAGTCCTTAGAATGACAGCACAATATTCATTCATTCACTACTGTCACATTGTCACACTGATTAAAACCGCCTTGTTATAGCTATCCACATGTCCTAACGAATTTCGTTCTGTGACTCTGAAACGAAATAATCTGTCTCAGAACGAACAAATTAATTATTCCTTCTACAGCACTGTCTTCATTTATTCACTCTGACATTCAGTGCTAACATCGGCTGAAAAGAGCCCGACTCTGTAAACTCTATGGAGATCGTTAGCATGAGTGCATACACACTACATGATCGTTAGGTGATTGATCGGAAAAAAATGAACGGTACGACCAACCAAATGAGGCGATAATCGTCTATTTGGGCAGACTTTCGATCATCGTGTCACTACATACACTGACCCGACTTTCGAACGAGTGGTCGTATGTCGGCTGGTTGAGCCGATTATTGGACAAAAACCCTGTAGTGTGTACCCAGCTTAAGCTAGAAGCATCCCTCTCGGCCAGTATTCCTACAGTTCCAGAGAAAGGATACTAAGGTGTTCCACAATTTATTCAGCAGCCCTGAACTGGCTCAAATTCCACAATAGTTCTCAACGCATTTCGTCTATATCTAAGACTATATCTAAGAGAAAAAAAAAGGAGAACAGTAGTGTGATGCAGGGGGGACAGTGTGCTGGATGGGGGCACATTTTGATGCAAGGGGGGGAACATTGAGATGCAGGGGGATAGTGTGATGGATGGGGGACATTGTGATGCAAGGGGGTAGCGGTGTGATGCACTGGCATCTAAGTGTGATGCACAGGACATATAAGTGTGATGCACAGGACATATAAGTGTGATACACTGGCATCTAAGTGTGATGCACAGGACATATAAGTGTGATGCACTGGCATCTAAGTGTGATGCACGGGACATATGTGTGATGAAGGGACATCTATTTGGATTACTTGTCATTCCATTTGTACCAATAAAAGAAAGAAGATGCCCATTACTTTTAACAAGTACATAATACATAGGCTTATTGTGTCAAGTTTTTTGTTCTGAAATCTAATGCCTGGATACCTGCCCTCTAGAAATCCTGTGTTTGACCCTGGGCAGCAGTGGAGTCTGGTCAGCGTTCTGCATCAAATATCACTGCATCTAGACTGCGGGAGGAGGTAAGGCTTATTTTTTTTTACAAAAGTCAAGAGTATTATGGTCTTGGAAATGTGTATTTGATGTGTGCGGGGGCGGCGGGTTGAAATTCTGCCTAGGGCGCAGAGAGACTTTGCACTGGCCCTGATGCTGTCATGTTCAGGTCAGCTAATCATATGATCATTCCCTGACTCTGCAAAACAGAGATAAGTGCTTAGCTCCTGGAAGAAATGAGGACAAAAGTCCACAGCAGACCTGACTGACACAGCAGTAATGACATCAACATCTATGCATGCAGTTCTAGGGAATCACAAGACCCCACAATCAATCTTATCAGTTGTGAAAATATGGCTGACGGTTTGCTCGAAAAGTTATATTTTTAGCAGAAAGGACAGATTTAGAAAAAGGATTTAGAGTTAGTGGTTGGTTTTGTGTTCAGGTAGAACATGTTGCGAAAGAAACCAAATAGCTACAGCATGTCTACAGTATTTTTATCGTCATTTCTGTAGAGTGAAAAAAGTTCTACTTTTCTATAATGTATATGTTTGTTGCGAACGCTATTTACCCTCTGCCTTTCCTAGTGACAATAACGTTACAGTGACTAATAGCTCCCTCCCTTCTTCATGCAGACACTCCCTAAAGAACCTTGATCTGGGCAACAACTGATAACTCCTGTCCTGCTGTTATAGTTGGAGTGTGGATATATAAGGTACAGTAATACTATTAAGTTCTCTTAACAGACTCTTAAAATATACACTTCTATATCCTATTAAAATTGTTGCTGTAAACTGAGATCATCATTCAAATCAATGTCTTCACAACATAGAAAAAAGGTCAAATTAAGAAACTATATATAACATATTCATATGTAACAAAAGTCAAAGTATCTTTAAGTGACATGCTTATGTATTTGACATTGCAATGTTGTTCTCTTTTCTTATAAGTGAAATAACATTCCCTTTAGTACTATGCACTAAGTTTTGCAGAGGGTCTTTGTATCCAGTGTCTATTGTGAAAGTTTATGGCTAAGACTAGGTACACACTACAGAATTTTTCGACCAATGTGTTATCTATAACGATTTTACCAACGACTGAAAAAAAAAAAGAAATCCTGATCAGCATGTCAATTCATGTGTACACACTATACACGTTTTACAAGATTTATCTTCAGATCTGTGATCTTCATCTGTCATAACCATCTGCTGAAAAGATCATGGGCTAGATTTACTAAGCTACGGGTTTGAAAAAGTGGGGATGTTGCCTATAGCAACCAATCAGATTCTAGCTGTCATTTTGTAGAAGGTACTAAATAAATGACAGCTAGAATCTGATTGGTTGCTATAGGCAACATCCCCACTTTTTCAAACCCGCAGCTTAGTAAATCTAGCCCCATGACTCTGTAAACTATATGGCGATCCTGATCGGCAGTGCATACATACTGCAGAATTGGAACAACATTGTTCCATTGCTGAACGATCATCGATTTCATGTGCTTAGGAACGATAATAGTTCCAGGGTACAAGCTACTGTGATATCGGATCAATCAGTCGTTTATTGTCCGGTTGACCAGATCATTGGCTGAAAGCACTGTAGTGTGTACCTAGCCTAAGGCTGTCTAGTCGCACATGACCTCTTGTTCTGCCTTATCTATAAATAAAGATTCTGCCTTATCTATGTCAGAAATGAGTAGCCTGAGTTTGACAGTTCCTGCTGAGTAGGACAGACTGAGAAACAGAGGTTGCCCACCTCTAGCATAGATAATACAGAAGTCATGTGTGGCCGGACAGTTCTAGTCATATGAGGAAGGATTACTTTCACAATAGACTCTGGACTCATAGATTAGTCAGCCAGCAAAGGTTGCATGCTACAAAAGGCAACGTTTCATCATTATCATTTATTTACATATGCTTGTGGGTTTTACAAATAGAAGTTATTTTGCCTAGATACATCTGGAGGAAATGAAAAATAGAAACAAATATATATACATTAACCATATACATCTGTCAGATCTTTGCATTAATGTGGCTTGTTTTATTAATGATCTCTTTTTATCATATACTTCCAGATCTCTATTTTTATTGGAAAAACAGGTCTGTACCCCCATCTAGTGGCTACTATATTGTTTGTTTTTATTGTTCCTGCTATGTCATAAATGATGACATTTTAATATGTTTTGTGTTAAAATATAGCTTGAGAAAAAGATTTTATAGTTTCTGAAGTTAAAGATGAATTGATAAATTTAGGATGAAATTGGGGGGGGGGGGGGGATTTAGATTTATTCTAAAGAAAATATAACTGTTGGAGCCACAAATAATTCTTTTAAGGTTTTCATTATTTTTAATATAGAGTATAAGGTAGTAATTATCATTAGCTTTTTATGGAGCATTTGGCCTGTCTGCAGAGCTTGTAGTGAAATGCTGCAAGCTGGTTGACATGGTACAGACAGAGAGCTGGACAATAGGAAGTCCCTGGGTATCACCAGACTATTTAATACAGGTCAGTCCTGCACAGGGGACTTTCCTCTTAGCACTGGCCCTGGAATGGAGAGTATTGCTGACTCGTGTTATAAAACACATTCTATATTACCCAGTATTGTTTATTACTGTGTTTGTCCCCCATTGTAAAGCGCTACAGAATTTGCGGGTACTATATAAATAAATATTGATGTTGATGATAGTATCTAGGAGACAACAAAGTGTGGGCACTGGCTAGATCCCTAACACTTTGTTTACCTTACAAAGTATGGAGTTAGTGTGCAAACGCTTTCAGAACTGTAGTGACCCCATCAGCAAAGAACAATTAGCTGTTTCAAAACCCACCACAGCGAAACAGCTTAACCATACTTGCCTACTTTTTAAATCTGTACTCTGGGAAATCGTAGTACAGGTCATGTGACTGAGGGTAAGACTGGGCGTGACGACTTCAATATGTCACTATAGCCCCACCCCTACCGTAAAATACAGAAATTCAAGGTATTGAATAGCGGGGGGTGGGCTTAATGACACGATTAACCCCCGCGCCCCTTCCCCCCCCCCTATTCAATGCCGTGAATTTCTGCATTTTACAGGGTCCGGGAAATTTGCCTACTCTTTCTTGAGTCCGGGAGGCTCCCGAATTTCAGGAGAATAGGCAAGTATGAGCTTAACCAGTTATGTTGGCTGGGTGTGAGTTTGTAGTACTACCGTTAAAATTAAGGTGCATTGAAATTGCTCTGTTATTCCAGTTTTATCCTTCTTTGGCAGGACTCCCAGGATGGTGGGAGACTGGGAATTCAGGGGTGCCAGCAGCTTTTTCTGTTTGGCTGTTTGTTGGGCACATTTATAAGTTATATGACAATAGTATTTTTCAACTATTCTGTGTTATTCATCCTTTATTAGAACTATTAATAAAGTAACACCTTATATACTGCAACCTGTTTGAGAACCTGTTGCTGTGGTATCTACAAGTAATAACGTAGGAGGTATCCAGAGCACATACTAGGATCCTCTACTGGGGTTGTAATATGTATTTTATATTACTATCTTAAATAAGCAGACTGTTGATGTTTGTATTAAGAACACACCAAATGAAAGAAATTGACCTCCTGTGTCATAATAATAACATGTGAGGGGTTGGAGCCATCAGTCCAGGAGACAGAATAGAAATACCATCATAATCAATTCTAAACAGGCCCATTTAGGTAGTAATATGATGATGTAAACCAGTACAGGAAAGATGATGAGCAGAAACAAATGAATGGTAGAGGGCCAGAAGAAAGCAATGTTTTCTGTTACAGTTGTATGCAAAATAGTAATCAAGATTACAAAGTGCTACAATCATATCCAATGTCAGTCTGTTAAGTAAAGTTTTAAGATCTTGGAATGATTAGGAGGAAGTCTTACTCCAACAGTAACAATAATAATTGGATATGATCACCAGTACAAATGATTATGGATTTCTGAAATTGTATGTATACAAATCACTCCAAAGTTCCTGTCCATTTCAGTCCTTATGAGAAATAATTGTCCTACTTCAGATTGTGTAACTCCTTAAATAATGGCAGAATAATGGATTTGTGACCTTCTGAATAGGTCCTGTCCCAACTTAAATATGAGATTCCTCCACTCTTTTCCCACCATTAGTTCTGGATATGAAACAAATGATGTCAATGGCTCAGTCCTCTCTGTTGAACAGCCCTCCAAATGAATATAACAATGTATCAAGAGGAGTGTAAATCCTATGGGGGGTATTCAATTGTTAGCGAGTTCGCTAAAATACTCGCGCTCGAAAAATATTACCGCTAATACGGTAATCTGCGCGTAAATACCGTTAATACGGTAATTTACTCGCTGGATTTCAGCTCACAGCTCAGGGAGAAATCCAGCGAGTAATTACCGTGTTAACGGTAATATTTTTCGAGCGCGAGTATTTTAGCGAACTCGCTAACAATTGAATACCCCCCTATCAGTCCATAACAGTCCAAAGAAACATAGCAAAATGTAAGCTCATTTACATTCACAAAATAATCAAATATTTTTTCAATTTTACTTACACTTTTCTATACAAGGATAAATATAATCAATTCTCATAAATATAACTTCAGACCACAAAGTGGCAGCCACAGTTTGACGAATGACAATATAATCACTCTGAATACATTAATTGTCAGACAATAATTAAACAAATATAGCTGTAAAATTTTGTACACTTGTAAAATATTTTTTCAGTGTTACTTACAATTTCCCATCATATAAGTCTGCATATCTATTGGTGTAATCTGTCTCTTCCAAGAGAATCCGTTAAGATACGGCTAAAAACATTGGGTCTGATTCATCAAGGCACGTACCTGCTGATTTCATGCGAAAAATCACTCTGCGCATGTCCAGAACCTTGACATAGGTGTAACGGTTAAGGCTGGATCTTAGTGCTAATCACGATTGACACTGGCCTATTGATTCAGGAACCCTCTACACAGCTTGGGATGCCCATTAAACTTAGGGGAATTAGGTATATGCAACTGGGAGGTAGTTGCAGCAGCTGTAAGAGGAGGGTCGGGAGCAGAGACCACAGGTGCTGACGATCCGGAAGTAGAATATTCTGGATGGCATCCATCCGGACGGATAGACTCTGAAGAAATTTTAGAAGCTGCTCTTGATTGGCTTCTTGCTTCTCCACTCTTCCT
The DNA here is from genome assembly GCF_038048845.1 of Mixophyes fleayi. Lineage (NCBI taxonomy): Eukaryota > Metazoa > Chordata > Amphibia > Anura > Limnodynastidae > Mixophyes > Mixophyes fleayi. The sequence continues at coordinate 323,171,811 of NC_134402.1, read as the reverse complement.
ACCAGATGCTTTAAAAGATCCATAGGAGAGGGATTGTCTGCTGGATCCATGATCAAAGCAAACTGTAACAGATTAGGCTGGATCTTAGTGCTAATCACAATTGACACTGGCCTACCAGAGGTGCGGAGTCAAACGGACTCCCTGTGTTCACCAAGAACCGCCGCAAGGCGGGATGGGTTTAGCTGCCGGGAGCGGTCCTCTGGTCTGCCGCTAGATGTAGCATTAGCGAATGAGATGAGCAGGTAAGAACACGTAGTCAGACAACCGGAACTGGTACACTATCAGGTAGCACAGTACAGAATCAGCAGGCTGTCTCAGTGTGAGCGAATTCCTAGGTTTGGTACACAGACAGGTGGCAGAGGTACAAGCAACGGCAAACAAGCCAGGTCAGGAACACAGGATAAACGTAGTGGATAGTAAGCAAGCCGAATTGGTACACAAACGCAGAGGAATCATAATGGTCAGACAGCCAGAACTGGTACACTGGAATCAAATCAGGAACAGAGAAGTCACAGAGATCCACGAGGAATCAGGAGCCAGGAAGCATACAAGTTGCTCTGACACTCACCGAGTGTCAGAGTGAGGTTGAAATAACCAGCAGTGCAAAATCCCTGCCCCAAACTTGGCGTTCATGTGACACTTCCCATAGCAGAGAGTGGACAGCGCTGGAGCGAGGACGGGTAAGTTTATGACAATCGGCCAGTAAACGCAGAGCTGTCTGCTTCATCTTTGAACGCAAAGGACACTTACTAGAGCCTACAATTTCGAGGAGTGAACAGGGCAAGGAAGGGGCATTTTGTCATAGTCAATGCTCAAGCACATACAGCCACATCCCAATCAAGCTTTGGCATCGCAAAGTTACTAGTTTTTCTGCTGTATCCCTTGCTCCAGCTACAGGGCTAGTCTATAAGCCCTGATCAGTAGTGATGACAGTCTCATCCTAATAAATGTATTTCATGGTAAAAATAAATAAATATTTTTTTATTTTTTTTAAAGAAAAAAACACCTGTTTTATCTTTAATGCCTTTATTATTAACTAGTGGCATTAATTCTGTATATTTTTTTTACAATTTATATCCACATAGGCTTTGGAAGAATTGTGCAGTGTCTTGTGTAGTAGAGCACGGCAGACTTACACTCGAATTCAACAGGGCACGTATCTTCAGATCCGTTGAGCTTGGGAGTGCGCAGAACCATTTTAGGTGCATTTTAAAAGAAGAGGTTGTTGCACTCAGTATGAGTGCCTTGATGAATCAGGCCCATTGTGTGTAATTAAATTAATGTGCTAACGGCTGTTAAAACCAAAGTATTTGTTATGCATTGCACCTGGAGTCCAGCTGTCACTTAACGGATCCAGCGAGCTCCCACAGTCCTCTTCCCTTCAGGTTCCGGCATCCAGCTTCTGCACTCCCACTCCCCTTGCTGCTTCTCCACTTTCCCATAGCAGCGTATGAACAGCAGAGTAGATTTTGAATATGAAAAGCCTATATAAGCAATGTTGAGTATGCAGTTCAGTGCTCCAGTATTTCTTCTGACTGATCCTTGTGTACTAGACCCAAACTGTTCATATTCCTCTTCAGCTTCATATTCTGTACTAAGATTGGTTACCTACTCGTTCCTGACCTAGGTTGTTCTGACGTTCTTACTGTCTTCTGTTTTGTACCAGACCCCAAGTAACTCGACTCTTAACCCCTAGTTAACTTGTCTCCTTCTCACAGTTTTGGCACCAGTTTGTCATGCCATGGGGCAGAGCAGAGGGCCGTCATCTGCAGATTCACCAGCAGTGAAGCTCGGGCCCCTAAGGGGTCTGTAACTTCCTCCTCCCTTGTTTCTGCCAGAGCAAACATTGACTGGCAATAAGAAATAAAAATCAATTTATTAATAATGACAAATATAATCACAATGAATACAATGATAGTCAGGAAATAATTGTACAGAAATAACCATAAAAGTTTATGCGTTCGTAAAGAACTGCCACTACAGTGACCACACTACTCAACAATTGCTTTACGCTCCACTTTGGAGGGCAAGCTGGTAACGCCTATGGAAATCTGTATGTGGTTGATGTACATTATTCAACCTCCACGTATAAGAACTCATAGGGTCCTATTTATCAAACTTAAATTCCCACTTAAATCCCAGAAAAACTTCTGTTATTATCACATCATTGCAGCAGATATCGTAGATATCTGCTGCTTTGCATCTTTCGTCGTTTTACTAAGCACTCCTCATAACAGCGTATAGGGCGTGCTCAGTAACGTTATTTACCAATCACCAAAATTAAGTTTTCAAGTATGTTAATGTGTGCCAGCTGAAGCTGGCGTATATTAACATACTTGAATACTTTCACTGCTGACAGCTCTGCTCCAAAGAGCAGAGCTGCACTGTGCATGTGTGGAGGGATCATGTGATCCCTCCCTTTCACATGACTCACCTTCTTGCAGTCCAGGATCTCTGTGCGCATGCACAAAGGGAGTGAATGGAGAAAATATCATCACAGTAGACATTGCATGGGAGGAGAAGAAAAGAGGCAATTATTAGTAAGTTTTGCACTTCACAGGAACAGTAGTTTTTTGGAACTGCTGTTCGTGTGAAGGTTTTTTAATCAATATGAAAGTTAGTTCAATCCTTAGCGATGCGAGGAGGATTGAAAACTATCATGTTTTGCGATGCATCTTAAATATGCTCCTTAGCTACAACAATTAAATTTATGTATCTCTTACATCAAATGCATCCATTTCATAAATTTCATAATGATTATTCACAAAACAAAACTAAACAGTGCAAGAAAGTGTCTCCAGAGCATATAAAATAAAAAAAGATGTGTTTGTGAATGTATGTATATATGTGTGTGTGTGTGTGTGTGTGTGTAGAACGGAAAGCACTCATAGTGCAATAATTTTTCAACACAAATACAATGTGTATAGTTCTTATATGAACTGCGTAGTTTCTAAAAGATTTCATTATCACAACGGTTAAGGACATTTACAATAACAAATAAATATAGAGCTTATCTGTATTGTCACAAAACGTGGTATCACAGGTTCGGACCAACCAGCGAAAAAAGTTAATAAAACTTGCAGCAAGACCACCCTACATGTTTCTTGCCAAGCACTTCATCAGGGCTATATTATGTGGATTTGCTTTTTTTATACGCTCTACAAGAAAAATCTACATAAATATATGTGTGTTTGTATGTATATTTATATATACACACAGTACCTTTTTATAGTATGTACATTTTTATTGTATACACTCTACAGACACTTTCTTGCGCTGTTCAGTTTTGTTTTGTGATTTCATTCCTATTATATATTTGCAAAAATGCTTCTAGCTCCTGCTATATATTTTGATTTTGTGATCATAATGACATAATGATTATTATGAAATATAAAACATACCAATATATATATATATCAAAATATAAAAGAGTTTTCTCAGGTATACTAAGTATAATAAAGATTGGATATCAAAATCCACATTTAGCCCATTTGTGGACAAATTTTTCAAACTGAAGATCCACCTTGTTTCCTCTTTATTAGCGTTCAGAATGAAATTGCCTCCCCGCCATTATTTTTTAATTTTCTGGATAGTGATAAATTTTAGACCTCCCTGGTCACACTTGTGTGCCTCTGCGTATTATTTGGAAAGTCTATGTGATTCTAAACCTCTACATATATTCTGCAAATTTTTACTGATTCTCACTTTAAGCTGTCTGATCGTTCTACCGACACACACTGTTGTTCACAGGGCCATTTGATCTGATATACAGTATAAGTATATCATTATCTGTGTCACTTTAGAAGATCTTTCATCTAATATATTTTATTTGAAACTTTAGATTTGAATTCAGCTATTGATTTTGTACTTGTACATCCCAAAGTTTGACAGTTGATGCATTTCCCACAGAAATAGAATCCAGCTATATTTGATTGAGGGACTGTGTTTAATGTGATTGAATGTCATTAGCTGTTCTTCAAATCTGGTGCCTTAAAAAAAATAAAAAAAAACACTTCTGGATTTTCTGGTGAAAACACACTTTTGTGTGTCTTCTTTTTGTGACTTTTATATGTGAGTAATGTGTCAAGATCTTTCCCTTTCACATTTTCAGATGCTCCTTTGACAAACTCTTGATCATATGTTTTCTCTAATAATTGATCTTTAATTTGTTCAGCTTATTTTACATAGTCAGTAAGATTTGTGCAGTTACACCTCACCCTCTAGAATTGTCCTGATGGAATGCTTGCCAGCAAGTTTGGGTGGTGATGGCTACTTGCCAATGTATAGCTGTTTGTAAAAGATCTCTGATAATTTTATCCATTTGCTATTAAACATACTGTGGGAGCAAGACTTCACTTTAACCGTTCTAAGATCTTAAGACTTTAAGTAACAGACTAACTGTGAAGATACGTGGTTCCCAAATCACTCAGACACGATATTAGAGGGAAAAATGGAAGGGTGATTTATTCTGCAGAAAAGGATTAAATACAGCACGGCCCCGTAACGATAGCAGGTCCAACACAGGGGCGGATCTAGGAAACTGCTCTACCCGGGGCGATTTTAGGGGGACGGGATTTAGGCCCCGCCCCTTACTAATTTCTAAGGCTGCTGACGGCTGCACAGTATGTGCAGGTCCGTTCAGCATTGGCAGTGTGCTGTCCCGCTGCTCTGATTGTGTTTAAAACACAATCAGAGCAGCCGGGCAGCACACTGTCACTGCAGAATGGACCTGCACAGGCGTCAGCAGCAAGCCCCTGCTAGGCGCCCCCCCCCCCCCCTGGATCCACCACTGGTCCAACAAGTGAGTAAATCAGTTCAAATAAATCCAGTGGGATAGGTACAGCACAGTCCCCTTAACAGTAGCAGGTCCAACAAAACAGGAAATCAGTTCAGATAAATACAGTGAGATATGTCCCACAGCAACTCTCTGGCAGAGCATCACCTCTTGGCCAAAAGTGAATCACACAAGTGTCCAGCTTCCCAGGTAGCTTCTTTTATCACCTCCTAATCCCCCTTTGGGATCTGCTTGCCCAGTGAAGTTGCAAAAGGTCTTAACTGGTGGACTGCTTACACTATCCAGCCCCCCCTCCCCTACCTTCCCAGGTGTCTTCAATCAGGTGACCCCTACTGGGTCTGGCTCCTGGCTGGCTGTAAAGATCACTAGTGGACAATGGGGAGCAAACAGAAATAACAATGATATCTTAATTCACTTAACAACTGAGTGTTCACTGTGGAGGTGGAATTTAACCCCTGAAGTACTTTTCCAAGGATATGTTATAGTTACCACACTGATACTTCCTGATAACAACATGGCTGAAAATTGCAGTTCAGGTATGGCGTAGATTAAGGGGTTGTAACATCATACACCATGCCTGTTATTTTACACTAACATTGGATACACAGTACAGTTATGGCCAAAAGTTTTGAGAATGACACAAATATTATTTTCCACAAAGTCTGCTGCCTCAGTTTTTATGATGGCAATTTGCATATACTCCAGAATGGTATAAAGAGTGATCAGATGAATTGCAATTAATTTCAAAGTCCCTCTTTCTCATGACAATGAACTTTATCCCCAAAACATTTCCACTGCATTTCTGCCCTGCTACAAAAGGACCAGTTGACATCAGGTCAGTGATTCTCTCGTTAACACAGGTGAGAGTGTTGACGAGGACAAGGCTGGAGATTACTCTGTCATGCTGATTGAGTTAGAATAACAGCCTGGAAGCTTTAAAAGGAGGGGGGTGCTTGAAATCATTGTTATTCCTCTGTTAACCATGCTTACCTGCAAGGAAACATGTGCAGTTATCATTGCTTTGCACAAAAAGGGCTTCACAGGCAAAGATATTGCTGCTAGTAAGATTGCACCTAAATCAACCATTTATCGGAACATCAAGAACTTCAAGGAGAGAGGTTCAATAGTTATGAAGAAGGCTTCAGGGCATTAAAGAACCTCCAGCAACCGCCAGGACCATCTCCTAAAGTTGATTTAGCTGTGGGATCGGGGCACCACCAGTGTAGAACTTGGTCAGGAATGGCAGCAGGCAGGTGTGAGTGCATCTGCATGCACAGTGAAGCGAAGACTTTTGGAGGATTGCCAGGTGTCAAGAAGGCCAGAAAATAAGTCACTTTCCTCCAGGAAAAGCAACAGGGACATACTGATATTCTGCAAAAAGGTACAGGGATTGGACTGCTGAGGACTAAGGTATAGTCATTTTCTCTGATAATTCCCCTTTCAGATTGTTTGGGGCATCTGGAAAACCGCTTGGAAAGGTGAACGCTATCATCAGTCCTGTATTATGCCAACAGTAAAGCATCCTCAGACCATTCATGTGTGGGGTTGCTTCTCAGCCAAGGGAGTGGGATCACTCACAAGAACACAACCATGAATAAAGAATGGTACCAAACCATTCTCCAAAAGCTACTTCTCCCAACCATCCAAGAACAGTTTGGTGATGAACAATGCTTTTTCCAGCATGATGGAGCACCTTGTCATAGTGCAAAAGGGATAACTAAGTGGCTCTAAGTAAAGCATCCTCAGACCATTCATGTGTGGGGTTGCTTCTCAGCCAAGGGAGTGGGATCACTCACAAGAACACAGTCATGAATAAAGAATGGTACCAAACCATTCTCCAAAAGCTACTTCTCCCAACCATCCAAGAACAGTTTGGTGATGAACAATGCTTTTTCCAGCATGATGGAGCACCTTGTCATAGTGCAAAAGGGATAACTAAGTGGCTCGGGATCAAAACATCGAAATTTTGTGTCTATGGCCAGGAAACTGGCCAGACCTTATTCCCTTTGAGAACTTGTCGTCAATCCTCAAGAGGTGGGTGGTCAAACAAAAACCCACAAATTCTGACAAACTCCAAACATTAGGCAAGAATGGGCGACCATCAGTCAGTATGTGGCCCAGAGTATGATTGACAGCATGCCAGGGCGAATTGCAGAGGTCTTCAAAAGGAAGGGTCAACACTGCAAATATTGACTCTTTGCATAAACTTAATGTAATTGTCAATAAAAGCCTTTGACACTTATGAAATGCTTGTAATTTTACTTCAGTATACCATAGCAACATCTGACAAAAAGGTCTAAAAACACTGAAGCAGCAAACTTTGTGAAAACCAATACTTGTGTCATTCTCAAAACTTTTGGCCATGACTGTAGCACTTGGTACCATTGATTATTAATTTACATTTACAGGTTAGATACCACCTATATTATAGCAGCTCTTGTGCCCTCTTCTGCCTCACAGCACTGGGGTCATGAGTTCGATTCCCGACCATGGCCTTAACTGTGGAGTTTGTATGTTCTCCCTGTGTTTGCGTGGGTTTCCTCCGGGTGCTCCGGTTTCCTCCCACACTCCAAAAACATACTGGTAGGTTAATTGGCAGCTATCAAAAATTGACCCTAGTCTCTCCCTCGCCGTCTGTCTGTGTCTGTGTGTGAGTGTGTGTCTATATTAGGGAATTTAGACTGTAAGCTCCAATGGGGCAGGGACTGATGTGAATGAGTTCTCTGTACAGCGCTGCAGAATTAGTGGCGCTATATAAATAAATGATGATGATGATGATAGTAGCCGAGTGTGCTGATATGGTGTGTTTTTTTTAGTTATATGTAAAGTTTAACATAGCCGAGTGTGCTGATATGGTGTGTTTTTTTTAGTTATATGTAAAGTTTAACATACTTGGTCAAATTGCATGTTTCACTGAATCTACGTTAACAAAACCTCTGCAGGATACATGGCATATCTCTGCACATTAAATGTGCATTTACTATTTATTTGTTGAATATAACATTGAAAATGTGCAGAAGTTTGGGCACTCTGTTAGTCAGTAACCGGTACCACCTCCTTTAGTAGGCATCACAGCTTCTAAGTATTTCATGTAGGTAGCTAAGAATATTTCTATTCTTGTTATAGGTTTTTCTTACTGTTCCTTGCAGAACTTCTATGCAGGTCTATGGTCTTATTAGCAATAAGATAATTTATCTTATCTTATGAGACACATAAGATAAGTAAATACATATTGTGGAGTAACCTGTGGTCAAATTAGGGGTGTATAAGATGCCTTATCGCCACTTCTCCTACTGGCCTCATTGTAACACTATCAAATTCTATTTACTCATATTTTCCATACTGCCACTTTTAAAACTTCTGCTTTGGCCACTTGGAGTAACTATAGTATAATCCATCCATTGTTTACCGACTCATTCTAATACTGATTGGACACTCTTGGTATGAGGTGAAGTAGATGTATCAACAAAAGTTAAACATTAATTTCTCTCCTGACAGCACAGACAATAATCCTAATAGTGATGGATACCCAAGATGAAACTCCATTTCACATTGTCACTCCACTGAAGGAGAGTTCTGCACTATCCAAGATGGCTGGGACTCAGGTCCTCATGAAGCTGGAAAATATCCAACCAATGGGGTCCTTCAAAATACGTGGTATAGGACACTTATGTCAGAAGGTAAGATCACCCCACATGATGGTTGTTTGATGTTAAATTAAATGTAAGTTAAATTTAAAGTTACAATAATGTATCAGAGAAAACATTTATAAAATCACTGCATTTTGTATAGTTTTACTTAGGATGCCAACTCAAAATTAAATAAGAGACACAGATGATTTATATTGGTTCTGTGACTGGCTGATTGGGACCAAGTGAGATGGTGAGATGTAGACTTCGGGTAATCATGTCTCCTGGTCCCAGTTAGTCAGCAACATGATGCTTGTAAATTATATATGACAATTATTAAAACACTGATTTGGCAACTCTACTTAAAATCTTTTATACATGCATGAGATTATGGGTCTTATTTTTGCATCATCATCTATTTATATAGCGATAGCGCCACTAACTCCACATAAAGACCATCTAAAAGTGAAATAAACTTGTATTGTGAATAAAATAAATAGAAATATATATGGATACTATTCAGGGCCGGAGCATGAAGGCTTCACTGCACACGACCAATCTTCTGGCAGCCCTTATAATATTTTTGTTCTATATTACAATAAAATGTTTATTTTTCTTACATTTCTTTAAGCCATGTCCCTGACATTGTTTGGCCTTTTACTTGTTATTACAAACACTGTCACTTGTAATAGCATCTTGAGAGCTGCGCCAATCGCTGCTTACCCTGTTAAGAAAATGCTGTTTTATCCTGCTTGAACAACTGCTCCCCCAAGCATGGGGGTTCCCCATGTCCCCCCTTGTTTTGTCCACCCCCATTTTTTTTATTTTTGTACCCCCCTATATATCTTTGACAATTTAAAAAACAAATCATTGATGTAAAACAAAAATTGCTGCTTTCTATCACTGATCATTGCATAGAAAGCAAAGCTTTTTTTTTTTAAATTGTGAAATCCTGCACTTCTCCTGCATTTATAATACAATGACAGGATCTTTTTGTAATAGCATTGCAGGAGTACATATGCATAGGAAACAAATCCTGCCTTGTGCAGTCTCCAGATTCATGCACACTGCTTTCAGTATAGTGATACATACACAGGAGACATACACAGCCACTGAACTATGCAAAGAACATCATATTGTTTCATTTTAAAATTAAGTTTTTTTTTTCCTCTGCAGTTGGCAAAGAAGGGATGTAAGAAATTTGTCTGCTCCTCAGGTACCCAAATCTTGTGTTTATGCTAAATACGTATTCCTATTTATCTGTTCTGCAACACTCTCTGGGGTCATGCTGTTCATTCCTAACTTGCCTTGCTCGCTGATCCCTTTGTTTTTCTACTGTACACGTTCTTAAACACTCCAATTTCCCTAATTATCTCCCTCTTAAATGCAATCTGTTTTCTGTTCCCCCTCTCACAGGTGGAAACGCAGGGCTTGCAGCATCTTATGCCTGTAGTAAACTAGGGCTGCCTGCCACAATTGTCGTTCCTGGAAGCACTCCTGAAAAAATTATACACAAACTGCAGGATCTTGGAGCAGAAGTGGTGGTGACAGGAAAGGTAATATACTGAATGGAAAGAGTAAAATATGCATTCTGCACTCATATTCAACCCACTTATGTGGATTAGTAGAAAAAGAACCACTATGAAAGTATCTCACATTCTCCAAATTATGTTCTTTCCTACCTAATCAAACACATGACTTGAATTTATTAATCAGTACCTTCTCCATTTTTCTAAACAATATACATATATATACATATGTGTGTATGTATGTATGTCAGGGCCACCTTAACAACTTTATGGGCCCCCGGGCAATGCAGTGTACCAGGCCCCTAAAAAAAAAAAAAAATATATATATATATATATATATATATATATATATATATATATATATATATATAAAAATAGTGTGTGTGTGTAAAAAAAAAATATATGTATGTAAAAAAAAACGTGATTATATATATAATCACTTTTTTTTTTACATATATATATATATATATATATATATATATATATATATATATATATATAGGGGCCCACTTAACTTACCTTAAGTCCGATCCTCTTCTTTTTTCCGCGCCGCTGAGTCTCTTCTGCTCTCTTCCGTGCTGTGGTTGCAGTGAATGCTTGGCGTGACATCACGCCCAGCATTCACTGCAAGCACAGCACGGAAGAGGGGACCAGGGAGGGAGCCAGATCACTGCTGATGTGACCGCAAGGTAAGTATTTAAAAAAATAAATAAATATATATATATATTTTTTTATGGATTCGGACGGGCCCCCCTTGCCTGCAGGGCCCCCGGGCACCTGCCCAATGGAAGAGACGGCCCTGATGTATGTATGTATATATATATATATATATACAGTGCTTTTTTTGTAAAAAAAAAGGTGCCGGAACTCACGTCTTATTAATCTTTTATGAAAAAAAATTATATATATATGTCCCCTGCTGCGGCTGCCTACCAACTTTTCTCACATATGGCCGCTAGCTATTCTCACCCCTATTCTGCACCCTGGTTTTTTGTGGCCCTCTCTTTCCACCTCCCTCCTTTTTCTGTAGCCCTTTTTCTGCTCCCCTTCTTTATTCTGTAGCCCTCTTTCTGCTCCCCCTTTATTCTGTAGCCTTCTTTCTGCTCCCCCTCTATTCTGTAGCCTTCTTTCTGCTCCCCCTCTATTCTGTAGCCTTCTTTCTGCCCCCCCTTTATTCTGTAGCCTTCTTTCTGCTCCCCCTCTATTCTGTAGCCTTATTTCTGCTCCCCCTCTATTCTGTAGCCTTCTTTCTGCTCCCCCTTTATTCTGTAGCCTTCTTTCTGCTCCCCCTCTATTCTGTAGCCTTCTTTCTGCCCCCCCTTTATTCTGTAGCCTTCTTTCTGCTCCCCCTCTATTCTGTAGCCTTATTTCTGCTCCCCCTCTATTCTGTAGCCTTCTTTCTGCTCCCCCTTTATTCTGTAGCCTTCTTTCTGCTCCCCCTTTATTCTGTAGCCTTCTTCTACTTTCGCCCCTTCCCGCTTTCTGTAGTCAGTATTACTTACCTTCTTTGCATACTTCTTTTCACTCTCCTTAGTTCGATCGCTGCTCCTCCCGCTGCCTTGCTTCCGGCCGACGGAAGCAGGACACACACACACACACACACAGATGCGGTGCTGCACTGTAGCAGCACCGCAGAGAAAAAAGTAAAAAAAAAGTTTAAAAAAAAAGGTGCCGGAACGCCGTTCCCAGCGTTCAATGGGAAAAAAAGCACTGTATATATATATATTTACACCATGATCAGTCATAACATTAAACCACTGCCAAGTGAAGTGAATAACATTGATTATCTTGTATAATGGCACCCGTCGAGGGGTGGGATATATTAGGCAGCAAGTGAACAGTCAGTTCTTGAAGCTGATGTGGTGCAAGCAGGAATAATGGGCAAGCATAAGGATCGGAGAGACTTTGACAAGGGTCAAATTGTGATGCCTAGATATTTGGGTCAGAGCATCTCCAAAACAGCAGGTCTTTTGGGGTGTTCCTGGTATGCAGTGGTTAGTACCTACCAAAAGTGGTTCAAGGAAGGACAACCAGTGAACCAGTGACCGGGTCATGGGTGCTCAAGGCTCATTGATGTGCGCGGGGAGTGAAGGCTAGTCCATCTGGGCCAATCCCAAGAAGAGCTACTGTTGAACAAATTGTTAAAAAATGCTGGCCATGATAGACAGGTGTCAGAACACAAAGTGCATTGCACCTTGCTGTGTATATGGTGGCCTGGTCTGATGACTTATGTTTATTTTTTACATCATGTGGATAGCTGCGCAGAGTATTAAATTAAAGGTCCCGTCACCCCATCTTAATTTAAAAGGCCCCAGTATTAAATTAAATAGCCCACCAATAAATTAAATTACCCCACCATCAACCCACAAATAAAATAGCACATATTAAATAATTAGCCCCCACTTAAACTCCACCATTAAATTAATAGTCTACCTCCCACCCATGTATCGTTAAGACATCCCCTCTCATTTCCCTCATATCACACAATATATTAAGACCCCCACCATTTTCTCACACATTATAGCAACATAACCCACTCTTCCCTGACACATTATTGCAGCATACCTCCTCTCCTTTGCTCACACATTATAGCAGCGTACTCCCCTTTCCTCACACATTATAGCAGCCCCCCCTTTCCTCACACATTATAGCAACCCCCTCCTTTCCTTCACACATTATAGCAGCCCCCTTCCTTTCCCTCACACCTTGTTACTGCAGCACTGTGTTGGAGACTCCTCTTTCTGCCTTTTGCCCTGTACACACACACATAGGACAGCATCTGTCACGTGGTGTGCGTCCCATGTCACCTCTGGCTGTACTGGAACTGGATGCAGTCACACTAGGGGGTGGAGGGAGGGAGCGAAGGATCAGTAGATGCGCTGCCCCATCATCATCATCATCATTTATTTATATATCGCCACTAATTCCGCAGCGCTGTACAGAGAACTCATTCACATCAGTCCCTGCCCCATTGGAGCTTATAGTCTAAATTAAGTAAAGTGGTTATTCCTGGAGACTGAACCAGCCACCAATAACTATACTGACCCGCTGCTGGCACCCTCTTAGAGTACCTGGTCTGTGGGGCCCAGGGATCATACCCCCTTAATCTGACTCTGGGCTGTGTGAGTGTGCATCATTTGCCTGGGGTATGTCACAGAATTTTCAAAGGTGGCCACTAGCCGGTATTGGAGCAACCGAACTGGGAGGCGCGAAGTCTAACGTACCCCCGGTATTCACCAGGGATTCCCACAAGGGAGTTTGGACTTTGCTGCAAGGGATACGCAGGTTGCGGTTCTCTGAGACAGTCACTGGCGTAGTGACGGAAGTAGTCAGGCGTAGTCGAGCAATCTGGATCATAACCAGCGAAGCAGAACAGTACATAGGGAGGATCCAGAAAATGGGCTGGGACAAGCCAGGAGTCAGAACCAAACCAGCAAATAAGGTACCACAACGTTAACGAGGAGAATAGTAGGAGAAACCAAGCCAAGTCAGAACCGAGGTATGCAGGATACAGGAACCACAGGTAAGTGCTGGAGCAAGGTAGTGAACCAATACTCTGACATCCTTCTATTTAAGCAGCAAGAAGCACCCTGTTTGGGTGAAAGGATCTCAACGTTAACTTGCGATAGGTGAGTGCAAAGCGTCCCGTTGCTAGCAATGGGCCACACGGTCTACTGCGCATGAGCATGCGCACGTGCAGCGTTCAGTAAAAACAAGGGAGCGTCCTGTTGCTAGGCAATAGGGCGCAGCAGGCAGCAGAGCACAGGCGACCATCTCTTACACCTAGTGTCACTGCGGAGAAGGTGCCTAACAGGGAAGAGAAGGCACCAGCATCCACTATGTGGTGAAGGCAAGCCGGCGGAGGCAGTGTGATGATCTGGCCAATGTTCTACTGGGAAATCTTGGGTCCTGGCATTCAAGTGGATGTTACTTTGACACGTACCACCTCCCTAATCTTTGTTGCAGATCACGTACACTCCTCCATGGCAACGGTATTCCCTGATGGCAGTGACCTCTTTCAGAAGGATAATGCGTCCTACCTACCACACTGCAATAATTGTTCAGGAATGGTTTGTGGAACACAACAAGAAGTTGACTTGGCCTCCAAATTCCCCAGATCTCCATCTGATCTAGCATCTGTGGGATGTGCTGAAGAAAAGTCCAAGCCATGTAGGCCCCACCTAGCAACGTACAGGATTTAAAGGATCTGCTGCTAATGTGTTATACCAGATACCATAAAAGTCCAATGTTTTTGTACAACTGGCCAGTTTTGTTAAGCAGAAACAATTATGAAAAACGTAATGACCTTGCTTGTCCGGCACTAACTAAACACAAGTCGTTCCTGACTATCAAACAAATATTTATGAGTGTATCTGTGTAAGGGACCCCTTTGATTGTTGCCTTTGGTCTGTCTGGGGGGATTGTCATCTGGAAACTCAAGATAGCTCTACCCATGTACAGTCTCCTATCTTAGGCGGCCAGGGCAAGTCAACAGAACGATTTCTCGATAGCCGGCCTTCAAGCTCTACGGCGCATGCGTGTCCTGTTGCCCGGCAACAGGATGCAAATTTGAGCTATGGTACAGCTAATTAGCCTCTCTATGTGAAGGAGACTCTGGCACCATTAAGAAGTCAGAGTATTAGGTCAAATTGTGCTCCAGCGCTCTCCCTAGTTCCTGTATCCTGCTCCTTTTTACCTGCTCCCTGTTCCCAGAATCCAGCTCATTCTTTGGTTTCTGACTCTGCTTGACTACTTGGATTCCGATTCTGTTCTTCAGGTACCGTTTGGCTTCTGAGCTATGGCTTTCCCTGACCACCCTTTGGATCTAAATTCTGTACTTTGCTCCTGGCTGGCTTTGAACTCATACTGTCTGACCACTCTCTGTTCATCCACCTACTTTTATGGCGATTTAATGTTAGCTTTGAGGCATATCTGTGAGCCACTATCCATTGCATTGCTATCCACAACCAAGTAATGGGCTAAGTAAATAATGGAGTGTGATTTCAGTGAGAGATGGCCTGGGATACAATTCAACATCCATGTTTGTACTGTGCTATTACATGTGTGTCACCTCCAGTGTCATGTTTATTAAACTTATATGTGCAAGGACCCTTTAACTTTAAATCATACAGAGCCTGAGAAAGGGAGAAACAGGTCCAATATCACCAGTGAAACACCAGGGAAAGAAGTAGGGCATCTACATCGCACCCAGGCCCGGTGCTCCCATTAGGCAAGGTTAGGCACTTGCCTAGGGCGCCGGGCTCTGGAGGGCGCCACAGAATTCTAAAAGACTTTAAAACTGTGCGGCGACCGCTGACCATACCTGTCACGGCCGCCGCACAGCATTCAGATGCACGGGGAGGGGGGGAAGAGGCTATTATGTCACCACCGCCGCCTCTCTGCTCCGTCTCCTCCCCTCCACTTACTAGTGTCAGTGAGTGGAGGGGAGGAGACGGAGCAGAGAGGCGGCGGTGGTGAGAGAAGGTAAGGAGAGGAGGGAGGAGGGCGGCGATTTTTGCGGGGGGGGGGCGCGGCGCCGCTTTTTTAAAAATGCCTAGGGCGCCATGGACCCTAGCACCGGCCCTGATCGCACCACAACAATGTTAAAGGCGATATATGCATAGATATTTTTATCCGCTAGTATGGGTCTCAGGTTATTTGTAGAGCCCATCCTTACACACACACACACACACACACACACACACACACACACACACACACACACACACATTTCCTTATCATCACTGCATAAATATATGGGCATATAGACATACATAGACAAGGTGTTTTGTGATGAGCATCAGGGGGTAAATGTATCATACTCCGGTTTCTTCAAGTTGCTGGAAATCGGCGAGATGACAGCTAAAATTTAAAGCGGCGCTGCCTTGTAAAGGGAAACTTGCCTTTACAGGGCAGCGCCGCTTTAAATTTTAGCTGTCATCTCGCCGATTTCCGGCGACTTGAAGAAACCGGAGTATGATACATTTACCCCCAGGTGTGGTTTGTAAATGGCCTCAACTAAATGAGAAACATGCAAACACCGTCATTTAGGAGGAAGGAATTGTCCTCTCTGGTGGGGTAAGTTGTTTTACTATTGCACCTCCCTGCTTTCTGAACAGAGTGCACCGCTCGGCTCCTGCATAGTAGTGTTGGATACTGATTTGAAGGAATAGGTAATGTCACATCAGAAATACCTTCTGAGGCAAATGAAAATACATTGGGGAAGTTGCTATAAATTTCTATTCTGATATAGTTCAGTATTAAAAATCTTGGAAAGTGTCTATAATAAAAATTAATCTTCCACAGGTCTGGGATGATGCTGATGCCTGTGCTCACCGCTTGGCCGAAGCTCCAGGCTCTCTGTACATCTCTCCATTTAACCACCCTCTGCTTTGGTAAGTACGTGGGTCAAAATCCACTAGCAACATAAGGCCTGCTGTGTTATTTATACTGCCCATCTTTTTCAGTGCTATGTCTTTAATAATGGTGTGGAACATTTGGATACAGTTCTAACAACTGGCACAGGTACACTGTTGGATATAGAGTAAAAACTGTTGTAAACCACACCCACATATATGACAGAAGATTAGAAGCTTTTTCCCACTTTTGCAACTCAGTTTTCAACTTCAAAAGAAAAAGGAAGGTGTGCACCGCTGTGACACATTTCCAAAAACATATAGCAGCATGTTTAGCAACAGCCAATGTAGCGTGCGCTGGGGGAGGGTGCAGAACAAGTAGAAAAGGGGGGAGGTGATGGACGTTAATGGAAGTAGTCAGTGCGATTAATCTGAGAGGAGTGGGAAATGTAGAGTGTGGTAGAGTGGGAGAGCAGTAGGGGTTATGTAAGGAGCAGGTGATGGGTACTGAGGTCCAGGGCGGCGCAGAAAGAGGAGGAACAGAGAGGGAATAGCACAGATATTATGCAATGATAATAGTGGTGAAAAATAATAAATAATGTAGACCAATTAATAGCTGGGTAAAAAACTAATTTAGTATCAGAGCAAGTTTTGTTGTCCGATATATGTAATGAGTAGGTAGTATGGTGAAATATCACATTTGTATGTGTATATGACATTTTAACATTTTTAAATACCGAAGTGCCATCTATCTTGTTCGGAAGGTTAAAACCTTCTTCTGATCTCAATGTGCGCTTGTCAGTGTCAATTATCACAAAATGATAGCTGAATAGTTATATTTGCCTCTGATGAAGCGGCGGTACGCCGGGAAATGCGTCAGGACTGTTATCTGAGACCACTTACTGGGTACTGGCCAGTTTACAACCCCGGGGTTGACTTATACTACTGCCGATATAGCTCACTACGGATTGCCATTTTTATCGGATTGAAGACATGTGGCTGTAACTACTCATGTTGGATAAAGTCCACGGGCTTATGGAGCAAAGCTAAGTACCTGTTTGAACTTTTTGGTGCTAAATTGCACCTATCGGTGCTTGTTATCTGGACACTGTTACAGGGAATATAACCATTTGCCACAGATTGCGTCACAAAAGGATATAATCTTTGGCATAAGTGCCATTCCGTGATCGGTTTCTGCAACGGCAGTATATTTTTTCCACATATGGTACCATATATCTATATATTTTTTTCTGGCCTTGGATTCGGGTATACCTTTGGACTTATTGAAGTCAGCTTACTTACAGCTGTATATTAGCTAATTACTGCCTATATCAGTTTGTTAGCTTTATATCTTAGCCTATTTACATGTTGAACGAGTATATATGCTCATAATAAATTGTTTATTTTTATTCATTTTTTATGCTTGTGGCTTTGTGCTTCTCCTATTTGTATGTATCTATTGCCTTTTGACAGAATCAGACTCTGTCTTTGAAGAGCTGCAGTACAAGCATATTAAGGGTATATTGCAGCGCCCTACATTGTTTCTCTATCTGAATAGTGAGCTGCAATATTTTTCATCTAGTGTTCTTATCTCCTATTGAAAATAATGTTGATAGAATGGCTTTATGTGACATAAGTCTATTTATTACTTAACATTAATAAGTGTTCGTTTGTAAGGTTAAAGTTATTTCAGGCCACAGACTCATATGCCTCTATAGTATAGTTATCAAGGCTAATGTCCTATTCAATCAACAAACTGTGTCTGCATAAACAGTAATACATGTGTAACATGCCTCCATGCAGGGGCAGACTGGGCTGGGGGGCAAGGAGGCATTTGCCAAACGGACCGGTCCCATAGTGGACAACCTTGGGCTGGGTCTCTGGGCCTCCTGCAATTTTTCTCCTTTAAAATATTCCTAATAGGCTGCCGAGTTAGGTCTTCCAATAGGCTTTCAGAAAAGCAGAGTGGGTGCATGATCAAAAAGACATGGTTTGCAGTGCCCCGCCCCTTCTGCACTCTCACTTCATTGTGAAAAACTATGTAGGGAAGTTTGTATTTACATGGCTGGATTTACTAGTTTATCCACTATTCAAAGGTCTGTAATATCACATTGGTGTTGGTCTTATCCCAGATTTGATTTGGACTTGAAAGCTTTAGTAATATAACTTTTTCTAGTGTTCTAGCTAAAGATAATGTTCTCACAGACACCTACCAGCATCTAAAATTAGTTGGATATTCCTTTTGTGACAATTTCTGAAATAGTTTGTTGTGGCTTTGATTTCATTTATTTTGACCAGGTTTTAGTTAAGTTTCTAGTTGAGTGGTCCTTCATGTTTATTTCTGACAACCTAGATTATACTGTAGTATCTGTTTTAACATTTAATTATGTTGTCAATGGTGCTTTAGTTCTAATTTACACTTGAAGAATTAATCATCAGAAGTGATCACTGTTTCTCCTTTCCGTAAACCACTTCTTCTGGTTGCGAAAACTAAAGTACATCTTATAAGGCATATTAGACAATCACCTTTACTGTAAGAATAAAGTGAGGTATAGCTTTTCTAAGCTTTACTCTGTATGTACAGATTGAAACAAAGCAGAGTTATCTGCCCTGCTTAATAGCATAGGGCAGCGGTTCACAAAGTGTGTGCCGCAGCTCCCAGGGGTGCCACGGCGTAGTCACAGGGGTGCCGTGGCCAGGAAAAACCAACAAACAAAAAAAACCTTACCTATCTGGTGGCGCCCGGGACCCAGCATCCTATTAGCTGCAAATTATTCTTTGACAGAAATATAATTGAAAAAATATATATAAAAATATTATTTTCCCTTGGATTTAGGTGTATTATATTTGCAAACAACTTACTAAGTATTTCTTTACTTAAATACTTATTACGTTCTTTTGACCCAACTACTTATAAAATGGGACTGCTTGTTAATTATTTTGGAGTGGTGCCTTGAAACAATTATGGAGACTCTAAAGGTGACGTGAACTAAAAAGGTTTGGGAACCACTGGCATAGGGTGCCCCTGTCATGTTTAGACATATATAGTCCTCTCACCTAATGCTGGATTATTGGCAATGCAGCATAGACACCTGCTTAGGGTCTATCTATGAGGCAAATGTCATCTCCGTATATCACCAACCGACCATATCAGCAGTATCGATGTTCTGCTCTCCTACCTTGACTGCTGTCAGTTTAGGCAACATAATTTAGAGCACAGGATCCAGCTCTGTGGGTGCTTGAGCACCCCCAATATTTGGGCTGTCTAAGCCCCAACCATGTACATGCATGGCAGCTTTCATTCATATGAAGATCACAACAAGAGCACTCCCAATCATTTTAAAAAGTTGGCTCCTATGTTTCAGAGGTAGTGTCCACAGCAGAGCAGTATCTTGTACTTCTGTCCTGAACCCCCATGCAGCATGTGTACTGCCTGGAAGTTCTGAGTCTTCCTGTTCTCTACTTGTCTTTATTGTTTAATGGGCAAATCATAGGGACACTTGTACAGGAAGAGCTGCACAAATTATACACCATGGACCTGATTCATTAAAGAAAGTTAGAAAGTACAGCAAAAGCATGTTGCATTGGAGGGGGAGATAAATTTAAACTGTGATGGCAGATTTATATTTGGGGCAGATCAACTTTAAATTTCAGTGTACAAATAAGCTATCAAGTATTTGTGTGCTACATGAAAAAGCAGCCAGTATTTCCCTAAGGTGCAAAAAATGAAACTAATTTGCACCCCTTCCATTGCAACATGGTTTTGTACAGAAAACTTGAGTAAGAAAACTTACTAAATTTTTTGCTTATCTTTCTTTAATGAATCAGGCCCCATATCAGTGCAGTGGATGTAGCCCAAGGGAATCACTATGCTATGGGACCACTGTGCATTGTGACTAGCAATGGGAGTTTATGTGCTATGAAGGTTTCTGCAATGCGCCTAACAACTGTGTCTGCAATGGGTGCACTGTGTCATGACTAGCAATAATCATGATGGTGCAGTGCTGATATAATCATGTGCAGAGGCACTGCAGAGTCTATAGAAGAAGGGCCCAATACTTTGAAATGAACATTTTTATTTTTTTGGGGTAGTAGGTGCAATCTATGTACAAATTTGAGAGAAGAGAGCAGGTCAGTCAAGAAAAGGGAGAAAGAAAGTGCAAAGTGCTCCGCAATGGATGTCAGGCGGGCGTGATGACGTCACGCCCGACATGCACTGCGAGCGCCGCACGGAGGAGGGGACCAGGGAGGGAGCCGGATCGCCAGCTGAGAGCAAGGTAAGTATTTTCTTCTTCTTTTTTTCAGGAGCTTTTTTTTTTTAGCTGCCTCTGACGGGCCCCCTGGGCTGCAGGGCACCTGCCCATCGTGCCCTATGTAAGAGACGGCCCTGAGAAAGTGTGAGATGTGGGTCGGTCATTGCCAGCTTTCTCTAAAGAACCAGAGGTCCGGCCTATCATGGAGGTAGTAAGTGATCTTTTCCATGCATGCGACATGCCAGATGCGTTTTGTGACTACTGAAACAGGGAGTGTATCCACCTGCTTCCAGTGGGGTGTGATCACTGATGTAGTTTGAAATGCTGCTGTACATAATATTCCAGAAGTTAGATATTTCTGTCTGGATGGTACCTTCTGACTCCCTATGACAGGCAGGGCCGCCATCAGGGGGGTACAGGGGGTACCCGTGTACCGGGCCCGGGCTCACCAGGGGGCCAGGCGGCACACTCTAACCAGGGGGCCCACTATCTTCAGCCTGGCTGTCACTGTGACAGCCAGACTGAAGACAGCAGCGAAGACGCCAGGGCTGAAGGACTTCCTTCAGCCTTAACTTCAGCAGTGGAACGGATCACCAACAGGAAGTTCCAAATGCCGAACTTCCGGTTGGTGGACTATCTTGTACTTAGTAGAAATGCTTCATATTATAAATATATCTTGTAGTAAAGCAAATTTGCATTAAGCAATACTTTCCATTGAGCCTTGGAAGTTGACATTGAGAAACGTTCTTCTAATACAAGTGATTACCTTTTCCATGTATTACTTTCAAACTCTTTTCTAGGGAAGGTCATTCTAGTCTTGTGCTTGAACTGAAAGCTTCTCTGGGCATTCAGAAACCAGGAGCAATCGTGGTTGCAGTTGGTGGTGGAGGCCTTCTGGCTGGATTGGTTGAAGGAATTTCCAAGGTTGGGTGGTCTGATGTGCCCATCATTGCCATGGAGACATTAGGAGCCCATTGTCTGAATGCAGCCATCCAAGCTGGAAAACTGGTCACCCTACCTGACATTACAAGGTGAGATGTCTTAAACACACAATGGGATTATTTATGAAATCTGGTCCAGAGGAAACTGCAAAAATTTAAATCAATCCCTAACAACCAATCAAATATTTACTTTCCTTTTCTAAACTGTACTAAAAAAAAGGAGAAAGCACATTTTTGCACAGTTGTTATACATATCACACACCATGTTCCATATTATAAGTCATACAGACATAATTCTGACTAGAACACATGTGATCAAGAAACTGCTTCATCCATACAACACTTGCGATTTATAACAGATATCCTTTGCAGCCATTTCTTTTTCTTTATAATTATTTGCAATCAACTAATGATCAAACATCATGATCTATTTTGCCACTATAATTCTCTACCCAGTTTAAACCATTGGTTGGGTACACTCCCTAGTAGATTGAATCTAACATTATCTTAATCTTTTAAAATCAAATAGCATTATTTATCCACAGGGTGGGCATAGAATGTAGAGGTATCAGTAGCTTTAAAAGCCACAGACAGTGCAAATAGCTTTTATTTTAAACCCCAACCTGCTATTAGATTTTCCAGACTTAGAATTGTTTATTCAGCTTACAACCACAGTAGCTAAAGACGATGTATATCCCTGCCTATAGGTGTGCTGGTTGGGTGATGACTTAATTAAAACATGAAAAGACACCTTTCTAGCTAGATAAATGAAATATCTAATAATGTTTTCCAGATAGCAATCATAGCTATACCACAAACTGCACAATATAAATGTGCAGTCTTGTGCTGAATGGGGACAGATATGTTGTATTACTAGTGACAATCATTTGTCGACGTAAGAGGCAATGACTTCTACACAATAAATTAATTATAGCAGCCAATAGGGGAATGCAACTGAATCAATTTGCCGTGAATTCTGTGAGTGACATAGGCAAACAATTGCATACCGCAATCTCTGTAATCCTCATTCCACTGAACAAATGGACACAGCCAAAGAAATACAAGCGACCAGTCTTTTACTGGGAAGAAAAGTGCCTGTAATTATTACCTCTCTTATAGCTGCAATTCACTAGGGTTATTAAGAACTAGTCTATGTCTGACATCTTCAGGTCTATCACCAGATTGGACTGTCCAATTAACTGTGACAGTCTGACACTTCTGAAGTGAGAGCTGCCTCTTTAACCCAGACACTTGCACATGAGTAGGCTAGAGGGATCTTGTTCATAAGATTGGGTAGTGGTCTCTATTAATCCCTGTACATTAAAGCATGTATTGTTAAAGTGTCTGTATCTTTCAGTGTTGCAAAGTGTCTCGGTGCAAAAACAGTATGTGACAGAGCATTGGAGTGTGCAAGAAAATACAGAGTCATCTCTATAACTGTGGATGATAGAGATGCATTGCGGGCTTTGGAGATGTTCCTAGGTAGGTAGTGGATGGTTGTTCTATTGTGTCATTTTACTGTCTCTTTCTGGTGACTGCCTTCATTCATATATTTTGTTTCCATAACTCTCTTCTTTTCCATACAGTAAAAATATAATATTTTTACATTTAGCACATGCTAATGGGAAACCGTCCCAAACAGTAGGTGTATGCAAACCATCTACAAAGCATAAGCAGCAGGATCTAACACATAACCACTATTGAGTGCTTGTACTTACTTTGGAGCCAAAATGTGTTACTCCACTTACTTCCCTTTCTCCCCAGGTTGCTTCAAGTCAAGGCTCAATTTCTGGGTTATGTAGTTAAATATTAAGATTGTTTTAAGGTCAATATGACAGTGTGTTAAAGATAAACACCAGTCAAAATGAAGTTTTCCCCATAAGAAAGCCTCTAGGCTGGGTAACAGTTTAGTGGGGATTCTTCCCCCCTAATAACCGCTTAATAGCCGCTTTAACTGCCACAGACATCACCATGGAACCATGCAGGTGATGGAGTAGTGGAACCTTCAGGTAAGATTTAAGTGGCTGGCATTGGTATGTGTGCAATGAAAGAGTGATCTAATTGGATAGGTGCTACGGTGATCCAATGAGGTGAGGACTGCAGTGCACTCACTGATGACAACTATCCAAATTTTACCCTGTAACTACAGCTAATTTGAGACTCAGAAAATGGCAGCACATCCACTTGTACAATTAATTCCTGGGACACTTTGCTGGTGAATATCTCAACATGTCACAGACAACCTTCACTTATTACAGTACCAGACTTGTTTTTTTCTGGACTTATAATGTAATTTCTGTACAATTTAAATATTGTAGCTCCATAAATATTTACCTATAAATCCAAGTGAATGAGAATAGATAGAATTGCATCAGTGGCGGATCCAGCAGGGGCTTGCTGCCGCTCTGATTGGGAAACACAATAAGAGCGGCCGGGCAGCACACTCTCCCTGCCTGTCTCTGCCGAACGGACCTGCACATAGTGTGCAGCCGCTGGCAGCCTTAGCTGTCAAAAAGGGGGAGGGGACTAAATCGCCCCCTTCCCCCCCTAAATCGCCCCCTGTAAAATAAAATTCTAGATCCGCCCCTGAATTGCCTACATTGTACAGAATAGTATAAATTCTATTTAGAGATCTGAATAACAATGCGCTGGTCCAACTAACTTTTTGAATTTATCTCATACAGAGAAACCAGGAATAGCAGCAATGTTCGATTTATTTTGTCTCCTTTTTTTCTGAATATCTCTCTGTTTCAATAAATAAATTTTGTACAGGAGCTTGTTTTTGCTTCTCCTACTTTACTTGAATCAACCCCTTGTTCATTTGTTCCTGTACTGTCTCTAATAATACACCTACTCTTCTTCCCATGCTAAATACATAGTAATTGGATCTCACACAGTCCTCTGACTCCATCTCTCTCATATTTTTTACCAGAGGATGAATTGATGCTAGTGGAAGCTGCATGTGGAGCTGCCCTTGCTGCAGTATATTCAGGACACATCCAGCGCCTACAGCAGGAGGGCAAATTGGAAAAGTCACTGGGGCCAGTGATAATGATAGTATGTGGAGGAAGTGCAATTAGTTTGTCTGAGCTTCAGAACTTTAAATCACAGTTGGGAATGGTCTGATCCTTCTAAATAAAATCATGTAAACCAACGACTCTCTTTACACTTGTACTGCTTTAGCTAACTGACAATACTCAATTTGTTCACTGGAGGGAGTCAGGACACCAACAAATACCTTATCTGTCTAAGAGAACAAAACGTTTTCAAGATTTCTATTAACCTCTGACCTAATTTCTAGCTATTGATCAATAAAACGCTTTTGTATTTTCTCTATGCCTTCTGGTGTTTTCATTTTTTCCCTCCCTGATTTACCAGGCTCCTAGCCCTCTGCTTCTGTCTCTTCTCCTCTCTCCTGATGAATGTCTTTCTGCCATGAGTCCTCTTGCAGATTCTCAGACCCCTATAAATCATAACTCTCCAGCCAATATCTTATGTAAAAAGATACCTTGGGGCGGGGAAATCCTATTACCAGGAGCACCATTAATTATACCAAATCAGCTTTCCCTCCAGTTGTAATACATTATCTACAAACCCTGTAGCCCAGACGGTGGCCTTCCCCACTATAGGGGCTGGGGGATGTTGAAAATTTATTGAAGAAAAATCAATATTTAAGCCTTAAATGTGCATCTAGTATCTATCTATCTATCTATCTATCTATCTATCTATCTATCTATCTATCTATATATCACACATCTATCTATCTCAAAATCTATCTATCTATCTATCTATCTATCTATCCGTCTATCGCACATATCTATCTATCTATCTATCTATCTATCTATCTATCTATCACACATCTATCTATTCTATCACACATCTATCTATCTATCACATATCTATCTATCTCAAAAACTATCTATCTATCTATCCATCTATCACACATATCTATCTATCTATCTTTCTACCTATCTTTCTATATTACAGTTTGACTATTCAGTCATGTTTTAGGCTGCAAGAACACTTTATGCTTCTACCCCTGATCAGAATTGGATATGCTGCCTCTCTGAAATGGTAATGTACGTCTCACTTGTAGGACCAAAAGTAACACCACTAAACATGAGTGAAATTTTCAAAAATGTTCAGTTAAGTATTCACCTCATTGAGGGTGTTACTCTGGTGGAATTTGGCCTTTTTAATCCCAATCCTACGCAAACCCAGACGGTGGCCTTCCCCACTATAGGGGCTGGGTGATGTTGAAAATGTATTGAAGAAAAATCAATATTTAAGCCTTAAATGTGCATCTAGTATCTATCTATCCCATCTATCTATCTATCCATCTATTTATTTATATATCACACATCTATCTATCTCAAAATCTATCTATCTATCTATCTATCTATCTATCTATCTA
Organism: Mixophyes fleayi; assembly: GCF_038048845.1. Classification (NCBI taxonomy): domain Eukaryota; kingdom Metazoa; phylum Chordata; class Amphibia; order Anura; family Limnodynastidae; genus Mixophyes; species Mixophyes fleayi. Next base: position 323,145,894 of record NC_134402.1, on the reverse strand, counting down.
TCTATCTATCTATCTATCTATCTATCTATCCATCTATCACACATATATCTATCTATCTATCTATCTATCTATCTATCTATCTATATTACAGTTTGACTATTCAGTCATGTTTTAGGCTGCAAGAACACTTTATGCTTCTACCCCTCATCAGAATTCGATCTGCTGCCTCTCTGAAATGGTAATGTACGTCTCACTTGTAGGACCAAAAGTAACACCACTAGACATGAGTGAAATTTTCAAAAATGTTCAGTTAAGTATTCACCTCATTGAGGATGTTACTCTGGTGGAATTTGGCCTTTTTAATTCCAATCCTACGCAAACCACCTTACAAAGCAGAGTGAATTGACTATCATTATCCTAGCTCTATTCATATCATATTTACAAATATTGTGCTGGATGGCATTCCGATGGCATTCCGCCGAATGGCAAAACGGAGTAGAACTTGAAGATTGTATCCCCTAAGCTTTGCACCACTGCATGATTTCATATTGCTTGAAATTTTGATCATCTCTAGACACCACTGTTCTACCTGGATATAAAAGGTAATTTATGAAATTGCAAAACTGCAACCACACAGCACAAATGCCAATTGTGACTTCATGCCCTATTTTTGCATGACATCACCCATCTATGCGTCTGTCCCCATGGGCAAAAGTTAGATTTTGTGTTGCGGGATGACATATGTAAATGAACCTCCAGGGGTGAAATTTGTAAATTTAAAGAGATGTTTCCCATTCAACAGGTGACCATGGAGCATTTTTAGCCCCACAAAATGATCTGATTGACGACATCTTCATCATCATCAACATTTATTTATATAATGCCAGCAAATTCTGTAGCTCTTTACAATGGAGAACAAACATTAATAAAACAATAATGGGTAATACATATATTTATTTATTTATAAGGCGACACAGATTCCGTAGCACCGGATACAGAAGCAAGTAACAAATAGATGAGTTAATACATGTCAGCAGCAATGCGGTGTGAGTAATGCTATGGGAACTCACACAGAGTGCAGCAAAAGACGTGACGGGACGTACGAGGGACAGGAGACAGACGTGGAGCAATAGGTAGAAAGGACCCTGCCCGCGAGGGCTTACATTCTAAAGGGAGGGGTGGTGAGGGTCAGTAGGACCAACTGGGAGAAAAAATTTAGATGGCAGACGAGGAAGAAGAGGTGATGGATATAATGGTTAGGAGGTGGTAGGAAAAGCGAGCTTGAAAAGGTGAGTTTTGAGTGAGCGTTTGAAGGACTGAAGGTTGGGGGAGAGTCGAGTCAGATGGGGTAGAGAGTTCAAAAGAATATGGGCAGCATGGCAGAAGTCTTGGAGTCGAGCATGGGAGGACGTAATGGGTGAATTGAGGCGGAGGTCAGAGGTGGAGTAGAGTGGCCAGGTAGGTATGTAACTCGAGACAAGGTCAGAGATTTAAGGGGGAGAAGTGTTGGTAAGGGCTTTGTAAGTGAGGGTAAGGAGCTTGAACTGAATTCTGAAACAGGGAGCAAATGAAGGGATTTACGCAGAGGAGAAGCGGAATAGGTGCGGTGGGAGAGGAAGATGAGCCTAGCCGCAGCATTCTGTATGGATTGAAGTGCGAGAGCGATAAAGACCAGTGACAAGGAGGTTGCAATAGTCGAGATGAGAAATGATGAGTGAATGGACCAGGATTTTTGTTTCTTGCTGAGATAGGAAGGAATGCATTTTCATAATGTTGAGGAGGCAGACGTGGCAGGATTTGGTGAGGGACTGGATATGAGGGGTAAAGCTGAGGGCTGAATCAAGGGTGACTCCAAGCAAGAGGGAGAGATTTGGAGAGATATCAAGATTGGCAGGAGGAAAGATGATGAGCTCGGATTTAGAGATGTTGAGTTTCAGGAAGCTCTGTGACATCCAGGTAGTTACAGCAGAAAGACAGCTAGATACCTGGATTAGGACAGTGGGAGAGAGAGGTGAGGGGAGGAAAGATAGATTTGCGTGTCATCAGCATAGAGGTAGTATTTGGGGGCCAAATGATTTGAATGAGTTTACCAAGAGAGGTGGTGTAGAGAGAGAAGAGCAGGGGGCCAAGGACAGAGAGTTGTGGGACTCCAATAGAAAGAGGAAGAGGGGGGTGGGAGGAAGAGCCAGAAACAGACACACTAAAAGAGCGTCAGGAAATGTAGGAGACAAACTGGGAGAGTTCTGTTTCGCGAAGACCTATGGAGTGAAGGGTGGTGAGAAGAAAAGGATGATCATTGGTGTCAAAAGCAGCAGAGAGGTTGAGGAGTACGAGAAGGGAGAAGTGACCATTGGACTTAGCTAAGAGCAAGTCATTTTTTACTTTAGTTAGGGCAGTTTCAGTTGAGTGAAGGATGGAAGCCAGACTGGAGAGGGTCAAGATAGTGGGAAGAGAGAAAGTGGGTCAGATGATTGAAGACAAATCGTTCGAGAATTTTAGAATCAAAGGGAAGCAGAGATATGGGGTGATAATTGGAGAGAGAGGATGGGTCAAGGGAAGATTTCTTGAAAATAGGAGCGATGAGAGCATGCTTGAAGGCCAAGGGGAAGATACCAGTGGAGAGAGAGAGGTTAAAGAGGTGAGCAAGGTGACAACAGGCTTTGGAAGAGAGGGAGCAGAGAAACTTGAAGGGGACAGGATCAAGAGGGCAGATTGTAGAAGAAGAGAAGGAAAGAAGAGAGAGTATCTCAGGCACAGTAACAGGAGGGTAGGAGCCAAGGGTGACAGAGTGAGTGATAGAAAGGACAGGTGGGGGGAGGCAAGTCTGACGAGAACAGATATCATTGTGTATAGAGTCAATTTTGTTTTTGAAGTAGGTGGCAAAGTCAAGAGCGGGGATGAACGAGGGGGGAGAAGGTGGGGGGAGGATACAGTAGAGAATTAATGGTAGCAAAGAGTCGTCGGGGCTTATTGGACAGGCAGGAGATGAGGGATGTGAAATAGGTTTGTTTGGCAAGAGAGAGGACAAAATAGTAGGAGGAAAGGATGAATTTATAGTGGGTGAAGTCAGCAATGGAGCGGGATAGCCTCCATTGGCGATCAGAGGAGCGGGAGCACTTTTGGATGAGACGAGTAAGAGGGGAGTTCCAGGGTTGGGGTTTAGATTGATGGGGACGAAGGGGGGTGGCAGGGGCTGCAGTCTCAAGGGCAACAGAGAGTGTGGTGTTGTAAAGAGAGACAGCAACTTTAGGGCATGATAGGAAAGAAATGGTAGCAAGTAAGGGTTCAAGAGAGGACGCAAAGATGATGGGGTCAATGCTGTTGATGGGATGCAGCGTGCGAGCGACTTTGGGTGGGAGAGTTGGGACAAGGGGTAAAAAGAGGGTAAAGGAAAGGAGATTGTGGTCAGAGAGGGGGAAGACAGAATTGGAGAAGTTGGAGGAGTCACAGAGATAGGAGAACACTAGGTCCAGGGAGTGACCATCACTGTGGGTGGCAGAAGTTGTCCATTGGGAGAGGCCATGGGAGGAAGTGAGAGTGAGGAAATTAGAGGCAGCAGTAATAATAGGAGAGTCGGTATGGATGTTAAAATCCCCAATAATAATAGTGGGAAGATCAGAAACAAGGAAATGGGAAGCAAAGTCAAAAAATTGAGAGGATGGACCAGGGGGACGATAGATGACTGCAACACAAAGGTGAAAAGAAGAGAAGAGGCGGATGGAGTGAACTTCGAAGGAGTAGAAGGAGAGGGAGGGTTCAGGGGGAGTAACACTGAAGGTGTATCCAGGAGACAGTAGGACACCTACACCACCTCCTTGGCGGTCCCCAGAACAGATACTGTTGGAGAAGGAGAGCCCCCCCTGGGAGAGTGCAGCAGGGGAAGCTGTATCATAGGGAGAGATCCACATTTCTGTAAGGGCCAGGAGACCAAAGGAATGGGAGAGGAAGAGGTCATGAATGGGAGTGAGTTTGTTGCACACAGATCTTGCATTCCATAGTGCACAGGACAGGCGAAGGTGAGTAAGAGGAGTGATGGGAATAAGGTTGGCAGGATTGAGTGTTCGGGGGAGAAAGGGTAATATGTGGTACAGGAGAGTGACAGGGGATAGAGGGAATAGGCTTGAGTCTGTAGTATGGAATAGTGATGTCGGGAGCCATGAGGGAGAATGGGTGGAAGTGCGTGCTGATTGGCGAGCAATAAGGTACAGAAGATGTAGTAATTGAGACTTTGCAGAGTCAAGAAATAGGAGAGAAATATTGCGTGGAAAAGACAAATGAGAGTATGGCAGAAGGAAAGGACTGTGACAGGTTACAAGTGAGGTGAGGAAAGAGAACAGGACAAGTAAGTAAAGTGAGAGACTATAGAAGTAGTAGGAGAGTGAAGAGGAAGAAAATATGTAAAAGGATCAGCAAGGGAATGGGAAGTAGTTAGGACAGTAGAGATAAGGGATAAGTGAATAAGAAACAGTAAGACAGTGACATAGGACAGGAGGGCAGAGAGATTTTAAAACATTAGCCACAGTGGAAGGTGCACTGAGGTAGCTGTGTGTTTTGAAGGTGGGAATACAAGCAACAGCAAAAGTGCAACCAACAAGTCATAATCAAACAACAGATGCAAGAATTAAGGTTGAAAAACAGATCAGCAGGGTGTGTGCAGGCAGTGCACAATGCAGGTGGTGGAGGATTTCAGAGCTCACAGATGATTGTTGAGTGTTTTCCTCATGTAGCAGTGTTTCCAAATTTTAATACACTTCAAATCCTGACAAGCTAGCACAGCCTAACACACAGACAGAGAGGTAAGAGGACCCTGCTCACAAGTTTACAATCTATGGGACAATGGGAGTTTGATACACAAGGGCACGTTGGTCCAACTAGAATGCAAAGGTGAAAAGTATTGAGTGGGCTGTGTGATCTGTCACACAGCAATGTTGGTCAGAGGGTTGTTGTCTTGTGTTAGCTGTGTAGAGGGTGGTAATAGAGTAACCAGGGAGATTAATCTGCTGGTTGAAGAATATCATAAGTTTGTCTGAAGAGGTGGGTTTACAGAGAACGCTTGAAGGTTTGAAGACTAGAGGAAAGTCTTATTGTGCGAGGGAGGGAATTCCACAAAGTGGGTGCAGCCTGAAAAAAGTCCTGTAAACCGGGCATGAGAGTATGTGATGAGAGTGGAAGAGAGACGAAGATTTTGTGCAGAATGGAGGTGTCAAGTTAGGAGATATTTTGAGAAAAGTGAGGAGATGTATGTACGGCCTTGTATGTTAGTAGAAGAATTTAATATTGGATTCATTGAAAAACAGGCAACCAATGTAGAGATTGACAGAGTGGTTCAGCATAGGAAGAACAGTTTGCAAGGAAAGTCAATCTAGCTGCTGCATGCAAAATAGATTGTAGGGGTTCAAGTCTGATTTTGGGCAGACCAGTAAGAAGGGAATTGCAATAGTCGATGCAGGAGATGACGAGTGCATGAATTAAGGTTTTTGTAGTGTCTTGTGTGAGATGTGTGCATATTCTGGAAATGTTCTATAGATGTATGTAACATGATTTAGATATAGAGTCGATGCTCCTTCAAACGTGCACTCAAAACTCACCTCTTTCTCAAAGCCTACCAACCATCCACTTAGCCCCCATCTCCTCCACTCATTCTCCCCTCTCTCCCATTCCCTCAACTGGCTCCTCTTGTGCCTGGTCTGTTTAACCCTCCCTTAGGATGTAAGCTCGCTTGAGCAGGGCCCTCTTCCCTTCTGTCTCCTTACCCGTTCTTCTGCTCCCTGTCTATTGCATCTGCCTGCCTGGGGTTTCTGAAGTATTGGTACTTTTGTTTATTGTTCTGTACTGTTATACCCTGTATAGTCTACTGTTTGTACTATGTGCGGCGCTGCGGAAACCTTGTAGCGCCTAACAAATAAATGATAATAATAATAATAATAATAATGTAGGAAACAAAGGATAATTGTGAGTCAATGATTATACCTAGTCAGCGAGCTTGCGGGGTGGGATTTATGGTCATATCATCAACAGAAATAGAAATGTCAGGCAGAAAGCTTCTGTTTTTGGGTGGGAATATTATTAATTCAGTTTTTGAAAGATTGAGTTTGAGTTGATGAAAAACTTCCAGGATAAAATGGCAGAAAAACAGTCAGTAACGCGAGACAACGCAGATGGTGAGAGATCAGGAGAGGATAGATAGATTTGTGTATCACCTGCATAGAGATGATACTGAAATCCAAAGGAGCTTATTAGTTTTCCAAGAGAAGTGGTGTAGATAGAGAATTGCAGAGGACCTAGGACTGAGCATTGTGGTACTCCAACTGATTAAGGAAGAAGAGTAGAGGTGGATCCAGAGAAATTAACAATGAAAGAGAGATTAGATCGGTAGGATGAGAACCAGGATAGGACACTGCCTTCAAGACCTAGGGATTGTAGCATTTGTATGAAGAGAGAGTGGTCAAGAGAGTCAAATGCAGCAGGAAAATTAGAAGAGAGTAATGGCCTTCAGTTTTTGCTGCTATCAAATCACTGACCACCTTGGTCAGTGCAATCTCTGTGGAGTGTTGAGAGTGAAAGCCTGACTAAAGAGAATCTAGTAGGTTGTTTGCTGTAAGAAAGTGTGTGAGGCGAGTGTAGGCAACTCTCGAGAAATTTGGAGGGGCATGGGAGCTGAGAGATGGGACGGTAATTTGAGAGAGAATTTAGGCATGAATTTTGTTTTTTAAAATAGGAGAAATCACTGTATGCTTGAATAGTGATGTAAAAATACCAGTAGAGAGAGAGAGATTACAGATTTTAGTTAGAGGTGTAATGAGCACAGGAGATAGGGACCTACCAATTTGTGAGGGTATGGGATCAAGAGGACAAGAGGGGGAGTAGAAAGATAAGAAGAGAGTAGAAGCTTCCTCTTTATTTGTGGGATCAAATGAAGAGTGAGTGTCAGAGGGTGCTACAAAGAAATTGAGCCGATTGCTTGTTGAGGGAGATGATACCATTTCAAGTCTGATCTTAACAATTTTGTCCTTGAAATAAGATCCTGGGAACTGACCGTAGTCAGAGGGTTTGGGGTGGGAGGGTTTAGAAGAGATTTACATGTGTGTTAAAAATAGAGATGGTCACTGACCCCCGTGTTTTGGTTTTGTATTCGGTTTTGTATTTGGATTACCTTTGTGTTTTGGTTTTGGTTTTGGTTTTGCAAAACCGCCCTTGCCTGTTTTGGTTTTGGTTTTGGTTTCGTTTGGTTTTGTTTTGCTATTTTTGAAAAAAATACAATTTTTTTGGTCTAAAATAACCTAATTTAGTGCTCCACCAGTTTCTTAGATAAGTGAGGTAATTCTAAAGCTAATAAATTATGAAAAAAAACAGTTTAATCCCTGGTAGGCCGTCCTTAATTCGAACACTTGTCTGCAAATTATACAGACAAACCTGGTTGTCCACCTCCTCCATCTTTGATTATTGGCAATGTAGCCATCGTCTTTGGGTGTATATTACACCATCCACTTGTAGTTGAATATTAAATAAAGCAGCCTGCACAGACTGTGGAACTAGAAAGCAAAATGAAATGGACCACAGTAGTTTGGTGGCTATCTGTGCACGCCCCCCCCCCCCGTCCTCCACTTGTAGTTGAATCAGAGCCGGATTTAGACCTCATGGGGCCCTAGGCAAGATATTGGTTTGGGGCCCCCTCCCTGAAAAAATCCATAGCATAGCACTATAGTTTTTTAGCATAACATATACCCCTATTCAGTGGCTGGCTGGCAGACTTGATCCCGGGGGGGCAAGCATATAGAACTAGCCCATAAGTAGCGGCCCATTTTTAAAGGGTGGTCTCACTGCCGGCCCTGGGAGGGCCCTGTGGGGCCCGCTGGGCCCTAGGCAATTGCCTAGGTTGCATTGTGGTAAATCCGGCCCTGAGTTGAATAGAAAAAAAGCAGCCTGCACAGACTGTGGAACTAGAAAGTAAAATTAAATGGACCACGGTAGTTTGGTGGCTATCTATGCCCCCCCCCCTCCCTCCACTTGTAGTTGTATATAAAAAAAAAGCAGCCTGCACAGACTGTGGAACTAGAAAGTAAAATTAAATGGACCATGGTAGTTTGGTGGCTATCTATGCCCCCCCCTCCCTCCACTTGTAGTTGTATATAAAAAAAAAAGCAGCCTGCACAGACTGTGGAACTAGAAAGTAAAATTAAATGGACCACGGTAGTTTGGTGGCTATCTATGCCCCCGCCCCCCCCCCCTTCACTTGTAGTTGAATATAAAAAAAGCAGCCTGTGTGGAACTAGAAATTCGAATATACAAAGAAATGGACAAAGGCAGTTTGGTATCTGTCTGCATCAGATCCCCTCTCCACTAGGAGTAAAATAGAAAACTATTCAGCCGTTATATTATCTAGAATATAAATAGAAATTGAGAAAGGCAATTTGGTATCTGTCTGCATCATAATCATCAACATCCTCATTAGCGCCCTCTTCACCTCCACAAATCTCCCCCTCGTCCTCTATTTCCAAAGTGGCATCCTCAATTTGTGTATCACCGGCTACACTCGGGCTGTTCAGGTACACATCAGCAGAACTGCTGAAAGGGCCCTTCTTTATGGGTACACTAACAGAATGCTCACAATTAGACATACCACTGTTGGATGGACTCTCCACAGGGATTGGTGTCATTTGTGAATCAGAGCAAACATTATCCTCTAATGCCTCACTGTTATCTTGCAGCTCGGCTTTGACGCGTAACAGTAGTTGTGCACCAATAGTAGGCTCGGTAACTTTTTGGGTCTGCCACTAATAGCCAAAGGTGAAGGCCTCATTCTCTCTTTGCCACTGCGTGTGTAGAATGGCATGTTGGCAACTTTTTTTTTATCGGCACTTAACTTTTGCTCAGTAACACTTCTTTTTCGCTTCAACACAGTAAAAAAATGTTTTGTTTTTGTTTTTTGGACTGATTTCGAAACACTGTGTAGTTTGACATCGCCTTGCCCAGATGACGTACTGGGAACACTACCATCAGGACTGGTGACAGAACCTGGTTGCTCATTCTGCTCATATGTGGATGAGCGGGCTTGGATTTTAGTAATCAGAACACCCCCGAACAGTGCCGATCCGAGCCTAATCCGAGCACTGTTCGGGTATTCTCGCCGATCGCAAAACTCAAAACGAGGCAAAACGTCATAATCCCGCCGTCGGATCTCGCGAGATCCGGATTAATATTAGTCCCCGCTTGCCGCCGCCATCTTCACTCGGGCATTGATCAGGAAAGAGGGAGGGTGTGTTAGTGGTGTCCTCTGTCCTGCTCATTCCAGTGGTGCTGTGCTGTGCTCTGTCCTGCTCAGTCCAGTGGTGGTGTCCTGTGCTCTGTCCTGCTTAGTCCAGTGGTGCTGTCCTGTACTCTGTCCTGCTCAGTCCAGTGGTGCTGTCCTGTACTCTGTCCTTCTCAGTCCAGTGGTGGTGTCCTGTGCTCTGTCCTGCTCAGTCCAGTGGTGCTGTCCTGTGCTCTGTCCTGCTCAGTCCAGTGATGGTGCTGCCATAATTCCAGTGGTGCTGTCCTGTGTCCAGTCCAGTGGTACTGCTATATAAATTCACTGATCCTGCAGTATAAGTCCATTGGTACTGCTATATAACAAAGTTCACTGATCCTGCAGTATAAGTCCATTGGTACTGCTATATAACAAAGTTCACTGATCCTGCAGTATAAGTCCATTGGTACTGCTATATAACAAAGTTCACTGATCCTGCAGTATAAGTCCATTGGTACTGCTATATAACAAAGTTCACTGATCCTGCAGTATAAGTCCAGTGGTACTGCTATATAACAAAGTTCACTGATCCTACAGTATAAGTCCATTGATATTGCTGTATAACAAAGTTCACTGATCCTGCAGTATAAGTCCATTGGTACTGCTATATAACAAAGTTCACTGATCCTGCAGTATAAGTCCAGTGGTACTGCTATATAACAAAGTTCACTGATCCTGCCGTATAAGTCCAGTGTTTTGTTTTTTTTGCCAGCTCGTTTTGTGGGGGTCCAAACGAACCAATCATTTCAGCCACAGTTTTGTAGGCCCTGTCGCTGAAATGATTGGTTTGTTAAAGTGCGCATGTCCTATTTCCCCAACATAAGGGTGGGTGGGAGGGCCCAAGGACAATTCCATCTTGCACCTCTATTTTTGGCATTATGTGCTCTTTGGGGCCTAGTTTTTCAAACTGCCATCCTGTCTGCCACTGCAGTGCCACTCCTAGATGGGCCACGTGTTTGTGCCGCCCATTTGTGTCGCTTAGCTTAGTCATCCAGCTACCTCGGTGCAACCTTTTGGCCTAAAAACAATATTGTGAGGTGTGAGGTGTTCAGAATAGACTGGAAATGAGTGAAAATGAATGTTATTGAGGTTAATAATAGCGTAGGAGTGAAAACAAACCCAAAAACAGGATTTTAGTAGTTTTTATGCTTTTTAAAAAAAAAAATCAGAACCCAAAACCCAAAACCTTGAGGGGGGTGTTTTGGCAAAACCCATTAGAACCCAAAACCCAAAACCCAAAACCCGAAAAGTGGTCGGTGCACATCCCTACTTTGAATCCATTCTGAGCCCAAAGCACTTGTAGTGCTACAAATTATTTGGTAGATACTGCTGACAGATAGCAATTTTGACAGCCAGAAATATTTATGCACAATTATGGGGGACACCCCAAAAGCACTGGGAAGTGCTACAAATTATTTGGTAGATACTGCTGACAGATAGCAATTTTGACAGCCAGAAAGATTTATGCACAATTATGGGGGACACCCCAAAAGCACTGGGAAGTGCTAAAAATTATTTGGTAGATACTGCTGACAGATAGTAATTTTGACAGCCAGAAATATTTATGCACAATTATGTGGGACACCCCAAAAGCACTGTGGAGTGCTACAAATTATTTGGTAGATACTGCTGACAGATAGTAATTTTGACAGCCAGAAATATTTATGCACAATTATGTGGGACACCCCAAAAGCACTGTGGAGTGCTACAAATTATTTGGTAGATACTGTTGACAGATAGTAATTTTGACAGCCAGAAATATTTATGCACAATTATGTGGGACACCCCAAAAGCACTGGGGAGTGCCAAATATTGAAAAAAACAAAATCCTCTATCCTCCTTTCTTCTCTAGCGATTTTTGATAGCTCAATTGGAATGAGAATATTGTATTCTCTGTCCCGGCTCTAATCAGCCTGTGACTACACCCTGCTCTCTCCCTCTGTCAAATGGCGATGGATTGCTGTGGAGGCGTTTATTTATAATCTTCAAGTATCGCGAGAACCGAGCCCCGAGATCCGACGACGTCACGATGACGTTCGGCCTCGATTTGGATTCCAAGCGGGCGGTACTCGGATACCCAAAGTTCGGGTGGGTTCGGTTCTCGGGGAACCGGACTTGCCCATCTCTAGCTAAAAAGGTGTCTTGGGTTAGAAGCTGTGAGCATAGATGAGAGATTGGAAGTATATTTGTTTTGCAGTGTCCAGAGCATTTTGATAGGAGTGGTAGATAGCAGTATATGTGATGAAATCCTTACAGGTACAAGATTTACATTCTGCTTTATGAGAAAGTTTTTGTAGAGTTCATGTTACTTTAGTGTGCCACGGTTGGCAACGAAGTCTACGTGGAGTATAAAGAGTCGCTAGAGCCACTTGAAGAAGGGCAGTTTGTTAGGGTTTGGTGAAAATAAAGTACTGCCCTATCAGGGGAGGAGAATGTAGAAATTGCAGAGAGAAGGTGTTGAAGAGAGGTGGAAAACTGTTGAAAAAGTTAATATTACTGCAGGTGTGAGGAGGCTTGGAAGAGTTTGACAGCAGGGAAGGTAAAGAACTGGGAGTGAGCGAGCAGCTAATAAGGTGATGAGCCAAGAGGGGGAAAGGAGTTTTAAGGAAATGAGAAACTAAGCATAGCCTACAGTCATGGTCAAAAGTTATGAGAATAACACAAGTATTGGTTTTCACAAAGTTTGCTGCTTTAGTGTTTTTAGACCTTTTTGTCAGATAATGCTATGGTATTCTTAAGCAAATTACAAGCATTTCATAAGTGTCAAAGGCTTTCATTGACAAATACATTAAGTTTATGCAAAGAGTCAATATTTGCAGTGTTGACCTTTCCTTTTGAAGACCTCTGCAATTCGCCCTGGAATGCTGTCAATCAACTTCTGGGACACATACTGACTGATGGCCACCCATTTTTGCTTAATCAATGCTTGGAGTTTGTCAGAATTTGTGGGTTTTTGTTTGTCCACCCACCTCTTGAGGATTGACCACAAGTTCTCAATGGGATTAAGGTCTGGGGAGTTTCCTGGCCATGGATCCAAAATGTTGATGTTTTGATCCCGAGCCAGTTAGTTATCACTTTTGCCTTATGGCAAGGTGCTCCATCATGCTGAAAAAGGCATTGTTAGTCACCAAATTGTTCTTAGATGGTTGAGAGGATTTGGGAGTGCTCGTAGACAGTAGACTTAAGGCAATAGTGCTCAATGTCAAGCAGCAGCTGCAAGGGCAAATAAAGTATTGGCATGCATAAAAATGGGCATAGCTGCAAGGGAAGACAGTGTAATTTTGCCACTGTATAAATCATTGGTAAGACCTCATCTTGAATATGCAGTACAGTTCTGGGTACCACTCTATAAAAAAGATAATTTGGAACTAGAAAGGGTTCAGAGAAGGGCGACAAAATTGATAAAGGGTATGAAGTCATTAAGTTATGAGGAAAGGTTAGCCAGTTTAGGCATGTTTACTTAAGAAAAGAGGTGTCTAAGAGGAGATATGATTATTATGTACAAATACATTAAGGGTCAATAAAGAGAACTTTCATGGGAACCTATTACCCCAAGGCCTATACACAGTCACCCCCTAAGGTTAGAGGAGAGGAAACTTCACAACCAGCAAAGAAAGGGGTTCTTTACAGTAAGAGCAGATATGGAATTCATTGCCAGGGAAGGTTGTAATGGCAGATTTAATAGATATGTTTAAGAAAGGGTTAGACAAATTTTTAGTGGAAAAGTCTATTCAGGGATACGACCGTTAATTAAAATGAAGGACAGTAGTGGATGTAGGGTAAAAATAGGACTGCAATATTGGGTCTGAGGGTTTTCACAATTGAAACAGATTGGCGTTGCTTACTCTGGATCAATTTCAAATATAAGTGCAGGATTGCAGGAGATCCAAAATAGGTTGAACTTGATGGACTGGTGTCTTTTTTCAACCTCATCAACTATGTCACTATGTTACTATGAGAGAAGTTGTTCTTGGAGGATGTTTTGGTACCATTATTTATTCATGGCTGTTAGTATTGTGAGTGAGCCCACTCCCTTGGCTAAGAAGTAACTCCACACATGAATGGTCCCAGGATGCTTTACTGTTGGCATGACACAGAACTGATGGTAGCGCTCACCTTTCCTTTTCCGGACAAGCATTTTTCCAGATGCCCCAAACAATCTGAAAGGGGATTTATCAGAGAAAATGACTTTACCCCAGTCCTCAGAAGTCCAATCCCTGTACCTTTTGCAGAATTTCAGTCTGTTCCTGATGTTTTCCCTGGAGAGCAGTGGCTTCTTTGCTGGCCTTCTCGACACCAGGCCATCCTCCAAAAGTCTTCGCCTCACTGTGCGTGCAGTTGCACTCACACCTGTCTGCTGCCATTCCTGAGCAAGCTCTGCACTGGTGGTGACCTGATCCCGCAGCTGAATCAACTTGAGGAGACGGTCCTGGTGCTTACTGGTTGTTTTTGGGGGCCCTGAAGCCATCTTCACAACTATTGAACCTCTCTCCTTGAAGTTCTTGATGATCCGATAAATGGTTGATTTAGATGCAATCTTGCTAGGAGTACTATCCTTGCCTGTGAAGCCCTTTTTATGCAAAGCAATGATGACTGCACGTGTTTCCTTGTAGATAACTATGATTAACAGAGGAAGAACAATGATTTCAAGCACCACCCACCTTTTAAAGCTTCCAGTCTGTTATTCTTACTCAATCAGCATGACAGAGTGATCTCCAGCCTTGTGCTCTTCAACACTCTCACCTTTGTTAACGAGAGAATCACTGACCTGATGTCAGCTGGTCTTTTTGTGGCAGGGGTAAAATGAAGAATAATTGTTTTTGGGATAAAGTCCATTGTCATGGCAAATAAATTAATTGCAATTCATCTGATCACTCTTCATGACATTCTGGAGTATATGCAAATTGCCATCATAAAAACTGAGGCAGCAGACTTTGGGAAAAATAATATTTGTGTCATTCTCAAAACTTTTGGCCATAACTGTACAGAAAACAAGATCAAGACAGTGGCCATCCTGATGAGTAGCAGATTCAATCCACTGAGAGAGGTGAAGTGAGGATGTTAGAGAGAGTAGTAGATGACATATACTAAGTAATGGGATGTCTTTTGCAAAATTCAGATGCAATTTATACAGGAAAACACATTTTGCAGATGCAAATTTATGTACAAAAAATAAAGATTAAGGGGGTGGTCTGAAAGTCATAGTAGGACTTTAAAGTAATGTTTTTGCTTTTTCTAGCATGTGCATTGCCGTCTTGGAGGAAATCATGCAGATGGTCGCATAAAACATCTGAACAATTGCACTTCCCAATAGTGTAATGGGGCATAGTACTCAGTGGACAAAATTATATATAAAAAAGTGTGTCTGCATTTGTGCAGTTACATAAATGTGTGTTATAGTTAGCAGTGGCTTGGAAAGTGTTAGCCAAAATGACTACATTATGTCAAGTAGTACTTGTATTTCTCAGCAGTTTCTATGCATAGGGAGAATACAAACCACTATAAGCTAGTTAGGCGCTATATCTGATCTGGTAGTATTGGAGAGCCATTGAAAACAATGTCATACTGTGCAACACAATGATAGAGATGTTTCAGCAAAAAAAAATATTTGTTTGCTACTGACAAAGTGTGAAAGCAAAATGGCCATTGTCAGATCAGGAGCTGGCTGTTCATTTGGTCCTTATGTCAGGTCCTTTCCTCGTTTAAATCCTAGTCAGACCCCAGGTTTGAGTACATAAAAATACTAGAGGACATAATGGCGGATTGGCCATAGGCATCACTGGAAGTTTTCCAGTTAGGCCGGTGACCCCTGTGACGTTTTTTTTTAAAAATTGTTTTGTCAGTTCAGGGCTGGCCCTGGCCTATTAGTGGCCAGCCCACCCCCAAGATCCAACCCCATCTCTCTGCTTGGTTTTCCCCATGGAACCAGCAGTGTGCAGTGACAGCAGTCCGCAGCAGGGGCTTTTGAACCTTTCCTTCCAGGAAGTGCAGAGTAACGCGCAGCTGAGTGTTAGACACAGCAGGTGAAGGCTGGAACATGATTTGGTAAATGTATGTATGTTTGTGTGTGGTATTGGTGTAATGTGTGGAGAGAAGTGAGGGAGCTGTTGGTGTAATGTGTGAGTAGAGAGATGGGGGTGTTATTAGTGTAACGCTTTGGGAGAGGGATGAGGATGATATTGGTTTAATGTGTGGAGAGGGTTGGGGTGGTGTTGCTGTAATGTTGAGGGGCTAAAGGGTGGTGTTGGTATTGGTGTAATGTGGAAAGACTGAGGGTGATATTGGTTTAATGCTGCAGGTGGTTTTGATGTAATGTGGAAGGGATGAGGACAATATTGGTGTAATGTGGAAGGGCTGAGGGTGGTATTAGTGTAATGTGGAAGGGCTGAGGCTAATATTGGTGTAAAGTTGAGAGTGGTATTGGTGTAATGTGGAAGGGATGAAGGTGGCATTGATGTGATGTGAAGGGACTGATGGTGGTATTGATGTAATGTGGAGGGAGTGAGAGTGGTATAGGTGTAATGTGTGGGGAGAGGGATGGGGTGGTGTTGGTGTAATGTGGAGGGGCTAAAGGGTGGGAGGTGGTATTGTTGTAATGTGTGAGTAGGGGGTTGGGTTGTTATTGGTGTAATGTTTTGGGAGAGGAGTAGGAACGGTATTGGTTTAAGGTGTGTTTAGGAGGGTATTAGTGTAATGTGGAGGGGCTGAGGGTGATATTGGTTTAATGTTGAGGATGGTATTGGTGTAATGTGGAAGGGATGAAGGTGGTATTGATATAATGTGGAGGGAGTGAGGGTGGTATTGGTTTAATGTGGAGAGTTGTATTGGTGTGAGGTGGAGGGGCTGAGGGTGGTATTGGTGTACTATTGAGGTGCTGATGGTGATATTGGTGTAATGTAGGGGGCTTTGCTGCTTGTTTTAATGTACATGTGTGGGGGTATTTATTGGGGTGCTAATAATGTAATTTTGGTGTCAATAGGGTTCAATGAGTCTATTTGTTAAATTTTAATGTTATTGACTTACATTTCGAACTGGTTAGGGGAGTTTAGAGTGTTAATTAGTTGCTTGGCTTTCCAAGAGGTGAATAGTTTCCATCCCTTTTCCAAGTAGGACCCATCATTCCAGGATCCGGCCAAGCGGCAACTGCACTTAAGACACCAGCAGGTACTATTAGCTCCAAGACCAGGTAGGAGAAAGACTGTCTGCCAATCGTGTTGGGACTGTCTTGTGCACTCAGGACTTTATCCCGACTGCAGGGGGGATGTTCTACTTCATGATGGTCCAATTTAGGGGGTAGCCACAGGCACATAACAGGGGTACGTGGGGCATTGCCAGTGTGTTTGAAGTGGTTGAAGGATGGTTTAACACTGTCTAAGCAATAGTTATACCCTTTACAACCCTTATTGAAACCGTTGGTTCCACTTAGATAAAAGAAACAATTATGAAAAAATCAAACATTATGACTGCTGGTAACCCTTTGATGTTTAGGGTGAAATGAATAAAAGCCATATCACCATTAATAAGCCCTGGCCAGGTGAAGAACCTAATAATACTCCTCTGTAACCTAAGCATTAGGGTCTGCACTCCCCATTCTGTCAATCTCCTTCTGAGCATCAACACAGTGCAAAAAGAGAGTAGACATGGAAACAACTTAAAGGGCTCAAGGCTTAACTTACTATTAATCGGTTTCATTAGTTGATAGAATAAATTTGTAACATTAATTACACAAACTATTATAATTAATTTAAGGCATATTAAAAGGGCTAATTATAGGAAGTTATAACAATAGTAAATGATATTACTGTGTTAAGTAGCCTCACAACTCAATGTAATACAAGTGATAGACTAGTTTAATATATTAGATATATGACTGTTCTGTCATAGAGGGATGAATAATTTAAAATTTTAGCTTATTTAGTGAGAAATTAATATTCCATACACATTTCCCCAATCCTTCCTAACTCCCTGATAATAAACATCTTTCCTTTAAAGTGTCAATTACTTTTGGTTTAGTTTTGGTTGATTGACTTACCTCTATCTGTGTTGGAGATGGCAACATCCTCTATAGAAGGCGGAACCCAGTCACCACCAATACTATACAGTAGCACATAATGTTTCTTTATATTGCTTGCAATCCTTATTTGTTAGCTATATGTAATACATTTTGTACACCTGTGTATCTGTACTGATTGTTATGTTGTAGTATATTTTTTATTTGCTTTTATCTCACTCTCCCTCTCTTGAATTATGTTATGTCTCTTGCCTTATTTCATTTGTGTATTCACTGGTCATCTATAACAAATTATTTAGTTAGCTATATATCTTTCTACTTTCTACTCTTACACTTTCTTCCTCTACCCTATATCCTCTTTTCTTTAATTGTGTCTACCTTTATACATCATGTCCACCCTTAGCACTTTATTCCTTCTGGCTAGAGGATATTTAGGAAGCAGTTTCTCAGAAACTCATTTTTTGTAATGTTTTCTGGATGGAAATATTTTTTGCAGTATTCTGCATAAAACTGATTACCACCAAACTGATTACCACCAATCACGCATCTTCTGAATGCAGAGCACTCCAATTTATGCAGGCACACAAAGACAAGCAGTTTAGCATAAATTTTACATAACGTTTCCTATAACCTCAGAGCAGTAATACACAGAATTGTTCATACATTTAAAACCAGACAAAAAAAATAAATCGACACACTGTGCATGATTCTGGTGAAATTGAGATGAATGCTGCATGTCTACATAGTTCCAGCATAGTTGTATAATGTATCTGATGTAACTGCATACCACCCAACATTCCAGGTTGCAAATTAGGCACACCTTAATTATTGTACAAAGCATCACAAATGCCCATATGATATAAATATAATCCCCCTACTATTCAAAATTAAGTATCCCAAAGTAATTAACAGAATTACTAACTAACGGAAGCAGCCAAAATTAATGCAATCCAGCACTTAATCCTGGGTTATGTGAAGGTTCAAATGGTTCTTCGTCATTCTCAGTGTCCTTCTTCTGATTTTTGCTTGTGCCTGTTTTGGTGGTGCCAGACTTATACTTATTAAACATTGTGGGCTTCATGTAGAGTTGGACGCAATTTATGCAAGAAACATTTCCGTAAATTGCATCTATTAAAAGGACATAATTTGCGTAGTATGCAGAGTCGCAGGTATCTTCAATACGTGTTCTCCCCCTAGGAAAAATCAGACCTGTGCTGAAAGCATTATTATTATTATTATTATTAATTTTTATTTATAGGGCGCCACTAGGTATCCCACAACAGAAAACAGCGCTGATGACTGATAAACACAATCAATATACAACCATCCGTGGGTAATAAATGTATATAAACACTTTATTTAAAAATGAACCATAAAATAAGCAACACTGGCCAGTGGATAACAACTTAACATATAAAAAAATCAGATGAACCGACTGTATTAACCATCAATAAGGCTGATGAACCATGTAATCAATCACTCCTAAAGAGAACCAGCTAAATGTCCCACATCGTAAAGATACTAATGTCCAATGACCCCGTTGAAGATCATGAAGTGGAGCTTCAAAATAAGTGTGGCCACACTGGTGGTGGAAAGTATACGTCACTGCGATGATGGTGAACCCCACTTCAATGCTTCTAACACATGTAGTATGGAGGAGAATATGCCATATATGTCACAATGAGAAAACCGCCACTCCTGAATGGAAATCAAAGTCGCTAAACTGCTTGAGTAGAAAGCGCAATACAGACCTGGTCCGATACTCAGTCCCGTATTGTGGTCTGTATGCGCACGCACCTCATACCCAGAACGAACTCCGGGACCTCCGTGATAGATATGCAGGTGAAGACGGCAATCCGTGTAAGTGGTAAATTAGCAGCTAGCACAATCGTGGCACCAATTGTATAGCGATGATATGGCTCAAAAAAAGGCAACTTCCAAAAATCCACTAGGGATATGAGCTGGGTCAAGGAATAGTGCTATCCAGCGGCTCAGTGAACATCCAAATCACCTGACGCGTTTCATCACCTGCCTGGTGATTTCTTCAGAGGAAGTGCTCTGTTGTGCTCCAATGCCTCTTTAAGTATCCTTGATATAATTACTCAGTCTACAGCTGGTTCATAACGGGCACTTTGTACCTATACTATACTTGTTGTGGGATACATAAATATGGTTGATTCAATTGGAAACATACAAATATCTTATACAAGGAAATATCAAATACTTATAATTCATATAGAGCAACAAACAAAGCACTATTAGAGAGAACAATACATATCAAAACATATCAAAACATATATATATATATATATATATATATATATATATATATATATATATATATAGAAAATATCATAATAATCATACCATCCTCCCCACATAGAGCAAATTGGATAAATTAGGACTCAAAGAATACACCTTAGAGTCCTAAATTCTAACACTGATACCTCAACTACACATATATAAATATGCAAATATAATAATATACAGACACATATCTACGTCAATCTAGATAAAACAAACACTAATAATCCAACCTGAATGGACAGTGATAATAGGTTGTATAATTAATATAGAAATATAGAAGTTACAAACCAAAGATTGAAGCATAGGTAGCCACTCGGATGACTTAAAAAAGTGCTAAAAACACACATTAGGAAATATGGGTGTATGCATCGGTCAAGAGATAGAGTAGGTCCTACAAATATCATAAGTGAACTCGTGAATATTACCGAATAAGGACCCCTAAACTAACACATCAGACCCACACATAGGACTAATGTATCTTACAGGCGACTAAGATAAATTCAAAAATACTCATGAATAGAGAATGTAACTTTGAGGATCAGGTTCAGGACAACACATCATTGAGCTCAAGTGCTTCATTCAATCCTCTAGGACTCAAGGCATCCAATTGATGGATCCAAAAGACCTCTTGTTTACATAATCTTTTAAAATGATCCCCTCCTCTTGTGGTCTGTTTAATATACTCTAGACCACATATAGATAAACCCTCTAATCTCCCATTGTGAACCGCATTAAAGTGGCGTGGAACACTATGATTGGTCTTCCTATTTAGGATATTTCTCCTGTGTTCCAAAAACCTCAATTTCAGTGACCTAGTCGTTCTTCCAACATAAATGAGGTCACAACTACATTTCAATAAATAAATGACATAACTCGTGCTACAGTTGATAAATCCCCTCACTCTAAAGTTTCTATCTGAATGGGTGATCTCAGTCACCTTATTACTGATAAAGGAACAAGTTAGACATCTATTTGAACCACATTTGAAGCAGCCTTCTGTTTGTTTAGGCAACCAACCACCTCCTACAGATGTCATATCCACTTTAGTCAGTATATCCTGAACCAAACTGGGCGCCAATATATTTTTTAAATTGTTGTTCCTCTTAAAAATAATCTTAGGATCTTGGGGCAATATTTGTCGAAGTGACTCATCTTGTTGAAGGATAGGATAATTCCTACTAAAGATCTTCCTGATTTCCCCCGACTTATTATTATATTTAGATTTAAAAGCAACCAGCCCTTTTGTATCAGCTTGTTCCCCATTTTGATTCTTAGGCCTATAGAAATCATCTTTCTGTTACAGGGTATCTCTTTCTAATGAGGACACCTCTTTCAAAGCATTATTCAAAATATAATCGGGATAGCCTTTCTTTCTAAAGTCCCCCAGCATAGACTCTGCTTGTAGATTAAATGTTTCTATTGAAGAACAATTTCTTTTAAGTCGCATTAACTGACCCTTTGGTATATTGTCTCTCCATTTCTTATAATGTGAACTTCTGTAGTGTAAATAACTCACAACATCAACTTTCTTCTTATAAGTGGAAGTCACCAACTTCCCATTCTCAACATTCATCTGAATATCCCAAAAATCCATACTGGATTCATGATAGCGGCCAACAAACTTTAAATTGTATTCGTTGTCATTCAAAGCAGAAATAAATGAAAGTGCACGTGATTCACCCCCTCTCCATATGATAAACAGGTCATCAATGTACCGCCCATAAAAGACCAGGTCCGCGCCGAACCCACCTCCCCACACATGGACCTCCTCGAGGTATCCGTAGCGCCGTACAGGAACAGACAGAAACACGATACAGGGTGCGATAGCACGGTACAGTTAACAAAAAGCACAGTAACTCAGAAGCTCAATGTACAGCTAGATAAGAGTTGAGAGCCCCCAGCGGGGTAGAGAGAGCAGTAGAAGGGCAGGAGGACCTCACGGAAAAGACAAGGAACTGAAGAGCAGAGTTAAGGTGGTGGAGAACAAGAGGAGAGGAGGCCCTGCTCGAAGGAGCGTACAATTTAAGGGGAGGGTAGGACGGACAGAGACGCAATGGTAGGAGGAGGAAATGGGGCTATTCCCACAACCATGAGGTGGTATTATAATATATTTTATTATATTTTATTATATTTTAATAAAAATAAAGAGATGTAAAAGCATTTGTACATGATGCACTACTGTAATAGACCTTGGAAAAATGGTTAAAAAAAGACACACACATTTACACTGTGAAAAAAATCACACACTCTGGGATCAGAATATAGAAAGTAACCTGTCTTCTAAATATGAATGCAATACTGGTTATATATTATTTTAATTGGGGCTATATTCTCTACATAAGCCCCTGTATGTATTTACTGATATCTTGTTCCTGCATGTATGAGATAATATATTGTAACTTTATGTGTGAATCCTTGCTGATTGTTAACACTCAGACAGGGAGACATGCTTTCACATTCCCATGATGCTAGAAATAGATTAGATTAAAAATAATGTAAGACCACTCAGAAATAGACTGAAATAGGCTATGCATTGTCATTTGTTCAACTATAGATAGACAACATATACATCTTTCAAATATATAATTTAGTAGTACATGCAGTTCATATTTTATTTTTAGATAGGGAACTACTGCCATCTATTGTCCAAAGTTGGTATTGGATTTTGTGACTTAAGGGAAGAGGAATCAATTATTTAAATTGAGATTGAAGAAGCTATCACTTGGGTTGCTCTCATGGGTGAAGAAAAGCTGTGCCAGTAATATTGTAGGATTCATGGCTCAACCTGTAGATCCAGGGAATTCTTTATTTGTGCCAACCTTATTTTTTGAAGTTAAGTAAATAAATTTCCTATACATCTTTTGTGTCAGTTTGTCAATCTTTCTTTGTGCTAGTATTTCGGTGCTGTAATTTTGGTAACCAATTGACTACATGATTGTGCTACCTTTTAAAAATCAGCCAATGACACGCAGTATTGTTTAATAGTTGTTTTTGCTCTCTGATTACTCCTGCACTTGCTTGTTTTATATGAATTCTTCACTGAGCACTCGCTCTACACTTTCTTGTTATCCCTCTCACTTTTGCCATTTGCCATGTCTACACCACACTATTGATTTGATCAACTTGACACATCTGCAATGCAATTAATTGAAATCAACAATAACTGTCTTCAACAGTGTTTTGCTCTGCCACTGACAAATACACATAAAAACACACCCACCTACAATATTATTTAATATAATGTGATAACATTTTCAACTTAGTAAACAAAAAATATTTAATATGAGTTCAGCTGGGCTTTTTTTTTTTGCTCTCTGATTACTTCCTAGAGTACTTTACATGGGTTTTTTTGTCCTTGCTTGTTTTGTATGAGCGCTCTCTCTATATGTTCTTGTCCTCCCACCTGTTTTTGCCATTGCTCTTCCACATCTGTTTCATATAGTGATTATATCAATGTGACGTTTGCAATGATGAAACAAATTGAAATCAACAATAACGTTCTTTAACAACAGTGTTTTGCGTTCTCACCGACACTCGTACAGTATGAGAAGATTGTTCAACTTAGTAATAAAATAATAATCAAAAATAGTTCAATTAATTCAATCAGTGTTCTTGACATGGGTAGCTTTTTTTTATTTTATATAGTGTTTACTTAACTAATGTTTTGCTGCTGCATTAACTATGCTATATTAATTATTAAACTTAACATTTTAGGCTGTTTGGAAAAGATTAAAAGAGTCAAACATACCAGCGTAATAAACAGTGTACTTAAATAAAACCCATTTTGATTGTATAGTAGCAGACCAAATACCCCTCTTCCGTACACTGCCTAGCAGAAAGAGGATTAGATCTTTCATCTACAACTTTTCACTTCCAGACTAAAGGGATGTGATTCATTAAATTAATACTCGCTAATTAAATATACATATTAATAATATTATTTTTGCCAGCTTATACTGCTACACTCACTTCCTCTACTGCCTACTGCTGACTCAGAGCACTCCAGGATCTAGACCAGAGGTGTCCAAGTTCAGTCCTCAAAGGCTACCAAAAGTTAATGTTTTCAGGATTTCTTTAATCATGCACAGGTGATTTAATCTATTTTGCTGGGTCAGTAATTATCCCACCTGTTTCTACAGACAGAAATCCTGAACACATGACCTGTTGGTAGCCCTTGAGAACTGAACTTAGACACCTCTGCTCTAGACTCTCCTACCTGTTTCCCAAGAAAAATGACAGCTGTCACAAGAAGATTCTAGTTTATACAGTATACATATTGCATAATACAGAGCTCGTGAGATTCTGACATAATGGGAAAGTCACATTTTTTCTTGCTTTCAAATCCAAGGTGAACTGGAAATTCCAAGTAAATCCAAGTCTGACTTGAATTGTTGTATTCAATAAAAGCGCTAATCTCCAATAATAGTATGTATGTAATATTTAAACCCACTTGGCTTACTAGTATGCAATTAGAAAATAAATTGAATCCCCAAATTAATTTCAGTCCCTCAAAATAATGTAAACCATTTAGCTTCTTTTTTCAGCTTTTGCATAGGTGAGACACAACCAGGATACTGATAATCACAGTATTACTTAATGTGACATATTGTGTTTCTACTCTACTCAAGTAGTGAATGAGCTTTAATGATCCCAAATTGATTTACTCAGGCTATCCAAGATGGTATGACTCTATAACAAAGCTTACAACACAGATACACATATATTCTCTCCCACAATAACTTCTTTGCAAACTTCCAATAATATCACTTATCAATAAACACAAACAATGTAAAGGCAACTATTTCAAATCTATTCAAAAACCTATTATAGCTCCTATAGTCTATAGTTTTAGCATTAAAACACTAACAATAAACAGTGTAAATCCTGTATATCTGTTTTCTTCACAGTCCAGCAAGCAAAAGAAATATATTTTCAATAAAGTTAATTCACAGGAACTTCTCTGGGAGGGGCTGATGTACCTAATTTGACACCAATTGTTTTGATATGTTAATGAGCTTGGCCTCATAGAGACAAATGTCTGTATCTTGCCATACAGAGTGGGGGGAGGAGAGAAACCAACTCTCTTGTAATTATTTTGTGTGAAATGGAAAATGTCAAATATTATATTCTTTCTCACTGATGCAATTTATTTAATTGTGTTGCTGAAAATGTAGTGCCCCCTTAGGTTGTTTTATCCATATGTAAGGGTTAAGTTATTAAAGTTGCACAAGAAACTAAAATGATAATGAGTTGCAGAATCCAACAATACAATTTTGTGAAAAATTGTATCCAGGCAATAGAGTACACCTATGCTCTCTTTAATGCTGTTTAAATAAAGATTATACATGGTCTTAATAACAGTATAACTTTCTTCCAGAAGTTCACTATAGAAGACAGAGAACTATGAAATAATTTACTTGTGCAAAGCCCATTTCCTTAGGAAGTCTAAGCTACTGTCCCTCAACATGGACTTTACTATTCTTTACACTATTAGTTACTTAGTTGATGTGTGAAGCTCCCCATTTTTATCACATTATCTCCTACCTTACATTAGTGGATGAAGCTCACTTTTGTGTTAACTGACCTAATCCAGGGCCATCTTAACAACATTATGAGCCCCCGGGCAAAGCAGTGCACCGGGGCCCCTATATATCTATATATATATATATATATATATATATATATATATATAGACATAGATGTATAGAGATACAGATATAGATATATAGATACAAGTCTACATTGAATTAGTTGGCTTCTCTAAGAAGAAATGGAACAATCCCAGTGCCACAGTACTCAGGAAACAAAGGCTCTTCACAGACATGGGATGGTGGTTTTGTTAGGGACCAAGGATGGTTACCTCATATGGGTAAAGTTCAAAATATGTATCTATGGACCACAACAAAATGGCTACCATGGACTCCACAAATGGAGATCAATTCGATTTAAGTCTAATTCACATTTCTAAATCCATGCTACTCATGAAATTTAATTTTAAACTTTTTTTTTTTTTTTTTTTGGCTTGACATTGTACTCAAATACATATACTTTAATATGAAGTTGTTCCCCCTTTTGCAGCGATAACAGCTTACACTGTTCTTGGAAGGCTTTACACAAGATGTCTGTGGGAATTTGTGCCCATTCATTCTGTAGAGCATGTATGAGGTCAGGCACTGATGTTAGAAGAGAAGGCCTGGCTCGCAATCTCTGTACCAGTTCACCCAAAGGTGTTGGGAGGGGTTAAGGTCAGGGTTCTGTGCAGGCCAGTCAAGTTCTTCCACACCAAACTTATCAAACCATATCTTTGTAGTCCTTTCTTTGTGCAGTGGGGCACAGTCATGTTGGAATAGAAAAGGGCCTTCCCCAACTGTTGCCATAAAGTTGGAAGCATAGCATTTTTCAAAGCATTAAGATTGCTCCTCACTGGAGATAAGGGCCGTAGCCCAAACCTGGAAAAACAGTACCATACAATTATCCCTCCCCCACCAAACTTCACAATTGGCATAATAGATTCAGGCAAGTAACGTTCTCCTTGCATCCACAAAACCCAGACTCGCCCATCTGACTGCCAAACAGAGAAACATTATTCGTCACTGCACAGAACACGTTTCCACGTTTCCACTGCTCCACAGTCCAGTGCCTGTGTGCTTTACATCCGACGCTTGGTATTTGTCTTGGTGATGTCAGGCTTGCATGCAGCTGCCCGGCCATGGAAACCCATTCCATTAAGCTCCCGCTGCACAGTTTTTGTGCTTACATTAATGCCAGTGGAAGTTCTGAACTCTCCAGCTATAGAATCTGGAAAGTGTGGGGGCGACTTTTACGCACCATGTGCCTTAGTAGTCGTTGATCACACTCTGTGATTTTACGTGGTCTTCCACTTCATTGCTGAGTTGCTGTTGTTCCTAAACTCTTCCATTTTCTAATAATATCACTTACAGTTGACCGTGGAATATCCAGCAGGGATGAACTTTCACGAACCGTCTTATTGCAAAGGTAGCATCCTATCACACTACCACTTTTGAAGTCACTGAGCTCTTCAGAATGAACCATTTTGTATCACAAATGTTTGCAAATGAAGACTGCATGACTAGGTGCCTGATTTTGTACACCTCTGGCAATGGGTCTGATTGAAACACCTCAATTCAATAATTAACAGGTGTGGCCATATACTTTTGTCCATACAGTGTATACTGGAGTTTCCCCATATTTTTCTGAAACAACATTTAATTAAATGCATAAGGCTACCACAGCTGATGTGCTTTAAAATAATCTCAATGGCTAGTTTAATATGGCCCCCAAGTAGGCCTATCCCCCCGTGTTCCTGTTAAAAATGTGCTTTTTCCCTCTTTTTCCGACATCCTTTAATTGAAGGTACACATGATTAACCTATCACATTTGTTAGTCTTATATTGTTTTAGAATCATCCTATAATAAGGTGTCATTGGTCACTGTGCATGGATATGTTTGTTAATTTTTAAAGGTCTTAACACTACAGTACAGTCATGGCCAAACATTTTGAGAATGACACAAATCAGATTAACTCTGGGACAGATAGTGAAAGGGATGGTAGAAATCAGCGAGAAGAAGGCCAAAGCTTAAGAAAACAGGGCTAGGGAAGCAGGCCAAGAAGTACAGAGGGTAAAGGAACAGTAGAAGGAGCACACAAGGAAAAAGGGCCCTGCTCATGAGAGCTTACATCCTAAAGGGAAGGGGGGTGACACAAATAGGGTGGTACTAACTGGGGGAGAGAGCCAGGACAAGGAAGTTAGGAGGAGGACTGATAGACTTGAATAAAGAAATGAGTCTTAAGGGCACACTTGAAGCCTTTGAGAGTAGATGCTAATCTGATGGAACGTGGAAGATCGTTCCACAGCAGGGGAGCAGCCCGGGCAAAGTCCTGAAGATGAGAGTGAGAGCAGGTGATCAGTGCAGTAGTGAGGCGGCGGTCACATGCAGAGCGACAATGAACTTTATCCAAAAAAACAACATTTCCACTGCATTTCAGCCCTGCCACAAAAGGACCAGCTGACATCAGGTCAGTGATTCTCTCGTTAACACAGATGAGGGTGTTGACGAGCACAAGGCTGGAGATCACTCTGTCATGCTGATTGAGTAAGAATAACAGACTGGAAGCTTTAAAAGGAGGGTGGTGCTTGAAATCATTGTTCTTCCTCTATTAACCACGGTTACCTGTAAGGAAACACGTGCAGTCATCATTGCTTTGCACAAAAAGGGCTTCACAGGCAAGGATATTGCTGCTAGTAAGATTGCACCTAAATCTACCATTTATCGGATCATCAAGAACTTCAAGGAGAGAGGTTCAATAGTTGTGAAGAAGGCTTCAGGGCGCCCAAGAACAACCGGGAAGCACCAGGACCGTCTCCTCAAGTTGATTCAGCTGCGGGATCAGGTCACCACCAGTGCAGAGTTTGCTCAGGAATGGCAGCAGGCAGGTGTGAGTGCATCTGAACATACAGTGAGGCAAAGACTTTTGGAGGATGGCCAGTTGTCAAGAAGGCCAGCAAATAAGCCACTTCTCTCCAGGAAAAACATCAGGGACACACTGATATTCTGCAAAAGGTACATTGATTGGACTGCTGAGGACTGGGGTAAAGTCATTTTCTTTGATGAATCCCCTTTCAGATTGTTTGTGGCATCTGGAAAAACACTTGTCCTGAAAAGGAAAGGTGAGCGCTACCATCAGTCCTGTGTAATGCCAACAGTAAAGCATCCTGAGACCATTCATCACATTCAACACAGCCATGAATAAAGAATGGCACCAAACCATTCTCCAAGAGCAACTTCTCTCAACCATCCAAGATCCAAGAACAGTTTGGTGATGAACAATGCCTTTTCCAGCATGATGGAGCAGCTTTCCATAAGGCAAGAGTGATAGCTAAGTTGCTCGAGATCAAAACATCAAAATTTTGGGTCCATGGCCAGGAAACTCCCCAGACCTTAATCCCATTAAGAACTTGTGGTCAAGCCTCAAGAGGCCGGTGGACAAACAAAAACTCACCAATTCTGATGAACTCCAAGCATTGATTAGGCAAGAATGGGCAGCCGTTCAGTCACTATGTGGTCCAGAAGTTGATTGACAGCATGCCAGGGCAAATTGCAGAGTTCTTCAAAAAGAAGGGTCAACATTGCAAATATTGATTGTTTGCATAAACTTAATGTCATTGTCAATAAAAGCCTTTGACACTTATGAAATGCTTGTACTTTAGTATACTATAGCAACATCTGACAAAAAGGTCTAAAAACACTGAAGCAGCAAACTTTGTGAAAACCAATACTTGTGTAATTCTCAAAACTTTTGGCCATGACTGTAGTTACACATGTTATTTGGTTATTCTTAGAGATGTCAGGTAGATGATATTTTGATAAGAGATGCATTTTCTAGTTTCCTAGACCCTCTTCTTTCAGTGCACATATAAAGTCAGTGAACACACAACTTACACTCAGATAAGAGTGTCACATTCTAGGCTTACCCCTTACTGATTTTTATATGTGTCTACCAGTTCTTTGCCTATTTTCTCTGGTTGATTTGCTATTTGACCTCTGACTGCCAATCCTTCCCTCGATGATAGAATACCTATATTGTGCCTCTATGGCACCCATCTAGGCTATTGTATTGTGATAAGACATCACACTTGAATAAGAATGACAGAAAGGCTCAATGAAAAGATAAAGGGATTGTGGGGAAGTGATAACAAACAATAACAATCAAAAACGATTGATCAGTGCATTCTTTAAACAAATTTAAGGTGTCCACATGGGCTGATGATGTGGCTGTTCGGGTTGATATCATTCAGTGTTTCCACATATGTGGGGCACAAATCAGATGAGATCTAGCTGTGCAATTGGCCAGATAAATCTCAGCTTCACTGCAGCCTTTCAGTCTGGTTGGAAGATGACCTTGACATTCTCTGACCACGTTTTTTTTTACATGCAAGACAATAATCTTATCGATTTCAATAGAACTTTTATAGGGCAATGTTTCCCAAACCCACTGCTCATGGTCTCCTAACAGTGCAGGTTTTCCAGGTCACAAGTGAAATAATCATACCACCTGTGGATTTTTCAAAATGTGTCAGCCAGTAATGAGTACACCTGTGCTAAAGCAAGGAGATGTGGAAAACCTGCACTGTTATGGGGCCTGAGGACTGGGTTTGGGAAACACTGTTATAGGCTATCACGGTCATTTTTGCGGTCAAATGCTGTGATATTGGGCCAATTGCCTGGAATATCAGGAATGTAGGGAGTTGTGGGACACCCTCAGAAAATAATTACATTTTTAATACAGTTACCCTCTAATATTTATGTTATACAAACACAATGGCAAAGTAAAACTCCACTTCAAAACTCAGTGTTATTAGAGGGAGCTCTGATGAAGTCACATGCATACTATGGCTAAATTTATGCCATTATCTCTTATCAGAACTGGGTTTAGTCATCCTTATGCATGAGCTGGCAACTGAAATAGTGCTTTCCTTATGCATATACAAATTGACAAACATTTGAATTAATTTAATGTACATGATAAAAAACTATTTTAGGAGTCATTATTTACTATCAAGGCTGTGACTACTAGTATACAGTTTTGTTGCAAGGGCATTTTTTATTTTTTGCAATTTCAATGCAGACTATAGTATCTATAGTGCTACATTATTATTATAAGCACTATTACTGATATTTACAACTAACAGTTTGTGAGTGCAAGGTGAGAGAACAATTAGCAGAGGGAAGGATTGTGAGCTTGGTACACTTTCTTTTTCATTGACTAAGGCTAGGTATATACTGGAACTTTTTCTCCTAATCATCGAGCCAATGAACTGACATATGACAGTTCGGTTGGAAGTCAGGTTAGTGTGTATAATGACACGATGGTCGAATGTCATACCCAAAGTGTTGATTGTCAGCTCTTATGGTTGGTCATACTGTTAAATATTTTTCTCCCAACCACCAACCAATCATGTAGTGTGTATACACTCGTGCTCACGATCTCCAGAGTTTACAGAGTCGTGTTCTTTTCAGCCGATACCAGCAATAAATGTCCTGGTGAATAAATGTAGAGGAACAAACACAGACAAATCCCCCAGCACACTGCTATAGCCAGCAACAGATCTGCTATTTCTACTGTAGATAAAAATGCAAAAGTCTTAGTTGCACACATTTGCAAATGTATGTTGAAGCCACCCACCACTCCACAGTGCTTTTGCTAATAGGGTGGTACTACTCTAAACAATGAGAGTCCCATATATTTGGGCCATACATATGTGTTTTTAAATTGAGAGCTAACTTACCAAAGAGGTACCCCAGAAGCCTCCAAATAGTAATCCAATGTCAGCACTCCCCCTCAGCTACTGACATCAACATGCCTCTCAGACAAATAAAGAAAATGGAAGTTGCTCAAATCAATTTATAGGCTATATCAGGTGCATGAAAGGGTGGGGTTATCCTAAAAGGAACAAACACAGATCTAGAGTGCTGTAGAATGAATAATTAATTTGTAAGTTCTGAGACAGAATGTTTTGTTTCAGAGTCACAGAAGCTAAGGAAATTTGTTAGGACAAGTGTATAGCTATAACAAGGCAGTTTTAATCAGTGTGACGATAATGAATGAATGAATGAATATTGTGCTATCATTCTCTGAAGACTAGAGGACCAGATCTGAAGGTAAATCGTGTCAGTGTGTACGCATGAATCACCAAACTGATCAGACCTTCAGTCCTAGGTACAATCGTTTGAGATAACATGTCGGTCGGAAAATTCTTCAGTGTGTACCCAGCCTAAAACTGATCTAGCGATTGACAGGGGACTGTGCTGTCTCTGTGTCATCATCAACAGTCCCACTTTGTATTTGCTTTGTACAGAAGAATGGAGGATTACTTTGCTCAAAATCTACACTGACCACCAACTGTACTGCTGCAGGAGGAAGATGAGCAAGAGACAGGAAGTTATTAGTAGGATAACAGTTGGGAGAGTTATTTGATGGGCACAGAGTTAGAAATAGGTTTCTGATCTGTGTCATCCTCATAAGTAACATCATCCACCTGTCACAATTCTAAAGAAAACTGGGTCAATCCCAATTGGCACTAGCAGACCAGGGGTGTAGAGTCTTTCACCAAGAACTGCCGCAAGGCAGGATGGGCTTAGCTGTCGAGAACTTGTAGGTTGAGGCCCCCTGTACTGTCCTAGGATGTAACAACAGGGTAAAAAAATAAGAGAGAAGTACCTTGAAGTACCTGCGCACACAGGAACACAGTAGTAGTAGGGAAGAGGTGAACAGGCCGGGATCAGGTACATGGAGGGTCAGGCGGAGGATGGTCAGACAGGCTAAGTACGGTCCACAGGAGATCAGGCAATAGGAACACTCAGGGAGCAACTCAGAAGTCAGTAGCACGGCAAACAAGTTGCACTAACACTGTGCAAGTTTTAAGTAGAGCACCTTAGTCGAGTCATGGGATCTGCCACCCGCAAGTGCTGCGCGGGCACAGAGAGGCAGCGCTGGCGCGTGGAGGTGTAAAGTTCATTACACCACCAAATGGACATATATAGACATCCCCAGGAGGAGATGCACATCTCTTATTGGACATTTATAAACATCTGTGACCCAGGTGAAAATGACAGCATGGGGTTCTGACATGAGCGGAAGGAGCTGTTCTATTAGATTCCTGGCTTGTCAAATACTTTACAGAGTTCATACCTTTTAGGACCTTTGGTTTATAATGAATAAATAAAATACATGAATTACAATAAAGCAAAAAAGTGTAAAACCCCCACACTTTCTGTAGCCATAAATATGGTCAAATCTATGGCAACACATAATATGATGTGCACATATCGCAAGCAATGGGAGAACTAAGTTATATTTTGGGATAAAGTGATAAGGCTGCATTTATTGCCTTGAGATACCTCCTCTGATTTTAGGTGTAGCAAGATTTCTTTGGTCTATATTCTAAAACAAGTGAGGGAAACGAAAATAAATAAATAACAGAAGGATGTTTTGTGTGGACATAAAAAGGATGAAGACAAATTTTACAGAGATTGTATAGATACGCTGTTCCCATTTCTCTATAGACTTTAATCTCTCTCATGAGCAGATCCCTCCATACCCTTTATTTTCCCCCCGTCACTATGCCATGTCTACCATTACAGCCCTTGATACCAGCATCATCCACATCCCAGGACATTGAAATTATGCAATTTCATGTAATGGAACTGGAATCATGCCATTATTTTGTACTGGGCATCAAGACTAACTTGACCATGCCCAGCTAGTATTATTTTTCTAGCACGGTCATTTCAGAAGTACATAGTGTGATGTGAACACCTGTTCCCCCACCTCGCAATCCACTAGCATAAAATTCCCCATTATATTCCGATTGCAAATTGACATTAAGGTTAAGGACTTCTAATGCCACAATAGGCAATGGGCAACTGGAAATGTGGACTGTTCTGAAGCATTCTTGTGTGATACACAGCAAAAATGCTCAAGAAAAAAAAAAAAAGTTGCTTTGCATTTATTGCATACAACTGAATTGCAAATCTAATGGCATACACAGACTTAATACAAACTATTGCTCAGCGTAGTGTCCACTTAACGTGTCACATAGTATCAATGTAAGAGAAAACTTTGTTGCTTGATTTTGCACAGAGAAACAGAGATGTGGTTTAGTGAAAACTAAGTACTGCAGGAATCAGAGTGGAAAGTTGACTGAGATATAACAGGGGCCACAAGATGTAATTTGCTCTATCGATGAAAAAAAGAAAAAAGTCATACATATATTAGACATTAGTCTCTTGTGTGTCATCTACCTCAGTTATATTAATTGTATCAGCAGAGAAACAAAATTGGGGGAGTTTGCTGTTACTATAAGTATTGGCCACTTCTTCAGCCTCCATTTATGGGGGAGTATCATATACATGGACAGATCTTTAACGACTCCTGTTTATTCATTACTCATCAAGGATTCCACCTTGACATGTGACACACCATTAGATTTTCCAGAAATAGAATAGACAATAAAACAGTTTCTGTATTGAATCTCTAGTACTCTAGGAAGCGGAGCAACCCATTGCTTAGAGAAGTTACTGATTTCAAGTCAGTGCTTCCTTGATCAGGGTAATCTGAAGATCTGTGTCAAGTAAAAGAAAGTATGAGGCTTTAATTAGAGCATGGCCAACTGTTATATCTAGGGTATGGGTAGCTTCAGATTCATAACTAAATTAAGGCTAACTCCTAGTTGTAGATTTTGTTCAAGCTCTACAAATGGTCCAATATATAGGCTTGATCTCGTCTCCCCAAATTCTCTACATATAAAAAAATCTCACACTCCTTGAAAGTGCAATGTCAAAGTACATATGTTACAAATGCAACCAAACATATTTGTCAGAAATAAAGACAGGTAAACAATGTACAATAAATAATAAGGAAACACAAAACGTACTTTATTTTTTTCAATTTCTTTATACAAAATAAGTAAATGTGAAGCTTAGAAGCTTCTTCAAAGTATAGTACAGCAAATGGGGCTCATCATACTGCCCCCTCCTCTTATCTCCCCAATAAAATATTTTAATTTACTGGGGGCTGGGAAATCAAAACAGAAAAAAACGACCTGCCACATTTTGCACATCTTCCGTGAGGGTTGTCAGATGTCAATGATTTCTTGCCTATCTTTAAAAATCAGTGAATGCAAGACTTATCCTACAAAGTTGCCACCAGAGGGCACCCTAACACCATATTGCTGGTATACATCAATCAGATCAATTTAAGCCTCTAAAAATATTTTAAGATTTTTTTTCATTACCATTGCATTTTATCATCCAATTGTAAGAACATAAGGGTCATGTATTTGACACCCATTTCTTAAGCAGGCTGGGTTAACGCCAGCTAAGAATTTAATCAATGCAAAAAACTTGGAGTGGGAGCAATAGCTAAATCCAGTACTTCTCATTAGCATCTACATTTAGACTAACACTTCTTATTGCTTCAAAAAACTGCCCATCATGACAGTTAATGCATGAGATATATATATTTTTATCACTGAAACAAAACATATTTAGAAGGCCATTGGCCTACTGGTGACATGACCTTTTGAGGCTCATTACATAATTGTTTCCTGTGTTTTAATAGAAAATTCTACAAAGAATTCTGAAAAACAAAACAAAATATATTATTTGGGATACAAGCTATTTGATGATGCTCTGAGTACTAAATGATTCCTTCTTTTGATCATCTTTTGGACCAAGCTCAGAAGACACAAATACCAAGTAAAAGAAAGTTAGGGTAGGAAATTTGGTCCCATTCCATGTGGTAGACTAGTTGTTTCACCGACTTTCAGTCACAAGAGGGGAGGAGGCAGATTATTCTTGAACAGCCATGGAGGGGAATTTTGGTTTCAGTGCCATGTTGGTCCCAATGATGTCCCTCATCTAGATGGATGAATGGTCCAGTACTTCGGAATGAATGGAAAGGAGACAGGCTAGAGGTCTATCTTTAACTGTCAGGGAGGTGGAATTTGGTTCAGTTTTTACTTCTTGATTTTGGTTTTGTACCTTGTGCCCCCCTTTGTCCAAATATATCTATTTTCAGCTCAGCAATGGGCGTTATATTGTAGAGCAGGAGGTACTCCAGGACAGCTTGAATTATACCTTTTGCAGGATCAAGTCTTTGTCCTATCAGTTTGAGTAGATGAAATGAAAACCAAAAGGAATGTTCATCAATGAAGACAAGGTAAGTGTATATCCCAAGCCGCTAGTTATTACCATACTGTGGCCTCATTAATGTCAGGGTTCTGATGGGGTAGAGGACCACTGAAGCCACTATTGCTAGACATAGAAAATGGTGGACTTGGACCACCGCTGAAGACTTCCCCAGATATTGGATGGAGAGAGCCAGTCATACCGGGCTCTGGGCTGGGTGTATCAGGGTGAGATATCATGTCCGCATATCTTTGGTTTTCTGAGGGGTGGTGAACAGCTAATGGTGGCTCTAGAGAACCAAGTGGGGTTGACCCAGGTCCTGAATTCTGTAGGTAGCTGGAATCTGCTGGGGATTGTGTCTGGGAGGATGGAGGACCATGAGGGAAAAAATCATAGTTTCCACTTCCATAATAATCTCCTTGGTAATCTGCAAAAACAAAAACAGAAGGCTGAGAACAGATATAAAACATAAGTAACATTCAGATAGACAACTTGATTAAAAGCAATTCTCTATTTCTTTTACTTCCCAAACCTAAATTCTCAAGAACCTTGGCTTATGGTCAGGGAAAAAAAAAAAGGCATTAGGTGCGAAAAATAGAGGCAACATTGGCCACGGTCATCTACTTGAGGCAGATCTGGAGGGGGCGGGGGGGGGGTGGGTGGTAGGTGGCGTGGTGCATCAAAGTGCTTTTTATGTATGCAATATTAACCCCGCCATTAATAGTATCCGCTTATCAACCACAAACTCCAATTTGTGGTTTTAATGGCTTAAACTTCGTGTGATTTTGAACAGGCAAATCAAACATCAGACAAAGCCATTCGCTCCTCATTATACCCTTTACAATGCTTCTACTTAAGTCTATCATATATAACTTTAAAACATGCCTTTTAGGAGTCGTATCTTTGTGTGTTCCACAGAACTGGTGCAAGTGTACTTGCTGATGGCGATAACTGTCACCTCTGTCTGCTATATCATATGCTATAAGTCATACATATCATAAGATTTGTGCCCAAAATGTATCTTAGTGCTTATTTTATATCCCTATTTTAGAAAACAAGTGCTAAGTTCATGCGCTTCAACCAATTTTGCCAATGAAATTGAAATGAAATTTTGCAAACCAAAGATCATTACATTGTACAGGTTGTGCGT
Organism: Mixophyes fleayi; assembly: GCF_038048845.1. Taxonomy (NCBI): domain Eukaryota; kingdom Metazoa; phylum Chordata; class Amphibia; order Anura; family Limnodynastidae; genus Mixophyes; species Mixophyes fleayi. The sequence goes on along the minus strand of NC_134402.1, from coordinate 323,109,489 downwards.
ATCTCAGGTCAAATATAGGCATGGTCATTTGCAAAAAATGCTGCTTGATGTGAGATTTTTACCGCACTAAAAAAAATATAAAAAATAAATAAAATAAAAACAAAATAAAAAAAATAAAATCATAAATTGTGGTGTCAAAATACAAGAAAAACCCACTTTGATAATTTTCGGCCGCAGTCTTCACTGCTTTTAACCTACTTTGCTTCCAGGAGGTCTACCTCTGGCCTTGTACACATGTTGGAATAGTACTGTGTCTAGCCTAAAGAGTTTTAAGCCCATCTTGGTGGCTGTGGTACATGAGATAGCGCTGGAGAGCAGCTCTTTTGTGTGTTTCTTTGTGAATATATAATTTATTCTGTCAATGCGGGAGAGTGCTACAGATAAAACCAGCCATAGGATTAAAGAGCAGATGACAAGCATATGAAAACTACATGTAGAAGAAAAGACAAAAAGAATGAAAAGGAGTAGATGCTACTGTGAAACCAGAACTTGCTTTGCATTAATTAAGACCAAGACGGGAAAGGTGAGAAATTCATTTTTTTTTTCTCACAACTTCCTAGGCGGAAAAACCTGTTTTATTAAAAAAAAAAGAAGAAGAAGAAAGAAATCCAGCAATTTAGGTGAGAAGAGACTTTGCTTGAGGGGGAAGACTGGCATCTTCCATCAATTTTCACTGAGAGTTCTCCGCACCTCTACTATATATGTATTATTATATAATATGCATGTACACTTATGAGTACAAAAAACTTTGGCTTTGTTCCATGCAAGTTAAACATGAGGTTCTGCATAGTACAGACTTATAGGTAACTATCTATAAACGGGAAAAGATTATTCATCATATATACATACACACTAATTATATATATATATATATATATATATATATATATATATATATATATATATATATATATATATATATATATATATATACATATACACACATACACATATACACACACATACACACACATATATATAATACATACACACACTCCTTATACTCACATATATTTTTTAATTTTTGCTTATCGACTATCAGTTAAAAGGCTAAGGGCTAGATTTACTAAGCTGCGGGTTTGCAAAAGTGGAGATGTTGCCTATAGCAACCAATCAGATTCTAGCTGTCATTTTGTAGAAAGCACTAAATAAATGAAAGCTAGAATCTGATTGGTTGCTATAGGCAACATCCCCACTTTTGCAAACCCGCAGTTTAGTAAATCTAGCCCTAAGTGTGTACATGGTTAAAGTTTGTAGTAGTAGCTAGTATAATGTCTTACAACACTGCATTCTCCAGTGCAATGAGATACACACCTCCTATAGAATGTGTCGGGTCAGTGCACTCATACCCTAATTAATGGTAAATAATAAACCAAACACTTAGAAGAAATAAATCACAGACCGAGCAAACTGAAACCCATTTCTAAGTGTGGCAGGGCATTAAGTGTTCAGGGTATGCAGGGCTGCGCGAGGAGGAGACGGAGAATACAAAGATGCAGGGAGGGAGCAGATGGGGAAATAATTACTTTTTAGGCTACTTATTGCACAATGAAAAAATGTAGTATGATTGAATAAAAACGATATAACGCTATACATCATACACACACACAAAGAACACAGGTCTGTAAAACTATAATTAATTATATACAATGAGGAAAAATCATTGGTTAAAAAATATGCACAATATTAATTAAACAAAAAAAATATGATTGCTTCGTTATTTTTATAGCACTAAATTTAAATGCAAAGAAGGACACTGAATGGTGTGAATGGATGTTCAGGTCAGATTTAGTATCCTTTTAATTGAATTTGCAACTAAATCACCTACAGGAGAAGGAATAAAGCCATGTATTTGGATTCTTTTGTTTTGCTCTTTGCTCAGAATGAAAGAAGCGATTCTGTAATCTCTTGACATACAAATCTATTGAGGGCACAGAATGCACAGCCCTTGGTAAACAGACATCCCCATTCATACAGCTCATAGAAACAAGACACATCCAACTTGTAACAGATCAGGAAGACATAGGAAGGGGGGTGATGTATGGAGGAGAGGGGAGAACCGGAGATTCGGGGGAGGGAGGGAGGCAGAGATGTGGAAGGAATTGAAAGAGGAATATATATTAGCAACAAGGATAGAAAATGTATACAGAGAAGCAAGGCTGGAAATGGGGAGAATGGAATAAACATAAAATACCCAAGATTAAGATTTGTGAAGTGGAAGACATGGCTATGTACGACACTGAGCCTGGGGAGAGATTAACTAGGTTACAAAATGTATATAAGTTCTAAAAGTCCCTTTAGTATATGGTAGAACTCTTAACATGACCTAGGCATAAGGTGTCCATAAGCCTAAATGAAGAAAGATAAGCAGGCCAAAGAAAGAGAGAAAAAGAGCGCGAGAGAAAAAAAAGAGAGCGAGAGAGAGTGAGAGAAAGAAGATAGCACACGGCTGCAATTTGCTACTCTTGGAATATTATTTATGTCTGGGACTCAGTGGCACATGACACAAATGATAATTGCAATGAGTAAATTGTGAATCAGAGGAAGAAGAAAACAAACAGAGAAAGGCAGGGTACCCTGCTCTCTCCCAATCACCCTCCATATGTTCCAAGAATGTGAAGGTAATTGGAACAACTGTTGTCTGAATAAGGTACAAAGAAAGCAGCTGTGCTATTGTCCCCTACAAAGGAGAGACGGAGAGAGAGACACACACACAGGGAGAAAGAGCGAGAGAGAGAAAAGGAAAGGACAGATAGACAGAGAGGGAGAAGGAGGAGAACCAGACGGTGGGGAGCTAGATGTGGGAAGAACCAATAGGGGGCACGTCTCCGCCACAATAACATCTCTCTCTTACTTTCTACTTGCCGCACTGTGAAAAGTTTTGAGGAAGGAGGCAATGACTGCAGTAGGAGGAGGAGGTAGTGGTGGTGGTTAGAGGATTGAGAGGGAAAAGGAGATTAAGGAGACCTCAGGAAGAAACCTGGCGAAAATACTTCTCTTGGAGGCTTTGCAATCACTTAATCTTTGAAAATGAGGTTTCTGGGTACGGCAAAGGTATTTTAGGGATAAAGAAAAACAAAATCCTCTTCTATTCCATAAACAGTCACTGATGAAGGTCACCACAAGAAAAGGCATATATCTTAACTGAAATAGGAATTTGCATTATGGACACCTTTGGTAAGGTTATAAAGGTTGGTCAACGTCAAACTTTGTTGATCTTGGTATAAAACACACAAATATATCCAGCAGTGAGGCAGGAAAAATTAGTTTACATAAAAATAAGAGGCATTCTTAGAACCCCTCAGGGATATGCTAAGTGCACCGTTTCCAATGCTTTAGGTGTGACTTAAGTGTAGATAGGAATATCACCACTGTCTCAAGTGGCGAATGCTTTACTTTGTTGCAGTCTGCATATAACTAGCATGAGAAGGGGGTCTGGGGTGTTATAAGAAAAGCTTGAGGCATAGACACCATGTAAAAAAAGAGAAATGCATTCTATATAGGATGAATCGTCCAGTGAACGAACATTTTCAATTTTATAGCATTAACATTGGATTGAATATACCATCTATGCAAGTTGATCTGTTGCCTTACTTTTATTAAAGTATGCCACATTGTTTATTGACTGGCCTGGCGTGTTCATTTGCTGACTTTTAGGGGTCAATTCAATTCATCTAATTTTTTTGTAACGCTGCGGTTAAAGTACAAAATATATCTGCACAGGTAATAAGAAAAAGCCACATCCATTTTAGTTTCCGCTGTGTGGTATTCAATTTAAAATCAGTAAACGCCACCTCTGCGCGTTATTCCTAGGTGAATGGGAATTTTATGAAACGGAAGGGGAGGGTTTAACATGGCCATCTACACACACAAATTAGTATTAGTTTACATAGTTAAGAGGTTTTTTTTGCATATTATAGTTGGTGACCACACACACACCTATCTATACAATTTGAAATGATAGATTATTGTTAATAAATGTTAGCATTTTTTTTTAATGCTTTACAATGCTTGCCTTATCTTTGCAATTTTTTTAATGAAATCATTCAATTATCTGATTGTTAATAATAGCTTTTTGATTGCAATACTTTTCTTCTGCTTTATCTTTTTTAACCCGGCCTGTAGAGGTGCGAGATAATACTGACAATGACATACTGCGGTAAAATAGAATTGAATTGCCCCCTAAACCTTTTGCCTTTACTTTAATATGAGGCTCAAAACCCACCGCGATGTGCAAGTTTGGGAAACAAATAGGGAGCGTAACATCAGGAATTAAATTGTGGGTTAAATAACAGCGATCAAAAATAGCGTTAAAACCAGGTAACACTGCATTATACTAAGTCAGGGTGTAAATTGAATCAGCCCCATAGTGCGCTCAATTAGTGGTAATTACTGCAGCGCTCCTGGTTTTTTTTTTTTGTTTGTTTGTTTTTTGGCTGTACCATTCTAACTATTACTGCAATCTTTAAACCAAAAATGTGTTTTAAAAGTAGACATAGTAATAATGGTACTTGTGTCAAAATTGCTTTTATGTAGCGTCTTGTACATACACCACTGTTTTAAACAAGAGCATTCCCTTAACCGTTCATTAATTGGACGTCATTCACATATACCTCACATAGTCAACGTTTTAAGTAGTAACAAAATTATCAAACACGAAGCAAATGGGTTTAATACAAATATTTACATTTGCATGTCTAGTGTTGGGTGAGGTTTCTAAGGTTTTTACTATTTTTCCATGTCCCAGCACCGCTTACTGCTACATGCATAACCCCTCCCCATAGTACACATGGCAGGGGTCTTCTTTCTCCCCATACTAAATCTAGTTTTTCCAAGTTGTGGAATGAAGACAGTATCAGAGGTGCAGCATTGCATTTTCACTTTATTAGACTTATGTTGTTGTAGATTGGTGTTGAATAATTGACTAGGAAAAGTCACAATAGAAGTACAAGTTAGCCAATACCTAAAAATAAGAATGTGAGGAAATCTGCATACACAAGCTGGGGTGTGGGAGTGACCCTAGAATATATTAGGAATAGCAGAGGTAAAAGTTCCTTATGCATTTGCCAGAATAACTAAAAAAAATTGTTATTCAGATATGATAAAAAAAAAAAAATATCACTGAAAAGTGGCCAAATGCATCATCTTTAAAAGTAGTAGGTCAGAGGTATGTATTCTGAGGTGTGTATATTAGTGGTACGATGTGGTAATATGTACATACCACAGGATGAAGTAAGAAGTATATACTTGGATATCTAGAATAGATGAAATATGTATCTGGATGTCTGTGTATTAGGAGGAGACGAGGCTGTGTGTCCGGATGTCTGTGTGTTAGGAGGACAGGAGGCTGTGTGTCCGGATGTCTGTGTATAAGGAGGAGGCGATGACGTGTGTCCGGATGTCTGTGTATTAGGAGGAGATGAGGCTGTGTGTCCGGATGTCTGTGTATTAGGAGGAGACGAGGCTGTGTGTCCGGATGTCTGTGTATAAGGAGGAGGCGATGACGTGTGTCCGGATGTCTGTGTATTGGGGTGAGATTACAGATGTAAGTCCTAGCACGGTGTGAATTAGAAAGATGGTAAATGAGTGTAATGATGTCAGTGTTCGTACATTAAGTTTCCAAGTGAACTGAATTCCCAATGTGACCTGATATAGCATTATCTTCCTGGATTATGGATTTATTACAGATCCCTCTGCTTGAATAGTGCACACCTGTCAAAGGGATCTAGAACAAGGACTCATTCCCCAATTAAAACACGCGTTATTGTTTATTTATAAAAAGCGCCAAAAAAAAGATTCAGCAGAGCTGAACAAATTCATTACATAAAAGTGACACCGCTGGTTGTTGATTACAATAATTCATGGTCCAGTTTGTGAAAATTTGCACTCCAAATTTAGGTTTTCACCAGTAAGGATCAGTACTGAATCTGCCTTCCATCACACAGGCCGTGTCCCAATCAGCGGAGCATTTCCTGTCTAAGGGCACATCACATTCAGGCTGTAGGTTACCTCCATAGTAGCTGTAAGGGCCAGTTCCAAGAATATCTGACTCGTCGAGTCTCCCTCCTAAGGGCCGCATTCGTCTCGGGCTCCTGAAGAAAGCATGTCTTCTGGCACCCAAAGCACTGAGCTGCTTCATTCTCCGCTCCTTGGATCGCCTGTTTTGGAACCAAACCTATAATAAAACAAGTGACAGGAAGATTTGTAAAGAATAGTCACATGCGGCCACTGGAAAACGCTTACAAGGAAAACTTATCATTTTACATATTATGGGCCTCATTTAGAGGTAGAGGCACATCCCACAAAAAAAAAAAAAAAAAAAAGAAAACAAGCAAACATGCAACAACTTTATAGCGACTTAGAGCCTTATTCAATTGTCGGCAGGATCGCCAAAAATCCTGCGGTTCGCACACGATTACCGTAATGGTAATCGTGCGCGGAAAAACAGCTAATACGGTAATTTACTCGCTGGATTTCAGCTCGCAGCTCCCTGAGCCACGAGCTGAAATCCAGCTAGATTTTACAGTATTAACTATAATAGTTTTAACGCCGCGGAACTTTGGGACAATTGAATATGCCCCTTAGAGCCTATTTATGAAACTAACACTTAGGGGGGTATTCAATTGTTAGCGTTAACGGAAAAAAACGAGCGCTCAAAAAATCTTAGCATTAATACGGTAATTACTCACGAAATTTCAGCTCGCTGCTCCCTTAGCGGCGAGCTGAAATTCCGCGAGTAAACTACCGTATTAACGCTTTTCACGCGCAATATTACTGTATAAACGGTAATATTTTTTGAGCGCTCGTTTTTTCCCGTTAACGCTAACAATTGAATACCCCTCTTAGGGGCATATTCAATTCTTTAGTAGACCCGCCGCGTTAAAACTATTACAGTTAATATGGTAATTTGTAGCTGGATTTCAGCTCGCGGCTCAGGGAGCTGCGAGCTGAAATCCAGCAAGTAAATTAGCATATTAACTTTTTCCGTGCACGATTACCATAATAATGGTAATCGTGCGCGGACCGCGGGATTTTCGGCGTTTCTGCCGACAATTGAATACGCCCCTTAAAAGGTATTCTTTTTATTACACCTTGTTGCAGTGATAACAAATCATTTTCCTTACTTCTCATCACGATTTATTATTATTTTAGCTCTGACAGCTACACCAACAAAAAATATCCAGAGCGAAAAGGGTTACTTGTAGCTCTAGGGACCCCTTCCTGCTCCATTGAGCATGGTCCCTGTGCATGCGTGAAACTAGAAGCTCCGTTTGAGGTTTCGTTGATTGAGATTATATATATATATATATATATATATATATATATATATATATATATATATATATATATATATATATATATTTTTATTATTTTTTATTTATTATACACAAACACACACATATACATTCATATACATACACGCACCTAAAGAGGAAAAAGACAGTTGAGTTATATTATATTTACTGCCCCACAGAAAATAGACCTGTTAATTTTTAAAAAAAAATTATTTCATCAATAATTAATTTTTTTCAGGCCAATATTTCTATTACCACTCTTCTGACATCCTACTTGATAAATAAGCCCCTATATCATCTGTGAAGGTGAAGCATTCACAGATGATATTACGGTCAGTAACCCCCTACATATAAAGACGGAAAAATCCTAATCCCTGGTGACAAGATTTCCTGCAGCAATAGAGTTTTTTTGTGCTTTGATAAATATATATCTTATTTTTCACAAGCACCATTCATTAATTAAACAGACAACTAGGAATTAATAAATAATACACAATGTTGTACAGACATAACACTCATATTTGCATACTGGAAGAACAAATACCTTACTGACTACATCTCTCAAACTGGCCACACACAGATTATTATTGGATACAGTGGTCATTATCTGGTATGTTTTGTCACAATATATCACTAGGCACTAGCATAAACGATGGTCATATTTGGTTCTTAGTTACCACCATCATAGGTGATTATTTGAATACCAAAGGAATAATCTCATGTAACATTAAAACAAGGCCACCTACACAACAACATTTTCAGTAGGTTCAGGACAATCCAATTTCCTTAAATCAACGTGTCATTATATTAAATATATATATTTTAACAGATTAACACAATAGCAATTTTTTTAATTACTCAGCTAAATACAGAGGAAAATTAATCATCCAAAAACTTCTATATCTCGATGTGCAGCAAGCTTCAGAAATGGCTTCACAGTTGCTGTGAAAAGTATACGTTCAGCATCTTATCATTTGCTTTCTATATATTTTACCACGCAAAATGAACGGGTTTGTTTTCTTAAAAAAAAATAGTTTTTTCCAAATTGAAAATCAAATATTATAACATTTTATACAATTATTATTGCAATATGTTATAATTATATTAATCAGCTAATAAATTATATATCATATATACATAGCTATGCATAAGTAATTGTATGACTGAAAAAACAGCATGCTATACTATACAGTATATAGGCATACATTATTCGGACACTTAATAACCATGGCTTGTGTCATTGGCTTGTTAGTTTCCTAGGTAACAAAAATGCTCAGTAGATACACCATATTGTTTTGCGATGCAGAGAGGCAACAAACAATATAATTTGACATGTCATGTTTTACCATTTGTGCTTTTTGTCCTATGTCCTCACCACTCTAAGCAGTGTATTAGAGCCGTGTGGTTGGTTATACCTATTGCTGATGTGAGTGGTTGGAAATAATTAAGCTATATGCATTGACAGAACTACAGTGAAAAGCCAGGATAAGATTAAAAAGTGTATTTTAGATTTATATATTTAAAAAGAAAAAAAAAAAAAAAAAGATTCAGTTATACTTTAATACCATGTACACCATTATTTATTAAATATGAAACCTCTGCTTTGCAGCAAACTCAATAGTGATCTCTATGTTACCTCATGCAACCAATGAACGCAATTGCATGCAATTCATGTCCGAATGCAAGTGTCACGTATCACTGCCTCGGACTTGAGGCAAAACAGGGGAGGGAAGGAGAAGACAAACATAGGCCATCAGAAATTGTGGGGCCCTGTCAGGGGCGGGCTGGCCCAGGGGGCAGCGCCCTCCCAGGCCGCTCGGTCAGACCGCTATTAGGGCCGGGGGGTAGGCCGGCCGGCCGCCCCCCGGGTGCAATATAGAAAATTTTCACCGGCGGCCGCATCTGATTACATCACATGACAGGGGATGTGGCCGCGTCATCAATGACGCGGCCGCATCCCGTTTTATGCGATGCGGCCGTCTGTGTGCCCCCCGGCCATCACTCTCCCAGCCCGCGCCTGGGCCCAGTACAAAGGAAACAGGCATGGCACCCCCATCACGGCCTTCCCCCCCCCCCTCACCGACCGCCCCCCCACTGCCTCCCATTCCAGTGGGTAGCTTGTATTTTTGGAAAAAGTGCCCAAACTCCTGTCACCTCACGCTATAGCATATCCAGTGTCCCTCATAGGATGAAAGAGAAAAAGGTTTAAGATTCTTTTACAGATTAGTTGACCATCTTCTCACTTTACTGGATATAAAATCTTGTATTCGGTTTTTAAAATGATTTTATACCTCTCCCTGTTACAGTTTTCTAACCCAAAAATTATTTGTACCCCCCCCCTCCCTAAAGCCCAGCGCCCTAGGCTGCAGCCTAGTCAGCCTATTGGATAATAAGGCCCTGATTGTCATTGTGGAACTAATGCTCTAAGACAATGTAGAAACACAATGAACAGTCAGGAAGTGATTAAGAGTCACTTTCTATAAACTCTCAAATATTGTGAATTGGAATATTAAATGGTAGTATATTGAAAGCATTATTTGACACGTTTTGGTTTTCTGTATACACTTAAAAAAATATGTTGCTGAAAACAAGATTTAGACAAAAAGGACATTTAAGAGGTGAAGACCATGTTAACTAGTTGAGGAAAATAAAATTCTGCTTGTGATCCACTCCAGCCAGAGTGAGGTAATCATGTCAGGTAGCGGATTTCAAGAGGAATCTAACTGTAAAAGATCACAATCCCTAACAATACAAGTTCTTTATATAAAAGAGCTACTAATCTAGGAGTAAAATGATCAGACCTTGACAGAACTTGCAATATTTCACATTGTATTTACATTTTCTATGCAGCACAGTACAAGCTATTGTTATCTGTTATCAGACATTTCAGAGAAAGAAGATGACTGCAGAGTCCTTCAGTCAGATTATTGACAGGAAATTTGACATGTCTATGAAAAGCATTTCCTCCTACTATCACAACTATCCCAAATATCTTCTGGTCTGGTACACACCTGACACACCTCTGCTAATAATATTCACAAATATATATTTATCTAAATAAACTAACTTGTATTGCAGATTAAGTGTCCATATAACAGGTATGTCCGTGCTGAGTTGCACTTTAAATAATTAGCACGTTTTGCACACAAATGCCCCCTCTGCTCAGCAGCTTTACACATACACATGCCCATAGTTGCCTACTCTTCCGGAATGTCCGGGAGACTCATGAATTTTTGGGAGTTCTCCCGGACTCCCAAGAAAGCAGGCAAAAATCCCGGATCCTGCTGTTGCCATTGTTGAAGATGGTGGGGGTGGCCCCGCACCCAGATGCGATTGGCTAAAATTGCCTAAGATTGACAGGGGCTGAGCCTAACGGCGCACCACATGAGGCCACGCCCCCCCCTCAACGGACCCCCTCTTGAACAGCTGCCTTCAAAAGTAGGCAAGTATGCACATGTCCCCTCTGCCCAGCAGCTTTACACATACACATGCCCCCTCCCCATCACATTACCCCTCCTATTAACTTTTCTCCCCCAGTGACAGCACAGGAGCAGAGATTTCCAGCAGCTCCTGCACTGTGTACCATATGACTGTGAAGAGGATCTAGCTACTCCCTACAGTGATTCTATGCAGACAGCCAGCGCAGCGTATGCACAGGCTGTCACAACGCATACTACTCACTGCAGCCGCACAATCCTTTCATAGAATACTGTATTACAAGCTGTAGTACAGTATTCTATGAATGAATGATGCGGCACAGTGAGTAGTATGTGATGTGACAGCCCATGCACAGTTTGCACAGCATTCCCACTGGACCACCAGGCATAAAGAAGCAAAATAAATAAATCAGTGGTGCGCAGCACAGGCCCGGGCCCCCTGATGAGCTCAGGCCCCATGCGCTAGTACCCCCCTCGTACTCCCCTGATTACAGCTCCGTAGGCCATGTACTTACTGTACTCCTACACAAATGCCACGGATTGAAGTCCTGGGTAAGTACGCTTGTTTTCAGCCTTTTCATTTGCACCCAATACAGAGCAGGTAGAAATGCCGACTAATAGTGAGGAGTGTCACGGAATAGTCTTTGATTTAAAAAGTACACAACATCTGTATGTAAGGTACACTATAGAAACGCATTGTATATACAGTAAACATTAAAAACAACTTTATGTAATTATTGTAAAAAAAAATTAAGAAACAAATTATGGAATAGGCCAAAATTGGAGTCATCTTCCTACTACATTTACCAACACACTCAATAATAATCTTATGGATTTTGATCGAATCACTAACAGGCATTAAAGTCATCAGATGAAATTATGTAGCCAGCATTAATGTCTAAGTGAGTTAGATTGATGTAAACGATGTAGGCTCACACCCAGTTATACTTTATCGTAGAACTATTTTTAAGAAAGAGCCACAGCTGTTCTCACTCTGGGTTTGAGAAAGGTCCTCCTTCCTTAGAGGAGTAGCCAAAATCCCAATCTATAGTTGCTTTATTCAATGCTCTATGTTGTCAATTTCAGTGTTTGACATGGAGAAACTAACCGTCTGACTACTGTCCCCATTAAATTAGAACCCAACAAAATAAATCTGGCACTTCATAGCTAGGAGTCCATGACATAGCAAGAGAGCAGAAAACAAAAAAAAAATAGATAAATATAAAAGGTGGTCTATTTGTACCGCCACCTCAAGCTCAAAGGCAAACTAGAATAGAGATCAATAATTATATAAAAAACTTGCCTTAAGTAAAGGCAATGTCAGGATATATGCAATTATGTACCCATGACTGTATATGAAATGCAGGACACGGGAGCCAATGCAATGGCCACGTCAGTGAATTCTTACTTGGTTCCCCCTATGTTTAGGGGCTCCCTGTATTACAATTATGCCAAGAAAAGTCCTAGACAAGCTAGAGGTGCATACAGAAGCATTGCTTCACATAGTAGATCCAGCAGTTGTTTGTTGTTCTAGACAGTGGTGGCCATACTCCGAAATCCGAAAAGTAAATAAGAGATCTCACAAAGACAACTCAAGCTGTAGAATTTATGGTCATTTCCATAGAGCTGTACATCATTATCTCTTTTAAGCCTTCTTTGTCATTTAAAAGCATACTTGTTGGGACAAAATGAACTTACTGCCTTTCATATGTTAATGAAGTGAATTGGAAAAGAACACTTTAACAAGGAATGTGTGAGTATGTTACAGTACAAACCATGAAAGTAAGGTCTTGCCATAGAGTAGAACTACATAAAAAGCACTGGGAGAGAGAGATATGAAGAGATATGAAACTTTGCAGTCACACTGACATTACTCTAAGGAGGACTTTGTCCCCCACTCATAATGTAAACTTTCAAAAACAGGATTGAAACAAGATTAGAATTGCCAGGTTTGAGTAGCAAACTACATAAATATGATGCAAAATTGAGACGATTACAATTAGTAGCAGCTAACTAAGCTGCTTTAAACTGCTAGAGGTACCCCCTGTATAGAGTCACCATACAACTACTAGCATAGTTCTGAGTTTGTAATGTAGAATTATTCCTTATTTTTTCAGACTTATCAAATATGGTCTCAGGCAGTGGTTGAAGTGGAAATTTAGAAGTGGCAGTATGGAAAATATAATGGCAATGTAAATGAATGGAATGTGATAGTGTTACAATGAAGGCAGTAGGAGAAGTGGCGGTATGACATACCGCTGTGTACACCCCCACTTCCAGCACAGGTCTCAAAAACACATCACCAATTACATAATTTATTATTTTAAAAAGTAAAAATGTAATATTAATGTGAAACATAAATGCATTAAATTCTCATAGAGGTACTAGTAAAAGATAATTAAACATAAAACTCATTATCCAAGTGGAGTAAAAAGTGCCAGTGTAGCACAGCTTCACATGAACATGATCTGGTGTCCATTTAAAGAATGTACAAAAGAAAAAAAAAAAAAAAAGTTTCACAGACAAAGTGCTACACTTTCATGCCAAAATAGTCTGATCTAAAAATATATAAATACAAAAAAGCCCACAAAGGAACATATTACAACATGTGAATGGAAGCACAGCAGGAGCTCTTCAGTAGGACCTTGTTTATGCCTATCTGAATAGCATGTTCTATATAGGAAAACAATACAAACACAACTTGGCCAAGGTATATTGTGCCCCAAAGCACAGGTCATCCCAAACATATAGAGATCTGATTGAATTCAAAGTGTATTTTGTCTATAGTGTTTATTTTGGGGGGGGGTTTAAATGCAACTTTACTTTTTTTTTAGTAGTCAATGACAGGAAAGATTTATGAAATACCTAGCAACAAGTTATTGTGAAGGAAGAGGTAATTACGAACCCAGAGATAGTCTTAGCATTGTGAAAATGTGATGGCATTTTAAAACCGCAGGTCTACAGTTCTTCTCTTGAGTTGGGTTCTGTCATGGCGTCCCACCCCTAAGATGAGGGATTACTGAGAACTTTGGAGGAATTCTTACTGGGATAAGCCGCAAGAGAAGGAACATGAAAACCATCAAACATGAAAACCACTTTATCAAAAGCATCATATCCTGTACAAGCCCCTCTAAAGGGCTTATAGGATCCGGATTACAACTCTTTAAGGGGGATGAATGGGGACCCCCGTCTGAGAGACAAGGCAAGGACCTCACTCTTTTGCCGCAGAAATGAGGATTAAAAAACACCAATCTTTTGCAAACTGAATAATAGGCAAGGACTTAAAAAAGCAAAAAAAAGTATTGAGGGTAAAAAAAAAAAAAGGCTATAGAAAAGCTGAATGGCTCGACAACAAAAAAAACAAAAAACATGTAACTAAGAAAGATAAAGCTTTGCCATTTCATAAAGATTTACACCTGGTTTCAACAACTAAACAAGATAAAACTAATCAACATTGTGGCTTCATTTATTTTGAATTTTTTTCTAGTGCTTAAGTTTCCTGAAATTATCAATCACCTTGTTCTAGGCATTTACACAGACTGTTTTTAGCTCTTAAAATATTAGTATGATTACTTTCCATAGAAGCACTTTAGAAAGATCAATCTCCGGAGGTAATTTTTTTTTTTTTTAATTAGAAAAACAACAATACTAGTCCAAGCCGACTGTAAACAAATGTAATAGTCGACTGTGGGATTCCCCTGGTTGTGGGCTATTGCAACATCCGAACAGCTTACTATTTCCAAGCAATCTCCCCAGTCATCAGCTTTCACTCGAGTCGTCACAATACTTTAAGTAGCACGCTTTTGATTTCTATGTAATGTATTGAAAGGTTTCATTTTTTAAAGTTCTACTAATCCTTTAATTAAAAGGAATATCAGTAATGAGACACAGACATTATACACAGTAGAAAGCAAAGGTTAAAAGGCAACATGAAATGTACAATATTCTGAACACAGCAAAAACCTATATGTTTCATATAATCACACTTCATACACAAGGGCATTTTTTACAGTGAACTTTTTTTTATTTTGCATTTCATCTCCGATTCATATGAAAACAATATTAAAGTTTTAAATGATGTATATTGCATAGATCAACATATGTATTTGATTTACCTGAGACACAGGTTATGGACGTTATTTTGGTCCAACGCTCATACTGTCTGGGAGCCAGCTTTGGAATACGTACTTGAGTTTTAAAGATCATAATAATCAATTTAAATTTATAGTGGGGTGAATGTAAATTATGTTATTAAAATATATCTTATTACATTAGATACACGTTTACAATCATCTTGATATTAGATAGGGCGGTGCTTTTTAATTGCATCCTAATGGATCCAACAAATCCATGTCTCATTTTGCCATCCTCAGAGGACAATTTGTAGGACAATTACAAATATGGTCTTCATGACTGACAAGTCTATTCTGATTATTAAACCTGTAGTTTATTCGCATCTCCCCCATCTCCTAAAGCTGGACTGGGTCATGGAGTCATATTGCCGCACGGCGATTACTTTTTGCATAACCAGATGGTAAATACAGTATTTTGCACACAATTCATAGCCAGTGGGAATATTAACAGCATATAATAACGCCACTGTGTGAGTGAGCAGATACTAACGCAGGAAAGAGACATCAATGGGTATTACAGCTTACTCATCACATGACACTAAATGCAGATTGTCGGTGGGAAGAATCTGATAAGCTCCTGTCCTTTATGACTGCAGATAGCCAGATTTATAGGGTGTTGGTGGTTTAACTCAGGTATAGTAAAAAAAAAAAAAGAAAAAAGTACATATGTGCTGCTGAAGTAATATACATAAAACCAGTCATTTTTGTTTATCTTAGAGGTCTGTGAAGTTGGTCATCTGTGTTATAAACAATGTACATTATGTGCTGGGATTGGTTCTTTGGCAACTGGCCATAGAATACAGATTTGATTGTAAAGCTGACCACACATGTTAAGATCCACATGGTCAGTCTAATTGTACAATGTTTAAACCTGTGTCAAATAGGGTAGAGAAGAGATTGGAATCAATCCTGCTGATCTTTGCTGGACACCGGTGCTGAGCACACAGTGCCAGTTTGACCCCATTTGATCTAAATTGCCCGACTCGGTAGATTAAATCTCCGCCTGAGTGGCCCGCTTAGGACAAAATGTGTCTTGACAGATCAGCTTTGAGAATTAAAGGGGTTTGGAGCAAGTGCAGGCTTTTTACAAAGGGGTGTGTTTCACCTTTGCCTTTCACCAAATGATTGAGTTGTATATAGCACACTCCAGTCTCTGAACTGGAGAAGAATCCAGCGCACTGGTAATCCCTTTTCAGAACATTTAGCTCTTGCCTATAAATAATTATTAATTTGTAGAACAGGAAAAAGCAAACTTGGAAAAAAAACAGTAAACAATAAATAACAAACAAATAAATTATGTCATAGTAGTGCACATGGCTGCAAAACAAAAATATATAAATACTAATAAAAGAAAATAATAGAGGACAAATAATTGAGCGTCATTTTACCTGAATCACCCGCATGTTGAGCCCTGTCTCTTGGGCTAACTGTTCTCGAATATGTCTTGTGGGTTTTGGAGTAGCTGCAAAAGCTGCCTTGAGGGTCTCTAGCTGCTTGGCTTTAATGGTGGTCCTAGGTCCTCTTCTTTTGGTACCAGAGTTCTGCTCCTCATTCTCATTGTTGGCGGTCTCTTTATCTGATGATGTGGAATGATCTGTCTCTTTGCTTTCATCTTTTATGGGGTCTTCGTGATCTGGAGACAAACTTCGGTCTGTACAAGAGGACACTATGAGAAGCAAGAAATAGTGTTATAAAACTTATGTATTGCAAACTAGTCATTAACTGTATAGAGTATATAAGATTTAAAAAAAAAAAATAGGTTTAAAGATAACCTCCCTATCTAATACTATTTCTATACATAAATAAAAAAAATGAAATTAGTAATTGATTTATATAAATTGCAGCTGAAAATAAAGAATAATAATGCCCATCTGCATTACATTAGCTGCGGGTTTTACCACTGTTCTGTTATGTTTCAGAGTTAAAGTCTGAAGCAAGGCCAATATCAGCATAATCACACCACATGGCTACTGTTAAAACAATAGTTTCATACAGTCATAGTGGTAAAGAGCGAGTCAGTGAGGCAGACTGAGAAGGTGGTCTCATGGACCATGCTTTGCGGGCAGCAAAGTACAGATAACTATTTTAAAAATAATAATGCACATAATTTGCTCTGTAGATGGTTTGGGAGTATGTTTTCCCCCTGATGGTGGATATAATCCTGAATAAAGGATATTTGTGTCTTACAACACGTTCTGCACTACATGAAATTCTGTTGGTTTGTCTACGGCAATGCTTCCCAAGTCTAGTCCTTAAACCCCTCTAAGAGGGGAATTCAATTGCTGGCGTTGTGGCTAGCGGACATCGTGCCGCACACATTGCTGCCAATTACGGAAGAAATCTATGCTCATAGTTCCTGCCACCTTTATGGGGTGCAAGGATAAATGAGACGAGATTTCTGTCAAATATCTGCCGCAAACTGTCTCACAGAAGTTTCAGAGACACTTGGCGACTAATTGAATTCCCCCCCTAAGAGTCCAGGTCTTAAAGATAAACATATTTTTATACAGGTGATTTAATTAGTGCCTTAAATCATTTTAATTTACCCACCTTTGACCCAAGCATGGATATCCTCAAACCTGAAATGTTAGGGGGCCTTCAGGACTGGATTTGGGAACCACTGGTATTTTTATTCCAAATGTATAAAAAAATGTTTGGACAACCTGACAGTCCAGAAGGTGTAAGGTTCTGTGCTTTTCCCGAAACGCTCAAATACTGCAATTTGTATGTCCATTAACTGACTGAAATGGACAACAGTAACCACAAGGATTACTTATTTCATACTAGCATCTACAATCACCTTTTTAAACTAATTTACATGGTAGTTACTTTTTGTTTGGGAAAGCCATAAAATGCAGTAAACCCAAGACTATGTCATAATCCATGATGTGTAACGCATATAGTGAATAGTTAGTAAAATTTTGTATTAAATATAGTATGAACTAATCTCTGTGAGCCAGAGTTGATAGGGTCGTTGCCCTTCTCGCCCATCCCTCTCTTTTATCTATGCATTATCTATTCCCACTACAAAGCCAGAGCCATCAAATTAGAGTGCTGTCAAAATAAGAAATGAAAGTTCCAGATGAGCACTCCAAGGATAACTAGGATGCTGACAAGATGCAGAATTATAGAACATATATAATTT
Organism: Mixophyes fleayi; assembly: GCF_038048845.1. NCBI lineage: Eukaryota > Metazoa > Chordata > Amphibia > Anura > Limnodynastidae > Mixophyes > Mixophyes fleayi. The sequence goes on along the minus strand of NC_134402.1, from coordinate 323,091,479 downwards.
AAATCTTTGCTGTTCCTACAAATTGATTAGGCAGTACAATATATAAAATCTAGGAGTAAACAAACTGCCCAATTAAAAGCATAGTATGCTACAGCACAATTTTCGACCTCTTTTACCTTATAATACCTGCCCCAGCTACATTTCAAGTCTCTACCAAGGGCCTAACGCAAGTAAGAGTCATTTTAGCCCAAACTGTCAGTATTTATAACACTGTTCAACAGGTAGCAAATAAACCAGGGCCAATGATGGATTGTGTTCACTTTGGAACACATGCTGTCCGTCCATACAGCATTGCCATGTTATATAAAAAATAGTTTTATAAAGCAAAATATTTTTATGCATTTTTAATGGAGGACACAATTATCATTTTAAATCACAATAATAATTCACAAATATTTAAAATGTACCCACTAAGATATTGTTTTAAATAATACGGTTATATTGGGAAATAAAATGCAAACAAGTACAAAACAAATCGTGACCACTTGATCGTATGGATCATTGTAAAGGGTTTGCTTGTATGATGGATCAATGCACAATAGTAAAGATGGGACTTAAATGCATTCATTTGCCAGCTCCAACAAGAACATGGAAGGAACCAAATCAAATTAGTTAAGCCAGATGTGTATCTACCAATTCTCGACAATTGAAATGTAGATAAAATAACAATTTCCCATATATACCGAGCGTGACTGTGGGGCCTATTTATCAAATAATGAAGCCAATATTTCCCCTAAACCTGCCTTTTTAATGAAGTACTTCCACTATAGTACAGAAAATTTATAATATATTTATATATATTCCATTTTGCTTTATTATTCCCCTAGTCTATTGTCAGAATAGAATTTGCTTTTTATTTTTTTTAAAGAGATAAATTTAAGCTTTTTTTTTTTTAATAAAATATTTTTATTGAGATTTTTTACTTACAACATACCAATAACATATTTAACATCTGATCTAACATCTATCTCTGTCTATGTCGCTATAAATATTATACAGTGATATCTAGTGAACTTTTAGGGTGATGATATCATCGTAGCATTTTCACTACATTCCAGGTCAGATCAAAAAGAAAAAAGTTAAACTATTTCCAGAAACTTTGCTCAGGTCTGACCAGACATAGTTAACGGTTTCCAATGGAATGCTTTGCTTCACATATTTTCACCCTCTTACAATTTACTTTCTGTGGGTTTAATGCCAGTTTAATTTTCTAATTACTGCTTTAACCTTTACCTTAATAAATGAACTACAGTGAAACAAGGAGCAGAAGGGTCGCTGAGCCGCCACCATCTGACCCTAAACTGGAGAACTCAAGCCAGGGACTAACATTCTCAGACGCCCTTCTCTTCACATGTTCTACATTGCCAAAGCAATGCTACCCTGCAGGTACTGCTTCCATTACCACGGCGGTGGCCAGAGGAGGGTTGGCCCATTTCAGCCCAGGGGGGCAAGACTCCACTCAACAGCCTATTAGGAACATTTTAAAAGGAAGAAAAATGAAGGTGGCCCAATATTACAGGAAACCCTTGTGTTTGCGTGGGTTTCCTCTGGGTGCTTCGGTTTCCACCCACAATCCAAAAACATACTAGTAGGTTAATTTCCTGCTATCAAAAATTGACCTTAGTCTCTCCCTCTGTCTGTCTGTCTGTGTGTATGTTAGGGAATTTAGACTGTAAGCTCCAATATACTCTCTGTACAGCGCTGCGGAATTAGTGGCGCTATAAAAAAAAATAGATGAGGATGATAATCTGTAGGAAGGGTTTTCATATTACAGAAAACATAATGACTTTCTTAAGGAATGCAATTAGAATGTACAAGATCAGAATTTAGATGGAAAGTATAAGAGCAGGGACATATCAGAAATGTCAAATGTAACCAAAATACTGACACAATGCAAAGGTATTGCATCTGATCTATAGATGAATGTGTTGAGGATGCAGGACAATGGCAGGTTGTCCTCTCACTTTGGCTCACTTCGTTTTTCACGAATGTACCATGTACAGGGGGGCTTAGCTCAATGTTAGTAGATCCACTACTGAGATACATTGAGAAAGAAATACATCTATTATTTTGAATGCTGACCTGATATGCACTAGCTTCAGGCAGGTGATTAATTGTTGAATATCTGGGGTGTACTGCCTAATGCACTGTACATTAAAAAACTGGATGACAATCTCTTCCGAGTGGTAGTAATATGTGGAAAGCGTGTACTGTGATGCTGGCTGGTTAACAAAAGCAGGTGTGTCTGGCACTTGTGGTAATGTTCAGACTATAAGGCTGCTCCTGCTTTCAGTTCAACCCACAGGCTGGCATGCAGGAGATGGGAGGGGGTGTTTGTGTATCTCTAAGCTCTGTCTGAGATTAGCAAATCATGACCTCTATTAAGGGCTCATGTAGAAGCGTTAGAACCGAGGTGCGGATAGATAGGGGGGAGAGGAAAAGGAGGAGGGGGCGCATAGAGATGCACAGAGAAGAGTGAGTAAAATTATATGTGCAAGAGAGAATGAGTTTTATATGTTACATACATTCAACCTAAAAGATAAATTTATGTATGTAAATATAATTGACTATATAATGAAACCATATTCGTCATGACACATACAAGATACACAAAAGGCAATATTGATTTCTCAGTTAATTTTAAAAAATATACACAGGACGGTACCCTCCTCACTTGTACTGTATGACAAAAGGAAAAGGCAATAACGTCAACCTCACACCTACAGAAAAATTGCCGCTGAATAATAAAAACCCACCTGAGTTGAGGCTTCCCTCCTTCAGGCTGCTTGTGCTCACATAATCCTCTTTGCAGACAAATTTGTTCTCATCTATGATGTACAGTTCCTCGCCAGTTGAAAGCTGCTTGTTGCAGACCATACAGGTAAAACAATTCAAGTGGAACACTTTGTTTCTGGCTTTCCTCACTAGATCACTGGGCGAGATGCCCAGGGAGCACCCAGCACATTTTGTACCAAATTTCCTGCAAAGACAAATGAGAAGTTCAGAATGGGAAATGAAAGGTCTACTGTATTATCAAAATTGTGAAAAAATTGATTAGTTATGACAAATTGCAAAACAAAACAAAAAAAAACACTGCAACAAAATAACAAACAAACACAAACAACCGATGCGATTTTCAGTACAGATATTTTCGCTGAAATTCGTGCATCTTCGGAACATTCCTCGGCTAATTTTCACGCATTTATAGTACTGTACAAGGATTTATAGAACAGTACACGGAAATATTTGCTAAATCCTGGAGGTGATGGCCTAGGTGGGAGAGAGCAAATGCCCAGTGAGACCCCCGACCAAAGGGCCAGTTGGTAGAGCCTGTCCGTGTAACATTAAATCCCCCTATTTGGACATTTTGCTTGATATTTATACACATGGACCTATATAAACTGAATACATGCCTGTGATATTAATGAGCATTGAATCAAATAGGTCATTATTATTCGCTCAAATAGAATATCAATACTACACTTTGAACAGCATGTAAAAAAATTAAAAACAGAAAGCGACAAAAAAACAAAAACCTCCAGCTTTAATTTTTTTTTTCCATTTTACGACTACGACGCCAGCCTAAAATATTCACAAGCGTGCGCTTGTAGTTATTGATATTAAGCCAATATTTTTAGTCCGTCCTATATAAATACAAAACAAAAAAAGAATTATAGCCCAAAAAGTATAAAACTTCGTTAAAATGTACAAATCACACGCACACATTATATATATATATATATATATATATATATATATATATATATATATATATATATATATATATATATATATATATATATTATGTACACACACACACATACATATTTATATTTATTACACACGCACAATTACGCATCCTTCTTTGGAACTGTAAAAGGAGCACAATTCTAGGAAAAGATCATGATATTTAAATGCCCCTGCAATTTCGTTTGCAGATTTAACTATTCTTGCGCATCTTTCTTAGGTCAGAGAAGAGCGTCAATAAAAAATGTCACTTCAAATTCTGCATGTCTATGTGTACCTTGGATATGTTTTAGATGTACATTAATATTTTGCATGCATTGGTTCTTCACTTTCTAAAACTGTGATGAAGGAATTAGACAAAACGAATAAAGAAACAAACTGTTGTTGGGAAATTATTAGAATATCTCGATATATTTATATATAGCTTCAATCATATTACGCTGCGCTGTACATATTGATCAGTACATTTAAGCCAGGACAGTCCTATAGGACATATATGTATGTCATTTTCAGGACATAAATGTCGTATGTGAAACCCATTCGCGGGTTCTGGAGGAATGAAGAAAGCGCCTCTCAGAAATGTATTCTGATTGTATACAGTTTCCAGCGCACACATTTAAACAAAACGCACCAAGTATGCACGCTTTTTGAAATTATTTCCAAACACAAGTCCGCATTGTATTAATTTATCATATATATATATATATATATATATATATATATATATATATATATATATATATATATATATATATATATATATATAATCTCAGCTGTCAAACACCAGCTAGTACAGTTCACCTCAGGCGAGCTCTGACTTTGATATAGTGACTGTAATACAGGTCATAAGTCATGGTTGCCTTATCCAGAAAAATAATTAGCTCACCTGCACCTTATCAAAAATCATTAAATACCCCTAAATAGTTTTCACATTAGTTGGGAGGGGACTTTCAGTGACCAGCGAGTTAAAACTAAGTACTCATTTGTTTCATAGCGGAAAAATGACCTAATTAACCTTTTCCTCACCTGGCTTGCAAAACTATCCGTCAATCAAATGTTGAAAAGCAAGTAAGCCCTCACAGGTGAATAGAGGTGGTCGTAGTGAAATCCCTATTTAAATTAACAGATTTAGCTCAATTACATTACATTGCATATCACGCAAAGAAATAGACTTCAGTGTTTAACATGACAAAGAAACATTCCATTTGTAAAAAGCAGAATGTTTTTTTCCTAATCTACTCCAAAGTGAGGTTTACAGTCTCAAAGCACTGGCCTAGCCCCTTCGGCAGGGTTGGTGAATTCTGCATTATAAAAGATAGGACCTTCTATTGTTAAACTTATAGCATAGGAACTTAATACAATGTTTGCGCTTTGTTTTGAAAACGAGATGTATATAAACTGTACTCAATTGATTTTTTATGAATCAGTAAGCCAAATATTTTAAGTACATTTAAATGACACAAGGGCATTATATGCGTGTGTTTAAGTCACAACAAATAAATAAAGCATTATTCCCAATTTTTTCTGGGAAACAAGACACGTTGGATATGTTAATATGAATGGACAATATGTCACCTCACATGCAGATCTCTCGATTCCAACAAAGTTAGTGCGCAGGTATTATTATTATTATTATTATTATTATAATTAATAGTATTATTATTATTTAGTAATATATACAAATTATTTCATTACAAATAACACATCTCGTAACCGTTTCAGTCCAAATAGGTGTGTGTCACCTACAATTTGTAAAAATAACCTATACTTAAAAAAAAGTCTATTTTGTTTTTGAAAGTGTATACGCAGGACAACGTGAAGCATAGATTAGGCAACTGAGTCATAAATTCCAATGTGAATATGGTGTAAAATACCAACGAATCGATTTACCTGGCAAGTTTTAAGAGTAACCTTACCAAGCTCCAATAATATGTGCGTACCTGAAGAAGTCAGTCTTGCAGTATAGCTTGCCTTCTCTGGAGAAACACTTCTCTGTGAGGTTACATTTGCAGTCACAACATTGGACACATTTCACATGCCAAGCCCGGTCCAGGACATTGAGAAGAAAGCGATCCAAGATGGGCCTCTCGCAGCCAGCGCAATGGACCATCATCATTTAACCAGAGCACCTACACCTGGATCTCTCCAAAGAAATCCACATATACCCGACTCAGCAACACCAGCCGTGCTCCCTCACTCTCAGCTCTGCTGTCCGGTGTGTAGTAGACAATCTGAGAGAACTCTCCCAGAATGAATCAGTGACCAAAGTAAAAGTGGTCGCTTTATTTCCTCATTTGTTGTAGACAATATTCTTCCAAATCTCAGATTCACACAGGACCATCAATGCAAAACAGCAACTTCCTCCCTGGATGTATAGAAATATCCTAGATGACACTTTTTCCAACTCCACCTCTATGCCCCATAATCAGCTTTGTGTGCCAAGCTTGACAATTCGCGCATCCTTATTCAGATTTGGTGACGTGTACTTGCACGTTTGGAGCCCAACAGCCAATCAGAAAGCAGTAGCCATGGTTACCATTTAATTTATATCCTGACTACATTGGCTGGAAAATGGTCCTTGGCACTGGGAAGGGTGGGATAGCAGAGGCACTGCTAGGAGTTCACACTGCTATCAAGTAGGATTCTGCGTTTTGGCTATTTATTAATGATCTTTACATACATTATGATGATTGTTACAAATGGACATACACGGTATAAAGTAAATGAGAGGCAGAGGCAGGGCTACATCTGCAACACGAGCTGATTCAGTGTCAGCCAAGCTTCCATTAAAAAGACAAAACACTGTTTTGCATTTTTAAGCTAAGTTTTAAACTCATTTGTTTGATAATACAACCTGAATTAAAGGAGTATATGGAATTTAAGTCAGCAACTGGGAACATTCTTCTTACGTCGCAAGAAGAGAAAGGCGTAGCCTTAAGCGATATACTTGTTATAATGCCTCTATGTACAGGGATCACTGTGCTTTTCTGCTGCAGGGAGTCGCCTCTCGGTAAAGCCTCCGCTTTGTCATGCAGACTAGAAGAATTACCAGTTTTATTTCACCTTCAGCCTCCTCAAGTTCAGAAAAAAAACTTTAGCCCTGTTGTTGCAGAGATAACATTCCTGTAATATGTGTTTATATCTATAATATGTGCAAATATTGCGTTTAAAAATCTTCTCCCAGCTTCAATTCGTTGTATGATTAGCAATGATATCCAGGTGAATTTCTAGTCTTTCAAAGGTTGGACGGATTTTCAGGTGCATTAAATAGGTGTTCAGGGTATACAATGATTAAGATAATCGCTTGTTTTGAGTATATTTGGCAATCTCGGGAACTAAACCTCTGTTATTTTCCTAATGCGACAGATTTGTGGGGTATTTTGCTATTGTTTATTCGTTTGAACAAACTTTAAACCGCCTGGTAATTAAATTTGAAAGGATGAAACTGGGAGGGCTCATTGGGTGGAGAAAACGCTTTTTAATTGAGTTATACATGGGAAGAGTCTATTAATTGTTCGGCTAATACGGAGTTTATTTACATTGGTGTTTTGGATGGTGAATGGTTCCTGCAGTGAATCCCCTCCTACTGTCCTTTTGACTTGCAAAATCTGGATTAGAAAAATTCCAGGCCCCCTGTATTCTTTGGACACTGCTAGACCTTGTCAGTAACCCTTTCATTTCTAGATTGATGGTATTTAAGTAGTTAAAACGATATGCTATTAAAATGAGCAATGGATGATGCGTTTAATAGGCTCTTGGTGGAGCTTGTTTAAACTGTAATATGCCCGGCATTAAGTAGACCTTCAAATGGTGCTGGAGATTCCCATATATGACTTTTATAATATATAAATGTAAGTCAGAGCAATCATTATGAATGCACGTGTTGTTACATGGAAACAGCGTTTGGAATAACTGGTCTAACTTTCCAATTTGTAAATGATATTCCATCGACAATGTTGTGTTGTTATATACCGTATTATATTGGACACATCACTTCCCAAATAATCTAATGTCTGTAGAAAATATTAAATCTCTTCAATGGTTTTGTGTATGTATGTGTGTATGTATATATATATATATATATATATATATATATATATATATATATATATATATATATATATATATATATATATATATATATATACGATTATTTATAAAATACAATGCACTTTGCTTTAATTTGGTAGCATTACGGATAATCATCCAAAGTATCCATACACAGCAGTGCTGTTTGTGTGTCAGAAACCTATATCAGGATAATTCGTACTATTCAATGTTTCTACGCGAATAAAACCTGTATACTATAAAATGTTATATATGTGTGATTATATATATATATATATATATATATATATATATATATATATATATATATATATATCACACACACACTGTCATGGCTTTGATGCCAATTTTAAGGCCATGGCAGCATACATATTTGTCTATAAGGGCATATATGAGTAGATCGTATACATTTAAATAAACCAAGGCCGTGTGTGTGTATATATAGCGTGTAATTTTCACCTATAATTCCCCAGTTTACCCCGCTCTAAGATGCAGCTCCTCTCTGCATCCAATCATTTTATCACAGGCCTGCCCTGGTTGGATTGGCTTTATGTCACACATTATTTATTTTGACTGGTAATGTGGGAAATACATCTGTAGTCACCCTTGAGTGGGTAATGGGGATCTGCAGGCTGCTGATAACACCGGCAGCTCTGCCTTCTGCTAACCCGTTCACTGCCGATACTGGGAGCTGTGCGCTCACAGTCACGGACAAGGTGGGTGACTGTGATCATACCCGACAGATAATGCCTTTTATATGACACTACCCAAAAGTGACTGCGAGATTGCTGGGCACTGACTTGGTTCTAGTGAGTGAGACTGTCCAGCCAGTGACCTACTCTTCATCCTTGAGAGTAGATGGTTTTAGGATGGGGATCCGAGCATTTGTAAAGTGACAGTCTGGTTTTAGCGGGGTAGACTGCCATTCAGTGGTGAGAGTGAAAACGCAGCGTGTTAGGGGGGACGGGGCTGTATTTACATTTCAGATGTTGCTTCTCCTCTCATTACTCGTGTAGCACGGAGGTTGTCTAGTTATGGAGTTTCAGTAACTGGATCTGTCATTCTGAGTGAGTGAGGGCAGTTGTATCCTGGTAGACTTAACAACCACTGAGAGACACGATTTTGGGATATTTGGTTCCATATAAGCTTATATAGACTGTACTTTGAGGAGGACTTGAAGTAAGTGACCCTCTCTAGCAAAATACATCCATCCATCAACAAGTTTATATTGATGCACAAGTGCTTCAATCATTTGTGCAATTGCTCAGTCTATGATGTCCTTAAAATATGGCATGGGGGGAGTAACACTGAATTGGACAGGGATTGTCATCCAAGATGTGGAGTCCTGTTATGAAGTAGCTATACATGTTCACATGTGTTATACTGCAGGTGACTATGAGAATTGTATGCACTAAGATCAGTGGATGCCATGTCTTGTTATATGAGCATACAACTGACCATTGGTGGATGATGTCTCTACTTCCTAATAGTTTCTAGAGGGCAGGATGTGATTTGAAATCCCATCATTGTACATGTGGGTAGCACAGTGGCTAAGTGGTCATGAGTTCAATTGGTTTTAAGTTAAGGGGAGCTTTGTAAATAAAGTGCTTTTATTTAGGATGGGTGATGGTATATGGTAAGTGTTCAGTAGCCATTTCTCTGGATCAGAGGCAGAACTAGCGAGCTGTAGGGTCCTTCTGCAGGGAGGAGGGAACCGGGTACCCCCAACCCTCTGCATCTGCCATGAAGCGGGCCCCATTATCTCCATGAACTCTGGTACACTGCACCGTTGGTAGTTCTGCCACTGCTCTGGATCAGTCCACACACAATTGTTTATCATTGAAAAGCAACACTTAATTTTCAAAGTAGAACCCACTCCTTTGCCTATAATTAGGGTGCACAGTAGTTCATTACCCTTCTGCTATGTACACTGGAATGGCAATAAAACGTACAAAACCCAGAAAGAGACTGCTATGAGCAGCACATGGTCAGTGGTCATGGTACTGAGCTTACATGAATTTACATTATCTCTCAACATGTTGGGATAACTGATTTGGGGTGTGAGGGCAGAAATGTACTTTTCTATGTTCAACACCCTTAATGAGACCACTTAGGCTCAAGCAGGGTCCCCAAATTGGGTTCCAGAAATACTTTTTAGAGTCCTGTAATTGTCAGTAATTATTTTATACTGTAAACCATATATAATGCTACAATGGCAACCTAATTCTTGGGGCCTCAGTTTTAAAAAATATAAATAAACCAAATAAGATTTTAAACACTGCAGAACCAGACACATCATTTGGAATTTCAATTTACAGTGGATGTCCATCCAAAAGTCACTATGTCCTACACAGTACGTTCACTATCATACTCTGGCAACTACTATCACACACAGGCTTCCAGACTATATCACAAGTGTCAGTCCAAGTACTAACTCGTGATCTAGCTATCTATATATGACAGCCAATTCCACATCCTGATTTCCCTGCAGTGTTAATGTGCAGGAGGGAAAGCTGCCTCTTCCCAACACCTCTTAGACTGTAAGCTTATTTGGACACGGCCATCTTTACTTTGTACACAGTTTGATCAATGTATGGCCCTGTGTAATATGCTGACATTTTATAAAGGATAATAGCAATTGACTCGAACAACAACCTCAGGATGGCTAAATATTAATGTATGTCAGTAACTGTAAGTGTGTGTATGTATGTGTGTGTATGTGTATATATATATATATATATATATATATATATATATATATATATATATATATATATATATATACTAGTAACTTGCAGAAGCGGACCTAATGATTGGATAACCCTTGTTGAGATAATGTTCTGGTATAAAAGGACAAGTTTAGAGAGTATAAATCACTAAAAGACTATACAGTAGAACTTGTCCTGCTTTATTCTCTTGTTGCAACATAAAAGAGCACTCTTAGGGTTGCATTTATTGAAGCTATTGGGTGAATCCAAGTTATCAAGACTGCAAAGGGAAAGGGATTGACTAAACAAGGCAATGTTGAGGGGTGGGGGGAAGCATATTAAATGTAATGGGAACCTTGTGGAGGTGACAAAAATTAGCAAAAGAGACCGACAAGTAACAATGCATTAGGTTTCATTAAGCTGGTGTGAGGGAGCATGGTAAAGCCAGATGGTCTGTATAGAAGACATACCATGAGATCCACCTAATCACGTGGGGAAGATGTGGATGTTGAATATTTGAACCCAATAGTTTCAATGTCATAAGTTCTTTGAATTTTGGTTATTTTAGAAAAAAGTGGGGGGAGCGGGATTTTTCCAATATTAAGCTATTTTGGCTCTTGTTGCAATAAGTATACAACCTGTTACATACTGTAACTTTTGTGGTGTAGGACTGGGGGGGTTGGGGTGTGGTGCTGATGAAGAGCAATTTCAGGAAGTGGTTGGTGTCTCATGTCCGTTTCCTGCAGAACTTAGAGATCGTATGCCAGATCTTATGGAGAGTGACCGACATGAGGTATAATCTATAAATAATCTTTACTAACATCTCGGCATGATTGGTGCATTTAGAAATTTTAGATTGTACAATTTTTTTTTTACCCATTGTCCATCAGACATGGAAAGCTGCCAGTCTATTTCCCATTTAGATTGTATTGGTAATAAGTTGGATTAAGAGGCAAGCTGGGCTGAGGGGCAGGGGGGCATCTGCCCCCTGGGCCAGTCCTATTTTAGGCTACCTTGGGCTGGGCCACCTGCATTTTTACCTTTTAAATGTTCCTAATAGGCAGCTGGGTTGAGTCTTGCCCCCCAGGTTGCCCTTCCCTGGTTGGATTCCATAGGAATTAGGAAGATTTTAGACCATTTACCAACATATTTAAGGGTTTCTGCTTGTTCAAAAAAGCCACATCTATCAAAGTATATATTTGTATTTGTGTACATATATTAATTTTAATGGTTGGCTCCTTACATCAAGGCCATCATTGTGTGCTTTTTTCAGACTCATTTTATATTGACAGCCTGCAATAGGTGACTTTAACTTCCATTAAATTACTCTGTGGGTGAGTATGTATAGTACCAGTAGACGGGGTAAGGCAGCTATTGGGCTCTCTGAGGCTCCCACAGCAATCCCAAATGCCCCCTCTCTGGTCTGAAAAGAGCAGGGTCCCCATCAGAGCTGCTTCATATGCAGGATTGCGCAGGCTCAAGAGGCCCAATCTTGTCTCTTTTTAGAGCAGAACAGGGCTCCTGGGAGGCTACAGTGGTATCTACCCAAGTTTTGCTGTGGGGCCTGGGATTGCACCGTTCCACCTCTGTATAGCATCTTCTAATTTAGTTAATATGGATGAAGCCACTGAGGGGTTCCATGATCAGTGTAATGGCACATCTCAGGCTGACAACTTTGTTTTAATGAAACTCAGAGTGATAAACATCCAAGTAATCTACATCCTAAGGTGGTTATTCTCCTCACATCGTCATGTCTGTTCCCACCTTGTCCACCTGTCTCTGGTCTCCTACATGTTCAATACAACCTGTTATATGCCCGGCCTATTCTGTCTTATCCACTGTATCCTGTATGTCAAGTATTTTGCCTGTTGGTCCTCTATGTCTTGTTATATGCTCTACTTCCCCACTGTAAGATGCTGCAGATTTTTGTGGCGCCTTATAAATAGATGATGATGATGATAATACATGAGTTATAATAATGCTCTTAACAGCAAGTTTCCAAATCGTATCCAATGTGATGCAATAAATTATGACGCACACAATTTATTTTTGTTAGAATAGTTTCTGTTGTTTTGTATTGTAATATATTTGGAATTAAATCTCTTCTACCACTTATAATGATCTTTCTTCTCAAAACCAGGAGCGATCTATGGTTTATAAAGTGTTAATGATGACCATGAAAAGAACAGAGATGGCCTGGGTAGGATTTGATCTAAAAATATTTATTGAAACTCATCTCTATGTCATAGAACTCTATCATGCCATTAGCTTTCTAATTAATTCCCAATCTGTCACTATCTGGTATAGTTGCTGATGAAAAATAGCTACAGTGAGAACGGATTAATGCATTCCTCTAGGACCAGCAGAGGATGTTTGTTTTGCGAATCATGCATGATATAAAATGTGTTATTTGGCTGGTGGGAAATGCAGTATATGTGTAAATACACTTGCTCTTTTAAAGGCAACTGCATTAGGTAAAGTTTTGTATATCATATCATGGAGAGGAAAGTCTGTCCTGTACCATGTATTTTTGTTACATGAAATATTGAAGTATTGTATAGACAAATTACCAAAATTATTGCGAATAGATGTATCCTAAAAGCTAATATTTAAATGCTATATTTAATTTATTTAGCGCACATTTGGTAAAATGTTCTTTTTTTTCTATCCAATTTAGGGATGTGTACAGACAACATACAAGCTAATGCCAGCATTACAATGTTATTTACATTTGATCCCTAAATAATAAAGTTGTAATGGTTTACAAAATTATGTATTTATACAGAGGATTTAACATTAGGTTAGTTCTAACCTATTGCATTACCGATTTGTGTAATCTGGAAATGGCAAGAAAATGTACTTTAACTTGTATTTTAAACCTTGTTTGGACTTTGCATCACCCTACTATACACTAGCGCTTCTCCCTATTTACCAATCCTATGGAACCTCCTGCGATACTTCTCTATGCAAGCATGGTGTAATCCATTTTCCAAGAGAGTGCAGTCACCACTGCTGTCCTCTGGTTGCTAGCATCATCTCAGGATGACATTAGCCAAGGGTGCCCACATAAAGAAAAACATTTCTTAAAATAAACATCACTAATATATATATTATATTAGAATCTGCCCAGGTCAGCATGTCGGCTCATTCGCAGAGGGTCATAGGCAGGGCTGGCGCTGGTATGTCCAGTGTGCAACAAAGCCCTATTTAGGCCTTCGCTGCACATGTTCCGCTTCCCAGCACTGAGCATCAGACTCAGAGATTAACGGAGAAGGAACATGGGCCAGCCTGGCAGGGCACCTGGTCTTATGACTGGCATGGCAAGTGGTAAGCCTCTTCTTACCAATAACCAGGGAGCTGACATTGCTCACCTGCCCCGGTGACGTTTTCTTAATAAACTGCCTAATAAAAGATTTTCTATTTCTGTGATATGCAGCGACAGGAAATCTTGTCATTAGAAGGGTCTTAATAAATATACCACTTAGCTAGGTCTACCGCGACTTTTTGTCTGCCCCTTTTTATGTTAGGTTAAATTTTGCTAAGGCAATAGACTTTTATACACTTTAAATATCTTTTAAAATAACTAAAAATTAGTAAGTACTCAAGAGTTGGTGAAATTGACAGTTTTGTTTTGCTTAAAATTCAACTTCTCTGAGACCATTCATGTGTGGGGTTGCTTCTCAGAAAAGGGAGTGGGCTCACTCACAATTTTGCTTAAGAACACAGCTATGAATAAAGAATGGTACCAAAACATCCTCCAAGAGCAATTTATCTCAATCATCCAAGAACAGTTTGGTGATGAACAATGCCTTTTCCAGCATGATGGAGCACCTTGCCATAAAGCAAAAGTGATAACTAAGTGGCTCAGGATCAAAACATTGAAATTTTGGGTCCATGGCCAGGAAACTCCCCAGACCTTAATCCCATTGAGAACTTGTGGTCAAGCCTCAAGAGGTTGGTGGACAAACAAACCCATAAATTCTGAGAAACTGCAAGCATTGACTAGGCAAGAATGGGTGGACATCAGTCAGTATGTGGCCCAGAAGTTGATTGACAGTATGCCTGGGCGAATTGCAGAGGTCTTCAAAAAGAAGGGTCAACACTGCAAATATTGACTCTTTGAATAAACTTAATGTAATTGTCAATAAAAGCCTTTGACACTTATGAAATGGTTGTACTTCAGTATACCATAGCAACATTTGACAAAAAGGTCTAAAAACACTAAAGCCGCAAACTTTGTGAAAACCAATATTTGTGTCATTCTCAAAACTTTAGGCCATGACTGTACATGGCAATCAGTGTTTGTTGGGTGTGGACACTGAAAGGAAAGGCAAACTTCTTTTGTCCAATTGTTTGGGCTTCCATACTATGATATACAATAAACACTATTTCCACAAAATATACAAAATATATCAGCAGTCTAAGTAGATTCGGTACTTCTTACCTCAGAATAATAAATAAAATTAAAAAATAAATGACAAAACTCAACTGTATTTCCCTTCAATGTGGTTTTGTTCACCCCTGCCAGCTTCAGAAGATCCTATTGATTTGCCCAGGTTCCAGAAACAAAAGTTTCTTCAAAAATGTCAGTCACTACTCCCACTTCACAAATAGACACATTTTGATTGGGTGCAAAATTTATACATAAACACATACACAATTGATACCATATCAGATGCTAAAACACAGATTGCAACAGAGAATCATAAATATCACAAAACACAAAGGTTTATAATACAAATCAAGAACATAACTGCTGATTTTGTTAGTTTAAAGATACATGAAATAAGTTTAGAGCAAATTCAAGAGGTAAATGTTGGGAACGGAATACTTTAAAGTAGAGGTAACCAATTGTTATGCACGTTTTGTCGCTATCCAATAACGATGATCAAATCTCGATTTGTGTTTCCAACGCACAAATATTTATTCTCAAAAAGTTGCAGAATAATTCAAGCGAAATAATAATAAGTACAGCCGTTACTTATTGCAGGCGCTCTGGATTCAGTGAACAGTCATTCAGGTCTGTAGTCAAGATGACTGTTCACTAGATACAAAGCTCCTGCTTATATGCAGACACAAATACAGTAAAACAATGCAGATGGTGTGGCTTGCTTCTATTGGTCCAGGTTTCAGGAGGGTCCAGGGTGTTGCAGATCATAGGCTAGTTCAAACCAAAATATCCAAAGGTTGGGGTGTTCTCTCTAGGGGATGTGCTCCGATTTTCCCGCCAAGACTCCAGTTTCAACTAGTCCATTAGCATTTTATAGTCAGTATCACATTAAAGGTTTATTCCCAAACATCAATAACTAGAGTATGCAATGTGAGATCTCTTCGCCGAATGAACCGGACAGCTGCTGATGAATAGGGGATTATTATGATACCAGACAAGACACATTTCCTTTAACCTGAACCATATGTTTTACTAATATGCATATAACTTATAATATTACACATAAACACTACTATATTTCGACATAAATAACTATGTGTTGCAACTACAATTAATGTGTACTATTTACAAATGTGAGTGTTCGTGCGAATGTATATAAAAGTGTAAAAACTGTTATTGCCACGTGTTGTGGCTGGGTACGCCCTTCCACGCCGTAGCGTGCTCTACGTATATTTTCAGACAATATATTTAGACATTAGATGGTCATAAACTTGTGAATAAATTGTAATCTGTACAAATAGTCATCTTTCCCAATCCTTCCAGAGAATAAGTTTGCTCCCATCTCAAGGCTGCTGTCACATGGCTGATGCAAGACAACTGGTAGGTGGGGGGTGCGGGGGGGGGGGGGGGCTTGTGCCACCACTGTATCCTCATTGGGCTTCAGAAAATGACAGGGACCTGTAGGTAGTAATTATATTGTGATCTGGCCATTCAGCACTGTAGCCAAATGATGGGACATGGGAGCAATTTGATCACGTGTGATTGGATACAGTTTCAGTGATCGAATTGTTCAGGTGCCGGACTGAATATCCAGATTGCAGTGTCACCAACTGTAAGCATTTCTGGTGGAACAATGTCCTAAAACACATGGTAATTCATGCCATTGTTTGTACAGGTTTCATGCCATACCCAATACTACCTGCTTGCAACTACTTCTACCGAGCTTTAGTGTCAGGGGTTGATAGCACAAGACACTTTGCTTCTGTTCACTGCTGATGCTGACTCAAATCCAATCCAATCAGATCAAATTGTATCTGTCACAATGGAGCCAATGTTTAGAAATATACGGTACATGTTCTGACCAAATTCTGCAAAAATAGATGAAGCATATGGCTCATTCCTGCTCTGGTGTACAAAATCACTCATACCAGAGTGAGTGCTGGAGGTACATGATATTGTTTTGTGGTGGTGGTTTTTTTTTAAAATTAAAATATTTACTTTTTTTTGTATAGTTGTCTGGTTTAGCTACATAGGCCACTACAACTGGGCCTATAAACTCTATATGTCCATGGAATTAAATTTACATACATATCTAGTAATATATTGGTTAACATTCCTCCTCCTCAGCCCAAAGATACTCTGATAGTTGTATTTTAACATTAAACAAACACAGCAAGATCCTTCTCTCAACCCCCTCCTCTTCCTCATGGCTTGCGTTACAAATTGTACATTTAAATTGCTGGCAGGATTCATTACCTTCTCCTCTCTGATTCCAGCCATGCGGAAAATATTGCACTGGTGAAGCACAGAGAGATGAAAACAGTGAGAGTGAGGAGGGAGAAAGAGAGAACGAGAGGATTGATAAACGTGTGTGTGTGTGTGTGTGTGTGTGTGTGTGGTGTGCAAGTTAAATAGTACATTTGTCTATACACATATTCTATCTCTATACTTTCTAATTTCATTTTTCAATATGATTTCTTTTTGTTGTAAGTTATATAGCCAGATCCATTTACTTATTTATTCCATACCTCTTGCTAAAGAAATATAACTACAAATTAACAAATCTCCCTCTATTGTATTACATTCCATATGGATTAAAGGGATTACATTCAGGATTATTTAGAGAGTTTGATTTTACAAACAGCTGTTATTAAAGGATAATGTCATTTTTGTGGAGATAGTGTGTATGTGTGTATATATGTATATATATATATATATATATATATATATATATATATATATATATATATATATATATATATAGAACCATTTTCTATATGCACTCTAGCAAACTGTCCCCATGTCACAAACTCGGTGTCATCAGGTTTGCACTGAATAGCCCAAGTATATTTTTTGTTTTAATCCGATAACACCACCAATATTGTGTGTTCGGTCCCTTGAAGATGACAAGAATATCAAGGCAGGTAAGTGTTATATACACTCTATTAGAGAGTGTATATAGAAATTGGTTAACACTGGGATGGGATTATATTTACAATCTTTGCACATATTAACCCTAAAAAAAACAATTCCCTTTGCCTTTACAATGAAAATACCATATCACATTGGTATTTAATTTATTCGTGCAGTGTATATGTACAATGTATATTCGACTTGGATATGTAGATTGTAACCTCTGGTAAACGGAGTTCTACAATAGTATACGAATCACCTTGTCTTAAACGTCATGTTGTACAATAAAGATATCTGTCTAGCGGATCTGTGAAGTACGTATGTGCTTCCTCCCCTGTGTAACCCTGTGGAAGGTGTGAGTTCCCCTGTCTTCTAAGGAGTGTCCTGTATTGGAAGAAATATATTCAGAGTGAGAGGGAGGGGAGAAGGTAGCTGCCAGTCCATTAAACTAGTGAATTAATTATCTCATTAATGGGGCATTTTTTATCCTGAGGACTAAAAGATCAGGAACATTTAATATTAACTTTAACAAAACGTTCGCACCTGGAGCCAGACGTAGCACAGTTCTGTAATCCAATCACAACCGATATGTGCAATGATGGGTAGATACTGCAGTTTGTGCTCCATAAGCTGCCGCGTTTTAGCATCTGCACTAGACGGTGGATAAATAGAACTACGGTATATTATTGCGTATCGCATACAGTAAACGCACAGTCCAAAATAACAATATAGGAAATGCGGAAAGCGGAATAGCCGCAATGGGTCAATTTTTATAATACATAGCGAACTATATATTTTTGCACATAAAACGATTACCGACGATAATTTAATAGTTGTAAAATTATTTTTCAGTCTGGAGTTTATAATCTATAAAATAAAAAGAAAGTATTTCTTAAGACTAAGGCATGTAACACGATGTATCACTGGGTCCCAGGTAAAAGAAATGTGCTGAACAGAGAACGTTTTCTCAATATTTAAGGTGCAGGTATATGTGTGTATATGTACGTGTATGTATGCATATATAATATATTATACATATACACATACATGTTTTTTTCCTGCTAAAATGGTTTGGGTATAAGCATCGCTCATCTTGGCGTGATTTAGACGCTGTTTAATTTGCATATTACAATTCTCTCCGAGTCCCTCTTTTCCCCTCTGGGTGAATATTGTTGATATGGCAATGCAGTGCCCCCATTTGCCTTTGTTTAGAAGGTGTTAAAGGGAGCCCTACATCCAGAAGCAGAATGAAGTAACTAGCGACACATACTGTCTTTATAATAACACAGGACAGAGGCAGCAGCAGCATCCTGCTTGCTCATTATTTATCCCACACCCTTATATATCATTACTTCAAGCCTATCTAATCAATGACTTACTGATGCGTCTGTTAACTCTCTCATTGCCTACATTGCCAAAAGCTTCAGAGATTTGAATTGTTTGCTAGAACATGACAAACAATTACTGTGTAATATTTAAATGTTCAAATAGTAGGTATTTATTTTCTGTCTGTCTGAAGGCGTGTTTTGTAAAATCATTTGTATCTCCCCGCAGGGGTTATATTTTTGTAATAATTTTTTTTTTCTTAGCAAGTACGTCTAAATTCCCATTCGAAATCCACTGACATCCCCCACGATTTCCGAGATGATAGGTGACATTTTTTAACTCTCAATGATCTTTCTTTTCGCTACTGGTTCCAGCAATCTGGATCATTATGTCTAGGTGACCACTCTGAGTTGAATGTTAGCAAGGTGGATACGGCACCTTTTAGTGGGATTTCCTCTAGAAAATGTCTACCCCTTAAGATTTACTGCAAATACCGTGGGTTTGGAGGCCTGATATAGAAATAAATAGTTAGGAGATTGTGTTCCAGCCGGTAATGTAAGCAGTGGGGCACTGGAGCAGGAGTCATTGTGACACAAGGTCATGGAGAGGAACCTTCAGCACTATGAGCTGTCCTTGGTGCTGAAACCTCGTGTCTCTGCTGATCTTGGCGCTGCGGCAAGAAGGCATTGTTTTCCATCCTGTCCGTATTATGACAAGTCTCTTCACTACAGGACAAGATACCTACTTATTACTGTGCTGTCCTATTTTTCTCTCTTCTCACCCCCTCCTCTGCTTGCTCCATTTTTAGAAAAAATTTAATTGCCCTATACTGTGTTTCTTCTGATGTTGTGTCTATGTACCTATCTAATGGACTTTTTAATTTATATTTCCGAAAAATGTAAGCCCATCACTATGTATATATAAATATAAATATATATATATATATATATATATATATATATATATATTCCCTACCGAAATCACGTCTTCAGAGAGATGGCTTCCGGCTTAGAATCTGGTATAGTTTATCTCTCCTACCTATTGTCAAGATGTGTATTGTTAAACTGAGTTAGCAGGACACTACTTGCAAATAGAGGTCGGTGCAGATGCTATTAAATTGCCTGAGTATTAAGGACATTCAGGTAATGCTGGAGATTTCTATCTGCACTGAATGAGGGGAAGTTAGGGATTTATAATGAGAAACCGCTAGCCCAAAAAGTGGAAGGACTGAGATGAGCTTAGTATGAGAAAATTGAGGCAAAATTGAAAGGGAAAAGAATACACAGAAGTGTGACAGCGATAAAGGAGGATGACGGAGTGGAGTGATGTGATAGTGAGAAAAAGAGGAGCTATAAGTAGGAAAAGTAGAGAGAGGCATAGAAGGAAGATGGAAATGAGAGACAAGGTGCAACAATCAGCCAGCCGAATGGATAGTTTCTTTTTTTTTTTTTAATGAAACCTAATAATATATTTATCAAGTGCAAAGACAACAGCATGTTATGATTCAGTATAAAGCTGCAGTTATGCCATATACAAAATACACATGTATTTATTTGTACACTATTAATATATAGTATCTGGTAAGATGATTGTGACTTGCTTCTTAAACTCTAGCGCACAAGAGAGAGAGACTCTCCCAGGTTAAACACAAACTAATGACCATTCTTATTTTAGATTCCATTCACATTCTTGTATGTCCACAATCACATGCTCGGATTGAGAAAACTTCTTTACAATTTTAATATCAACTTCCAAGCTAGTGCACAAGTAGAGAAGATGAATGAATGAGACAAGACGATGAGATAAAGGGAAAACACTGATATGAAAAATGGACTATATGATAAAGTGCTCGGGGACGAATTAGTGAATAATAAACACAGTGGAGGAAGAAAGACACATGTGTGCATGAACACTCTGAAGAAGCAAAACGTCGAGATAAAAAAAAACCAGTAGCCGATTGAAGGCGATAGGCATGAAATATATACACCTCAAAATACAGGAGGATAGGACCGGGAAAATAAAATAGTATAGCTTGCTGTAAGGCAAGAGATGGCAGCGGAACCAGTGGAAGTGACAGACGCAGGCACAGGGAGAGAGAGCACACAGGTTCATTACTGTGCATTTTCTCTGCCTTTTGCGTTAAGTGATGATCTTGATGAGCTAATGAACCCGCAGACTGGAAACGCTGTGTGTTTGTATAGCGAGCTCCTGGGTCCCTGTGCTGCCCGCAGACAATTAGAGCCTCATTAATATGCTAATCTGGTGTTGGGTTTTGGAAGTGGCGTGGAGCTTGTGATTCTGGGGGTGGGGTAGGGGTGGTAACTGTTTCCTAGCAACCTTTCCACAGAGGTAATCTATAGTTTCCAGTACTGCTCCTTGCTTTATTTCGAAAAGCAATACAGACCTGGGTTGGGGGGGAGAGATTTGGAGTATAAAGTTTATACTACTTCATTCATCTGTATCATGTTTTCAAAGTGATGGATCCTAAAGAAAGGAAAGCATAAAATAAGAAAATACTCTAAGCCCCAATCTTGATACTCTATATAATTTTTAATCTAATAAAGACTATGGTAGCCAGACACTTGGCTGACCTTTTTTTTTTTACATATAATTTGTCCATTTCGATCTACTTATAAACCATCAACTTGTCTTTAAAGTCATTCTTACCACTTTATTTCCTGGAAAAAATTAAGTTGCTCAGTGTTAACAGTTTCCCCAGATAATGTAATGGACATTGGAGAAAGATGTAACTGCAGTCAATATATAAAGTCTATTGTTGCAAACTGACTTTACACCATGGGGGAAGATGCAGTCTCTCTATGCAGGTTTCTGTTGATTATTTCTTTGCAATTTCATTCTACTTGGCTGTATACACTTTTAGGGCCTGATTCATTAAGGGAAGTAAAGCATAAAAAAGGAGTAAGTTTGCACCTGGGCAAAACCATGTTGTATTGGAGGGGGAGGTAAATTTAAAATGTGGTCACAGATTTATATTTGGGATAGGGTATGTCCTAGATCCCCTTGAAAATGTCAGTGTAAAAATAAAGCCATCAAGTATTTGTGTTCTAGATGAAAAAACAGCCAGTATTTAACTTATGTGCAATATAATAAACTAATGCGCAACCCTTGCATTGTAACATGGTTTGTCCAGGAGAAAATGTATTCCTTTTTTTGCCTTACTCTCCTTAATGAATCAGCCCCTAATGACTAATAAATGCGCAAAATGAAGCAGGTAGTTTTTTTGTGTGCAGTAAAAAGCAAATATAATCAGAAGTAAAAAATATTTTTTTGTTCCTTTAAAAATGGCCCCCTAAAATTTGTAATCAAACCTAGAATCATATACCTATTCATGAATAACTTTTAGTCAAGAACAGAACCCCTCAACAGACATCCATTGTTATTTCATGGAAATACAAGAATACACTGTAAAGATTTTTTTTTTTTAGATTTATAGGTGCTTTGAATCTGCATAATTTGCATTAGAATATATATTTATACTTGCTGTTCACATTCCAACTTCTCTCATTCTACATGATTTCAATGTCATCATTGCCGAAACTGATGGCCGGTCCACCTCCTACCCTTATCCTAAGTAGTAAGAATGCAAATAACACAATACATTAAAAGCTCTGAAATATTTTCCACAAAGAGTCAGGAATCTCACCATGAGGCAACGGTTAAAACACAAAAAAAATGCAGGAATAGATTCAGCATGGTTTGCAATTTATGGTAGTTCAACTGGTTCTGGGTCCTTGGACTAATTGCCCAGTTTCTCAAAAGTTTTGGCTTTAGAAAAAAACAACAATAAAGTATGTAGTAAAAATATCACATAGTGAAGCAGAGATTACATATTTTTCCTACTGTCAGTAGCCTGTGTGAAGGAATGTGCAACATTTATAGGAACAGTACCCTGTACAAGTTCATCATTGCTAAATTAAATCAGCAAGTGGAGTAGGTTTAGTCTAGAAAAGCAAACTAGAGTGAATAAAGTCTAATTGGGTCTAGTCAGATGGATATTGAATAAAGTTCTACTGTTAAGCTTTACACACACTACAGATGTCCAATTATTGTGCTGATCACACGATAAACAACCCATTGGTAAGATATTGCATTAGTGTGTAAGCTCCCATGATCATGTTTTACTGTACCAAAGCACATGGTATAATTTGATTTTATAAACTTCCTAAAAATCACGGTCAATGATGGAACCATGTCGGGCAAATGTGGAATTCAATACGCATTCACGGCCAGCAGTGTGGGCAGATCTCTAAAGAGTGTGCATGATCTTTGCAGCAAAAGATTATGAGAGATGAAAAGCACAGATCTGAAGGTAAATCGTGTAGGTGTGTACATGTAACTCTACATGCTCATTGGGACTTTAAGTTGGTAGTCATTACAGAAATTGCAACAACAGTAATATTCTGTAGTGTGTGTACCCAACTTTACAGTGCCATAGAATGGTAAGAAGGAAAGGGTCTGGTATGGACCGCACTTGAGGTTAAGAACAGTGAATCCAATTCTGTTGTCATTGTTTTATTATTGTCATAACTAATTATTTAAGTAAACATTTTTCCCTTCCTCCTGCATACCATCTTTCTGTTTGTACTATAGAGAGAGTGACACAAGCACCAATCCACTGTTGTTGTAAACTGTATAAAACAGCCAATCAAAACTAGAAACTAGTGGTTGTGCCATTTGACTATCTTGAGTACACACTATGGGGCTAATGCAAAGTTTGTGGCAAAATAGGAGTAACTGACACTCTTTTTCTGGAGATGCATCCGCCTCTGCATTAGCAGCGTATGGTCCTGGTTTACGAAAAGTCATCAGCGAGTATTTGTATCTACCAAAGTTATGCTTCCTGAGAGGTGTCTATGCGTGTTTTGGCAGGTATGCATGAGCCGTATTTTCTTAAATACTCATGTCCAGCTTTTATAGACGCAGGCAGGCATAAGGGCCAGAATCGTGCAAGTCTGCATAGGCACAAATGGTGTGCTTCCACTTCTGATCATGTGCAGAGTGATTTCTTGCAAGATACGCTACACAAACTGGAGTCCCGCTATGCATAAACCCCAAGTGTTCATGCATCCCCTGAAGCAGGTCTTTCCTAACAACATCAGATACTGTAATACTACTGGCCTGAAGATTTATTTAAATATATTCTCAGTTTGTGTTACCTCATCACAACTGTGTATATTAAATAAAAAGCAGGGTAAGGGTTAATGATCTGTCTTTTAGTTACTTTTTCACCATTTACATATTGAAAATCCAATGAGTGCCACAAATCCGCTCCATTAAACCCTAGAACTATGCTCTGCAATTCAAATGTACTGTGTGATTGAAAACCCCTTGTACTCCATTTACATTCTGTTGTGCACAAAGTAAAATCAGGCCTTATTAACACCACTGTGATACCCCAAGACCATGTTTACTTTCTGTGAATCAGCGTGATTCAGGGGAATTGCATATCAACATAGAACAAGAATGCTGGCTATGGGTCAGTATTTCATAGGTTGATCTGAATGTTTTGCTGAATCCTGAGCTTTACAGTGGGTGGACAAAATACCTTTTGCAAACTAAACTGAGCAGCATACACCAATATTGGAGCATAAAGACAAGGATTTTTGTTCACAACACAATTATGGAAGGATACAAACATAACATATTGTTGTATAACCTACTATTTACTGATGGATCAGTATTCATATGGGGAAAATGTCCAGGCCAATCAGATCTCTAAAAAATTAATTAACAGAATGAAGCCTGTCTACAGAAAAGCCTGAAGGACTGAACACCAATTCTACAAGATAATTTGCACTTTTATAAACACTGGGCAATCATTTTTAGCAAGTTGTAATACTAAAATTAAATGAATACAGTCACAAAAATGACTTCTAATAGGAGCATCTACTGTGGCTTTTCCTTAGTATAACACTTTTTAGTTCTGTATAGACTTTACATTTTTCTTTCATGTACAAATTGAAGGCATAACAAAAGTATCTATGTGAGGTCCAAAAATATGTCTTACTTTATTACTTTTACACTTTTGTCTACAAAATCAATTGTGAAAAAATGTAGTAATGGTTAAGCAACACAAATGTCCCAAGGCAGAGGTGGGGATAGACATATATGAGCTCCATAGCAATATTTGTAAGGGCCCTAAAATAATGAAAAACTCCTATACATATGGGCTGTCACAGGAGAGGTGCCCCCATACACCTATGGTAGTTACACTCTTGAACGAAGGGATAAGGAACATGTAACCATCTCTTATGTCATGAGAAAAGTATTGCATGCTTGGTCACCGTGAGACTTGCATCAGGTTTATCTTCATTGCTGTCTACTAATAACTAAGCTGTGGCTACTGCATTATAAATAATTTGCTGCAGCAATTATGTCACAGTAATGAAGGACCCCCTGGAGCCAGAGCATTGAAGTTGAGCTCTCAACATTGGAGACTGACTACACTTTGGGGTTTATTCCTTCAAGACCAACCATGTAAATCTCTAGCTCTGTGATTACTTGTAATGGAGATTAAATCTGACTTAGAAACATTCAATATTGATAGCTGATAGAGTAATGATCTAGGGCCTGATTCATTAAGGATCTCAAATGAAGAGGATTCTCATTTCAGTCTCCTGGACAAAACCATGTTACAATGGAAGGGGTGCAAATAAGTGTTCTGTTTTACACATAAGTTAAATACTGCCTGTTTTTTCATGTAACACACAAATATTTGATAGCTTATTTGTACACTGAAATTTAAAGTTGATATTTGTGTGTTACATGAAAAAACAGTCAGTATTTAACTTATGTGTAAAACAGAACACTTATTTGCACCCCTTCCATTGTAACATGGGTTTGTCCAGGAGACTGAAATGAGAATCCTCTACATTTAAGAACCTTAATGAATCAGGCCCCTAGTCTGCATGTTTTACTTACTAATGCTTAAGTTTCAGGAAAGACCTAAGTTTATCTCAACCATATTTAATTCTGTGTGGGGGCCTCCTCATATTTGCTGTATGGGTGAGTGAAGGCTATATAAAAGGAGCATTACAAAACTGAAAAGACCTTTAAATTCTTCAGTTATTGAGACTGCTGGTGCATATATTTGCTATTCCTTGATATTGAAGCAGTTTGCTATACTCTACCCAATTTAAAACTTGATGTGATTTGCCCCTTCATGACTAGAACAATTTTCTTTTTTCCCCCGCAAAGGACACCTTTTTATCTTTTAGGCAAATAAAGCTGTGTGTGTGTGTATACTCACTGTCCTGGACAGACCTAAAATAGAACAAGTTGTTGTAACAAATTGTCCTGAGTATGAGCCAAATTACTCTGCTAATGATTGACACTGGCTAGGACGGAGTTGTTTAATGAGGCCTCTGCAAAGGAGTGGTGGGATTTGTGCTGAAGATTTTAAAATCAAGGATGTAACTGATCTCAAATTTTTGTTTCTCCATAGATAGAGCTTTGGAATGCTTGTTGCAAATCAGAAAAATGATTTAGAATAAGAGGTTTCTATATATTTGGTATGAGACTATTGGCACACATGTACAAACAATGGCGTAATAATGTCTCTGCTCTCCAGCTCATTCTCTGTACCTTGATATATTTTATAAGCTCAATGCTAAGAGGATTTACATAGATGGCCCAGGCAGAGAGTATTGGTCAACATCTTTCTTCAGGCAAGAGGACCTCTATAAAAAAAATTTTCCAGGGCAGGAGTGTACATCTGAAACCAGAAATGATGTGGAATCATAAAATAAATATATATATTTTCTTTATGCAAAACACATTAATAGCACTAAAAGCATTTTTTTCAGTGGTACTGTTGGGATTCTAACATTTTTAAGTAGTGTCTATTCAATACGGTTTCCAGGAAGGCAGAGGGAGTAGATAACGTAAAGAGATTCACTATAATGATCAATTTTTTTTTTTAATTCTTTGTCGAGAAGTACACTCTAGTACACTCCTGGCGACTCTAGTGCATTGATTGATAAAGACCCTTCGTTCCTCAATATAAAGATAGGCACAAATTTCTTCTATTGACATGCACCTCATCAGATAGACAGGAACGACCAATTTCCATAAGCTTTTTGGAATGAGGAAAGGCAAAGATGAGCTCAGTTTTGAAAACTGTTTCACAAAATATTCAGGTTGTCCTGCAGTTGGCTGTGAAATTTCTCACATTTAGCCAACAGTAATCTGCTTTAAGTGTTGCCCTACTATACTATACTATACAGCAGAATTAATTATCATCCCAGCTCTATTTATTGACTTGAAGCAATTTGCAATTTGTGTAAAAAAAATAAAAAATAAATAAAAAATAAAATAGAGTTCAGAGCAGCATTCCATGGAATGGTAAAGCAAACATTGCACTCAAAGGGGGGTATTCAATTGTTGCTCCGGCCGCCGGAAGAACGAGCGCGTTAAAACTATTACCGTTTATACGGTAATTAGTCGCTGAATTTCATCTCGCAGCTCCCTGAGCTGAGAGATGAAATTCAGCGAGTAAACTACCGTAATAATGGTTTTTACGCGCAAGTTTACCGTATAACCGGTAATAGTTTTAACACGCTCGTTTTTTTGCGGTCCGGAGCAACAATTGAATACCCCCCAAAGATTGTATTGCCAGAAATACTCTGTGAAATGGCCTGTTCCACTGCAAACTTTTGCTGCAGTCCTGCTTAACTTTTAAAGATATTTTGGAATCAGGTACCCATAAAAAAATGTCCAGATGCAGTTGTTATCTTGTTTATGTTCTCTGAAGCAGAGATCCACCTTGTTACATAAGGTTATAAAATCATGACGAGGGGCTGGAAGAGCTGGAGATTCCAACTCATCCTATATCATCATCATCATTTATATAAACCCAAGCAAATACATGGAAAACATATAAACTTCATACAGATAAGGCCATTGTCAGGAATACTTCATCAATTCTAAAAGACTTGCCACAAAGAGATTAATAAAAAAGTGTAATTTTTCAAGCCCAATTCTTGGTCTGGATTTGTATTGTATAATGGTACCTGTCTGAGATGTAGTAGTATCTGAGATGAAAGGTCCAAGGGAAACCTGGTTTTTATCAGGGTCTTCTTTAAGGGAGTGATGGGGTTTGCTGTGGGGAAGTCACAGCCCCAAGAAATATCCTTAATAGGCAGCAACTTGCTATATTGAGGAATAAGGCAGGAATTCTGGTCCATGTTTCATCAAGATTGTGGCAGACAAAATTGGTTCAGAAACTTTTCATAGCAACCAGAGGTCAGTCTTACAAAGAAATGATTGAAGTCTAGAGTCCAGAATAACTGTCCTTATGTCAGATTGGAGAGAGAGTTTTTAATACACTAGTACATAACAATGGAAGAGTGTAAAGGATCGACACCGTACTGCTATCTCAACAAGTAGCGTGCTGCACAAAAGAAAAATGCAAGCATCAACCACTTCTGGCATACTGGGATGTCCTAACACATTGCAAAGGACATCTTGGCGCTTCTAGTGGTAACAGCAATACGAGCAGAAGAGCAACGCCTGATTTCAAGGCACATCCCAGCAATCCGGACTGAGGGTGAACACCTTATTGCAAAGCAAAACTCAGCACCTCTGCTGGGCAACAGCAACACCTGCTTACCGCTGATTATATATATTTCACTTCAACCTAGCTTTGCAGGAGCAAAGTTTGCATTATAGTACAGCCATTCTCAGAGATTAGTATTGTGTGTATATAGCTATAGATATATGTATATATATATATGTATGTATGTATATATATATATATATATATATATATATATATATATATATATATTGTTTTTAGTTGTTTTTTTTAGCTCTTCTTTTCCTCAAACTATTCTACAGTCTTCAATCCTGATACCAAATGTCCATCTATATTCATACTCCTGGGAAAAGCTCCTTGGTCAAGAGAAGTGTTTCTGCCTGCTGCCCCCGCCAATGGGCCTGGTTCATTAAGAAGAGCAAAGCACAAAAAGGAGTAAATTTTATCCTAGACAAAACCATGTTTCAATGCAAGAGTTGCAAATTAGTTTATTATTTTGCACAAGTTAACTACTGGCTGTTTTTTCATGTAGCACACAAATACTTGATAGCTTACACTGAAATCTAAAGTTGATCTAGGACATGCCCTACCACAAATACAAATCTGTCCCCACATTTTAAGTTTACCTCCCCCTCCAATGAAACATGGTTTTGCCAAGGTGCAAAGTTACTCCATTTTTTTTTTTTCTTTACTTTCCTTAATGAATCAGGCCCAATGTGTTTTCTCCTGAGAACAGTAAATTTGCGGTCCAGGCATCTCCAACAGGACACAGCTTTGTGACAAGGAGGTTAAGAAACTGTTAAGAGAAGGTTGACCATTAGAGAAAAGCTAAAAGGGAATGTTATAAAATACAGGGAAATATATTTCTGAAAGTAAATATTAAAAATATGAATATGTCCGAGCAGAATAAGGGGATGGATTAATCAAACTGAATTCAAAAGGCGGCAAAATTGTTTCGCACATGGATAAATCTGGGTACTCAAATTCTTGAAGGAAGTAATTCCACTAAGGAGATATGTAAAAATCAGACCTCCTCTCAAGAATAAAACTATTGTCTATAAATGAAGAGTTAAGTAAATCTGAATGAGTATGGAGATATGCTCTTTATGATTACTAGACTGGAATGACACTACCATTTTTACTATGACTTCACCTAATATAAAAGGTTCAAAAGCAGTAGCGAAATACTAAGGAAGAACTTGGACAGTCTTGGCAAGTGCCCCTGGATGGGAAATAGAGTAAAGCAGCAGTTCCCAAACTGTGAGCTGTGGCACTCACACAGGGGTGCGACATCCAGTGCCGATGGTAAACTAGTTAAGCGAGGTGGGGGACTACTTGCTAATTATTTTGGCCTAGGGGCGTTTTGGAAAAGCAATTATGGAGATGCTAAGGGTGCTGTCAGGCGCCGTCCCTGTGCCGCGTCCTCCACACAGGGACGGACGCCTGCCCATAGACTTCCGGGTCACGATCCACAGCAACGGGACACGATCCACAGCAATGGGACACGATCCACAGTCTCCGGCGGTGGTGTTCAGCGTCACCACCGCCGTAGGTAGCCCTGCCCCCTTCTCCTATAAATTCCAGACTCTGGCACCTAATGAGTGCCAGAGTATTAGGTCTCCTGTGCTCGAGCGTTACTTGTATATTTCCTGTGCCTTCCTGTGTATTGACCCGGCTACGTTCCTGACTACCCCTGTTGTGGATTCCTGTGTATTGACCCGGCTACGTTTGACCACTCTCCATCCTCCGTGTTCCTGGTACCTGACCCGGCTTGTTTGACCATGATTCAGATTACCCTACAGTTCCTTAGATACGCACAGCTTGTTCCGGACTGCCTGACTCCTCTTCCATCTTGCACGCTTCACTGGGTGCTCCCTCTGAGGACCGCGACCTGCGTGTCTCTCGCAGCGAAGTCCAAACTCCCGAAGTCCAAACTCCCTTGCGGGGGTCCTTGGCGAAGACCTGGGACACGTTAGACTATGCGCCTCTTTGGTGAGTTGTGCTGAACCCAGTAAGCTACGCACTCCTAGTTCTGTGACAGGTGCCCTGAACTGAGAAAGTTAAGAAGCCACTGGAGTAGAGATAAATGGGAGTTTGTTTGGAACTTGATTTGAGGGGTAAATAAAACATTTACACCCATTTGATAAAAGTTCCCCCCCACCGGAAAAAAAAAAAAAGCGAGAGAGCTGCTGCGCATGCGCCCACACATGCACAGCAGCTCCGTTTCAGCAGTACTGTACTATGCCGCGGCGCTGTCAAAGAAGCGTATTCAATACAGCACCGCCCCGGACGCTTCTTTGACAACGCCGCGGCTGCTGTATAGTACAGTGCCGTATGTAGGAGCACTTTGTTAGCGGAGGGGAGAAACCCCCCCTGCGTGCACCACTGTAATTAAGGTAAAGGCCTTACAGTTGTTTGTTAAATAAACAAACATTCAAGACTTATCATGGACCATTAGAATAAAACAGTTAAGCGTGTATTTTAATATCTGAATTTTACTCCTCATTCACTATGTAATAGAGGCAATAAACCCAAGTCAGGCTTTATGCAATGGAATGCCTTCCAGGAGCCAGTAGATTTTAATGCACACAAAGAAAAATATTAAAAGCATGGACCAATTCAATACATAATAGGGATTTATTATTGTAGGTCTGCTATATTTGTACATGTACATATGTTTACTAATGACTTGATGCCTTCAGCTTTATGAAAATACTCAAGCAAGAAAATCCTGTGCAGGACAAAGCCAATAAGAAGCGTGAACAATGGAGGAATGAGAATCCAATGTTTGTGTTTGGGCAGTTGGAACTGCCAGAGCAGAAAGAGAAACAGAGATGAAAAATAAGAGAATGAGCAATGTGCAGCTTCAATGGATGGAAAGCAAATAAGAGGCAGGATTGAATGGCAGTGAGAAGGTGTGAGTTGAGTTTGTCTGCAACTTGCAACTACATTGCTGTGTCACAGTAAATGCTATAGCGGGTCAGCAATAGCAAGTAATTGGCAAATAGCTTCAGCAAAAAAATTGCTATAAAAAATGATCTAATATTCATTGTACATACTCTACTTTTGTAATCGATTGAACAAAATCCTGTTGGGCGGGCATTCCTGTGTTGCAACTCTCCATCATGTGCATCAAAGAAATGCACATGTCAGGTACCTCCCACTATTAGGTAAACACGATGGTGCTGAGGATGGTCATCACACCAAAAACAAGGTTGTTTGTTTTTCCTGGACTATTCAGCTGCTGGATTTACGTCATAGCTGTTGTCATATGTTTTTGGCTGCTGGTCCCACAGACTTTAATTGTCACTGCTGTTGCCATCTCCACATGGCTGTTGGTCACACTGAGCTCAACTGTGTTTGACTGCTGGATCAACTTAGCATCCTGGATCACATCTCAAAGCTACAGAGGCAAACCTACTCTATTAACCCCAGCTAGGGGCCTTCATCTTCTCCATTGCCCTACACAACTTGAATAAATGGTTGCTCGACACACTCTCATTACCTACCCTAGTTCATTCACATTAATCCACAGCCTTCACATCACTCCACTATGCACCTACTAAATTTATCTTCTCTTTTTCTCCTACTCACTTTCACCATGCTTCTCTCCAAATGCCTTCTCTCTCTACAACATCCTATTTCTCCTTCCCATTTTACTATTTTCCATTCACTACTTCTCTCCTAGTTACTCTGCACCTATGAATTGTTTTCTTTCCTGCATCCACCACAATCACTGGCATTCAGAAGTAGAAACAAACCTCCCACCCACAAATCATCCTTGTATTTCCACTTTCTTGCCCTGCTCCTCCTCAAGGCTGTAGGCAACATCTCACCCAACCCTGACTCTGTGCAATTCATGTCTGCTCACGCTTATAATTCGACACCAAAGGTTTCCATCAACCACGTACCCTCACCCTTATCCACATATCTCCATTACCATCCTTCCTTTTCCTGTGCACTTTGAAACATGAGATCTGTCTGTAACAAGCTTGCATCTCTCCATGATCTATTAATTTCAAAATCCCTCAACTTCCTTGCCATTACAGAAACCTGGTTTACATCTTCTGATACTATATCCCCTGCAGTTCTTGCCTATGGGAGACTTTCCGTCAGACACACTCCCAGACCCAGAAACAGACAAGGTGGTGGAGTAGGTATTCTACTGTCTCCAAGTCATGCCCCAGAGCCCTCTCTCTTCCTCTTCCTTATGAAGTCCACACTGTCTTTTTTTTCCTTCTCCTCTCCACGTTTGTGTTGCTGTCATTTATCAGTGCTTAGGTCCAGTTTTCCATTTCCTTGACAACTTTGTTGCCTGTCACTACCTGCCATTAATAACGCCACAATTTCCTCAGTCTCCAAAGCCTGCTGTCTGAATCTGCCCTCTTCTTTATTCCTCACGTCCAGTCTCTCTCCTGATTCTGTTGTCTCCACCTTAAAAAGATAAAAAGACAGAATATGCCTTTTTCTTACCCAAAATGCTACCAAAATTCTTATCCAATCTCTCCTCGTTTTCCTCCTTGACTACTGCAATCTCATCCTACCTGGCAGTACTTTCTCCACTTCAATCCATTTTAATTGCAGCAATACTGATCATCATCATCATAATCATTATTTTTATAGCGCCACTAATTCCGCAGCGCTGTACATAGAACTCACTCACATCATTCCCTGCCCCATAGGAGCTTACAGTTTAAAATCTTTAACATACACACACAGACAGATCTTCCTCTCTTGTTACTTCACATCTGCCACCTGTTACGAGCTGCGGCGGTGCCCAGCCGCCGCGACTCTCCTGCCTCCATCCTGGCCGTCGCTATGGCGACCGGGACGTCACTTCCGGGGGCTTGCCTGCCGTTGCCTTGGCAACGGATAGACGCTCCTCTCTCCAGCGCCGCGTCCCGGCGTTGCAGGGCAGCCGGGCGTGTGCGCAACAGCGGGGCAAGCCTGCGGGCTAATTTGGCCAGTTAATGTAATTAGAGAGCTGGGCTCTCATTGGTCTGCTCCAGTATTTAGGGCAATGAGGTCTGCTGCCTCATTGCCGGTTATAGCTTCTGTCCCACAGTCTGCTGACCTGCTTGTTCTTGTTCCTGTTCCTGTCTATTGTATTCTGCTGACCTCTCGTGTATGATCCTTGGCTTTGGATTTGGACTTCGCTTGTGTATCCCGTGACCCTGACCTTTGGCCTGTCTACTGTTTTTCGTGTTTGCCTGTGACCCTTGACCCCGGCCTGTTAAACTGGACTTGCTACCTGCTGCCGGCCCTTGACCTCTGCGTGGACCTCACTCCACTTGCCTGGGTTCTCCCCAGCCGGTACACACCTCACAACCCTCTGTCAGTCTGCAGCCCAGTCTGTCCCCACCATCAGGGGCTCCAGTGAACACCTGATTGGCAGAGTAGACTCCGGGTTGTGTTGTGCCGGCTGGAGGGGTTCCTAACACCACCCCACTCTGCAAATCTCTACACTGGCTCCCTGTGTCAAATCGCATTTCAAAATACACTCCCTCTTGCCCTTGACCTGGACCCTTGCTCATCTCCGGAAACTATATCTTACCCCGCCTACAAGATTTCTCCCATGCTCTTGCCCACTAATAGAATTCCCTATTACTCCAAATATACTCCATAGAGCCTTAAAATATTGTAAATGCTCTCTGAAAACCTATCCCTTTATTAGAGCTTACCCAGCTCCCACCTATTCTATTCCCACTGGTACAACCTCACAACTGTCCCAACATTCACTGTTGGCCATATTCGCTCTTTTTGATTCAGCTGTGTCCTCTTCCATTTAAACTGTAAACTCTCTCATGATCAGCCCCTCCCTTTATTTTCATTCTTACATTCGCTCATTTGAGCTTCAGTACAACCTCTACACTGAAGATACCCAAATCTACCACTCCTCCTCTAATCATTCCCATTCTGTACTATCCATGTAACCAAAAATCTCCTTATGCTCAGCATGCCAAAAACAGTGCTCATCTCTCCCCACCTCTCATCCAATTTACCTCACCGTTAATAAGTTTCCCAACCCTGCTACCTTGGTGTCACACTTGATTCCTTCCTCTGATTTATTCCTCACCTCCAATTTCTCTCCCAGTCCTGTCACCTCCACCTTAGAAATATTGCTGGAATAAACCCTTTTATTACCTTAGATGCTACCAAAACTCTTATCCACTGTCCTCTTCTTTCTCCTTGACTACTGTTATCTTCTCCTATCTGGCATTCCTCTCACCCATCTATCCCCACTTAAATCCAACTTAAATGCTGCAGCAAGACTGATATACCTCTCTCATAGCTCCACCATCTGTCACAGCACTTTGCAAATCCCTACACTGGCTTACCATGTCCTCCAGAATCCAATTCAAATTACTCACCCTTACCAACAAAGCTTTCAACAGCTCCACCCCTTTATGCATCTCAAATTTATTCTCAAAATACTCTCCCTTTTGCCCTCTTAGGTTTGCCTCTCTGGTAACCAACTTTCACTCCCACCTACAAGACTTCTCACGTGCTGCTTCCCATTTATGACATTTCCTACCACATCCAATCGCTCTCCCACAGCCTTCAAATCCATCAAATCAAACCCATCTCTTTATTAGACCTTCCCTTACTCCCACCTACACTATTCATACTAAAGCACCCTCAAAACTGTCCCAACCTCCACTCTCAGCCACACTTGTTCCTCTTGTTTCAGCTTTTCCCTCTTCCAATCAGTATGTAAGCTCAATAGCAGTACCCTCCCTAACAATTATTTTCATGTATGCATTTTTTTTTCTTTCTAGCTTGTATGTCCCTGTTTTATGTATGTTTCTGATACTGTCTGGTTTGCAGAACACTGTGGCCTCTTGCAAATCGATGATGATGCCAATAATAATAAGAATTCTGTGGTTCCTGGTAATACGGAACCTGCAAATGTAATTATTTTTGCTATCTAAAATTTTCGACACAGATAGGGAATTACAGCCTGTGATTTCGGCCTTGCCTGTGAGAACAGAGAAGTCCCAGGAAAAATGGCTACATATAGCAGCCCCTGGGGCTTCAGCTAGGGCGAAAACCCTGTTAGTAAAAATTTACAATAGGTGTGCTTGCCTATTCTACAACCTTTTTTTTATTAAATATCAAATTATTTATTGAAAATGACAAAATGAGTAGTATATTTTTTTTTTCATTTCAGCAAAATATTGACTGCTTTAATACTGTCCCTAAGTGAGTAGGTGTAACATTGCTTTTGCAAAACTTCTTTATGCAAGTGCTTCTGTTGGTAAGGGGTTAATAAAATTATATGTGTAGAACTGGACAAGATGTGCGATAGCTATTGACAAGTGGTTACTGACTGACAGACAGAGCTATTGATGATTCTTTGGATTGCTGACTTGTGTGGTTGAGAAAGCTGACAGCTGACATGGTAGAAAAAGAAGGTGGGGGCAGGAGTGATAGAGGAAGGGAGAGAGGGAGTAACAGAGAACCCCCTATGGTGACATATTCCTAATGTGAAAATCAAAGATAAATATTTGTAGAAGAAAAACTAACAGTGTGTACCTCTCTGCCATCCATCTGCTTTATATCCAGTTTCTCCTCTCCTTTATTTCATATGTTTCTTCATTCTATTTCCCTTGTTCCGCTCTTGCTGGCTGTCTTTTCTTTCTTTTTTTTTTCTTTCGAGTTTAATTTAACCTTCCATAGTGTTTGTGTTTTTTATTTTTTTTGTTTTTATTTATCTTTTTATAATTTTCTTAAAGACATATTGTTATTCTTTGTTTCGCTTTTTCCTTCCATCGGTGCTTCTGTCTCACTAGTTTTTGCAGATTTGTCTTTTCATTGGTTTGCTCCCGCAGTCAGGAATGGGAATTTAATCTCTAATAAATAGTCAGACCATTATAGAGTCATAATCAGAGATGAGCCTCCCACTGCTCATAGTCTGGATGTGTGTAAGATTTGAACCCTTCCTTCCCATAACTCTAGGATAAATGCAATAATATTAGCAGATAAACTGTAAGGTAAGAGGGGAAAAAAAAGGCAAGAAAAGAAATATAATGTACCACATAGCTAACCACTTGGAAGGTTAAATAGCAATAGTGGTATCATATTCAGAGGTCACAGCCATTTAAAACAGCTATTAATATAAGTGGTTGTGACTACCAAAACGAATGGTCTGTAAATGAAACATAAGTGTTGAAAACCCATCAGGAATCTTTGTTATTTTAGGTAGCGATGGCAATGCACACAAACCAAAACTTCTGAAGTTCCGTAAAAATAATGTGCAAAAATATTGACATATATATTCTAATTTTCACCATGAGTTAGATCCTCACAGAATGTATCCAACTGAAAAAATCATCAGATTAAGCTGTCTATGTACACAATACAAGGATAATGTGTTTTCTTTAAAATCTGTGTTTTGTTTTTGTTTTTTCACATATGTGAATATAAGATCCTTAATGAATCAGGCCCTAGATCGTTAACTTAAGAAACTTCTTATTTAAGCCTCCTGGACAAAACCATGTTACAATGCAAGGGGTGCAAATTAGTATTCTGTTTTGCACATAAGTTAAATACTGACTGTTTTTTCATGTAGCACACAAATATCAACTTTAAATTTCAGTGTACAAATAAGCTATCAAGTATTTGTGTGCTACATGAAAAAACAGTCAGTATTTAACTTATGTGCAAAACAGAATACTCATTTGCACCCCTTGCATTGTAACATGGTTTTGCCCAGGAGACTTAAATAATAAGTTTCTTAAGTTAAGATCCTTAATGAATCAGGCCCCTAGTTCTCGAGTCTTAACATTTGATAAATCTGATCTCATGCGACAACACATCAGACTTTACGTAGTCCTTATTTATTCAACAAAAAATAAAGGTATGTATGAAACACTAAGTACAGTATACTCTTAC
This sequence comes from Mixophyes fleayi, assembly GCF_038048845.1. Classification (NCBI taxonomy): domain Eukaryota; kingdom Metazoa; phylum Chordata; class Amphibia; order Anura; family Limnodynastidae; genus Mixophyes; species Mixophyes fleayi. Next base: position 323,053,876 of record NC_134402.1, on the reverse strand, counting down.
TGCTTGTAAATAAAAAAGAAGGTAATTTGATCATCGGGAAGTGCGGTTACCTCTATAAAAGCATTATCTTTGACAGGTCGGTCTTAAGCATTCAAGTTTGTGGTGCCTCTATGCCAAGAAGGAAAAAAAAATCTGCAATAATTTCTGTGAGTTAGTTGTTGCTGCTAATCCATCTAGAACTGTTGCAAAAGCATTTCCAGACAATTTGAAATCCATCTTCCTTCAGTGAGTAAGATTATGTATAAATGGAGAACACTGAAGGCTGCTACTAATGGTCTACATTGAGAACAGTGACGTCTGTTATCTTCTCAGCAAATTTACGAAAATATCATACTGTGTGTTGCCCTGAAAAATTGCAAAGAGCTCAAAAGTTACATACAAGGATATAAAGGAATCTGTCAACACTGTAAATGTTAAAGTTCATGAGTCTACATCAGAAAAATACTGTAGTATGGCTTTTATAGAAGGGTAGCCAAGGGAAAAGCCCCTTCTCTCCAAATGTGAAATAAATTGCAGTACATTTTAGGTTTAAACACGTATAGCAAGTTGGGAAAAAAACATTTGACTTCTGGAACAATGTTCTCTGGACAGACTAGACCAGGCCTGTCCAACCTGCGGCCCTCCAGATGTTCTGAAACTACAAGCCCCAGCATGCTTTGCCAGTAGACAACCTGTTGATCGCTGGGAGGGCATGCTGGGACTTGTAGTTTCACAACATCTGGAGGGCCGCAGGTTGGACAGGCCTGGACTAGACCAAAGTGGAGTTGTTTGTTAGATTTTTTCATCAGTGTATGACCACAATAAGCTCCTATCAACTGTTGAGCACAGTTGTGGTGCTGGGGGGCTGGGTAGTGGTGGTGATTTGGAGTTGTTTTGTAACCACGGGGCTTAGGCGTCTTACAATCATTGTGTTCACCATGAACATTATATCAGAATATTCTAGGGGAGAATGTGAAGCCATCTATCCAACAACTGATGCTTGGTCGAAATTGGATCATACACCAGAACAGTGATCCTATATACACCAGCCAATCCACCATGAATGGCTGAAAGTGTTATGGCATATTCCTGCCATTGCCTAATAGATAAGCTGTGAAGAAGAACTGGATATTGAGCATGTGTGTTAAACTGCTGGTGGTCAGATAACAAACCTGCAGAACTGATAGGCGGAGGTCTTCACCTATAGCAGCCGCCTTTCCTGTAGAACTAAATGCGCTCACAGGTACTTGGATGCCCCCTACTCCAATGTAGTGTAGGTTCGTTATGCTAAACCGCAGCGCAGGCCCGGAGACAGCGGAGATAGTGATGGATGGTCAGATGAAAGCCAAGGTCAGAGGTCACTTGCAGGGTAGAATAGTCAGAAAACACGCCAAAGGTCAGGGTAACAGGCAAGCAGGTAAGTTCAGTAAACAGGCAGAAGGTCACAACAGGAATACGGCAATCAGAGTATCCAGAGCAGGTCAGCAATAGTACACAACTAGGACGCTATAACCGGCAAGGAGGCTCAGCCCTCCCTGCCTTAAATACTAATGGCAGCCAATCAGAGCTTAGCTCTGCAAGTATCTACAGCTCCAGCATATAATTAAATTAATTTGATTACTTAGCCTGCAGGTTAAGGGAGTCTTTGCGCATGCGCCCGGCTTTCTACATTGCCAGGACGTGGTGCTGAATAACTAGCGTCCGGCCGTTGCCTTGGCAACGGTCGGGTCCTGCCCAGAAGTGATGTCCCGGTCGTCAGGGTGACGGTCGGGACACTGAAGAGCACTGGAAGCGAGTCGCGGCTGCTGTGAGTATTGCCGCGGTTCATTAAAATGTGGCTCCAGTCTATCATCTTGTATAATATTTTACAGAGCCTGTCATGTGTTTGGTACTACAGGTATAACATATTTTGACACTGCTGGTGTATGTATGGTGGCTTTGTTGGTATTATGATCATGGCACATCTGACATAATGTATTTGGCACTACAGGTATTATGTGATATATAAAATCTCACACATTCAATAAAAAAAGGAGAATTGTGTTTGTATGTTCTGGGACAAGTGTGTACCACCATACACACCAAATACTGATATGCACTCAATAATTAACACATTAATATTACATAGCACATTAGCAACCATTGTTTTTTGTTATGCCTTGTGGACCACACCAACTTTGAATCAAAATTTTGCTCTGTCTGTTTAATAGAGAATCATTTTAACAACTTTGTGTAACCATGGAACCTTGGCATATTGTTTTTTTCAGGTCAGATAGGACTTTCTTTTGATAGAATACTAAAATAAATAGACATTTCTTTTTCTTTAATTTAAAAAAAGTTTTAAAATAATGTAATTTCAGAAACATGCATGAAACCCTATTCACTAATTTTTCTGATCACAAAGATACCACATATGTGTTTTACTCAGCATATGATCTGTTATCAGGTACAGAAACAAAAGTATATTTTAGTTTTAAATGTGCAATTATTTTTTAAACATCATAATATGACTGAAAAGACTGTAATTCACCAGCTTTGAAGAGTAGACCTCCCAAGGTATTTATCCTTGTCAATTCCAAATATTTAAAATACATTTTTTTATTGCTCTAGAAAAATTATGTCAAAATTAAAAATAATAAAAAAAATGTTTTCCATTGCATGCAAATAATGGCATTTTTTTTTCTACATGACCTTACACCAAAATATGCTTCACATCTGTTTATGATCTCAAATATTCATTGTCTATTTTATGAGTGCCAGAACTTCAAAGTAATGGTGTGCACTTTGTTTAACAGGTATTTTTATCCACGTTTGAGATTTTGCCTCCATACTGTATTGAAGCTTCCTTGAGTGCCAGAACAATGGAAACACCACCAACATTACTCCATATAGTAAACTAGATCTCCAGAAGTCTTAATCTATTGGGGTTATGAAACATTTGTGCTTTCTTTTTTCTTTTATTTCTGTCCAGATTAATGAAAATTTAGTTTTTTGTTTGGGGTTTTTTTTTTACATTTATTTTTTTGGAGCAAACTTATTCAGTACATTTCAGTTATAAAGCTACTACTGGTCTAATGTACCTTTTATGTGCCTGGCAACTTCTCTTGTTTACAAGGATACCACATATGTTAGCTTTATTGTTTATTTGACCATTTTAGTGGGCAAAGAAACTAAGATGGGTATTTTTTCCACACTTGATTTCTTTGACTTTGGCATTTATAAGAACGTCAACTTTTGTTACTCAGAATTTTTGGAACATTTTTAAATAATACATTGTTTCATGACCCATTTGAGTGCTGCCTTATTCACATGTTCTTATTCAAATCCTGTGCAGTTGGAATAACCCAAAATGTGTCTGGCAACTTCATCTATATATGGGGTCCAAAAGCAAAGGTCCCAATTTTTCCCACATTTGATTTTCAGTCCCTCTGTACTTTATTGCCACAGCCCTGGAGTGCCAGAAAACTATTAACACCTCCACAATTCCTGCAGAGAGAGAGATGACTTGCTAGAGTCAAGAAGTCTAGTTGGCGACTGAAACACCAGTTAGTAAGAGAAGGAGATTGAAGGAGGAATTTAGGAGAGAGAAGAGACCGTTTGGTGAGGAGTGGATGTGACTACCAGACTCCATATCTGAGAGGAGCTATGCTGCCTGTGGGATAAGTAGTAACCGATTACTACACTACACACTTTAATGGACTGAGTCTTGTGTTATTGTTAGGGACCTGGTGGGAAGATCTGAAGGTTTATTTGTAAAAATCCTTTTGCATGACAATGCTTTAGTATTAAGGGTACAGTGCAGGGAGAGATAAATAGCAACTTTGGAACTGAAACACTAAGGAGAATGAGTGTATAAAACCCTAAAAGCTAATCCTTTTCAGTAGAAAATGTTACAAGTGCAACTTGTGACACAGATTTTAAAAAAAGGGAACAGAGAGTTGCTTTATCATAGTAAAAAGGAGGGAGCAGCCCACATTTAGTAAATGTTTCTCTAAATCTATATTGCATATAACTTATTTGAAAGGGTAGGCGTATTGTTCATAAAGTCTTCAGGAGAGATCTATTATCCTGTCGGGAAAAGATAACAAGAAGTACTAGTACTGGAAATCCTGTATGCTTTGTCATGTTAAGTAGCTCAGAGGGACTGTGGTATTGGTGTATTCATCCATCTCGTATTTGAGCATATGAAGTACGGGAAAATTAGTAAAGATCAACATCTTTGTTGCTCCCTGATACCAAAGGTGAACATTTATATTTACTTTTCAAGTTTTTCTTTTTGCATGATTTATATTATTCTGCTTGAAGCAAGGTTGAATGTGATAATAGTGCATTATCATAAAAAGTTGTTATGTGATTAGAATTTTGTGTATGTACTTGGTAAACCTAAATGGGCCAGAGGTATCTCTTAATGTGATGAAGAATAGAATGTGGGAAACTTACAAATTGTGTTTATTCATATACATTTTGATGCTATCTTAGACTCTTGCTTTGATAATTATTGTCCAATGTTTAAATTGTTTACATTGTAATATACCTACTTCTAGATTAACCTTTTTCTATGGCGAAATATATTTTTGATAACAAACAAAATTAAAACTTAGTGGCTCACGCTTCTGCAAATTAACATTCTAATGTGATTACTAAAGACCAGCCTGGAGTATTTGCATGTTTGAGGTACTAAGTAGGTAGGCAGAGGGTTCCCCTAATCTTCATCTGGTTTTGCAGATTCACTCAACATTACCCAACAAAGATACTACTTAATCCTGACTAAGGTGGAGGCACTGCACAGAAGATATTATGGTGAAGATTTGTTTTGGTTATAAAACAGATGAAACAGCAAAATACACGTCAAATGCAGAAAATATCAAATATGCATGTAAATATCAGCAGAATCACGGAAAATCCACATGCAGTCATCTTGGATTAATTACATAAAAGTACAATAGTCAAAAGACAAAGTGAATGTGCAGATGGGTCAACCAGACTAATAGAATTATATACAGCTGACACAAAGCATGTTCAGGGATAACCATATGCAAACGACCTAAAATATGCATTTGTCAATATACGTATTTGTGTATAAACATAACTGCCAATGGACAGGGGACTGGTAAGAACAATAAAGATCAGCAATGTGGGTGGGGGGGGGGCAGATAAGGAGCATTGGGGAGGGTATACAGAACATAAAACTATTACAAAAGGTAATAATACATGAGAACCAAAGACATAGAGTGCTCATTTAGTTACTGTTAGTTTGCTACCTCTGGCAGTGAGTGCTAACTTTTTATCTATTTATTTTGTGTTTTTGTTTTGTGGATGGGGACCAAAGTTTTGAAAGGACATGATAAATGTGTTTCAGGGGGGAGGATATACGGGGAGGAGCAAGGCCAGGCCAAAAGAAGTGAAAGGCAGATCCATCACCATGGGCAGGAAATACACAGATGTGAAGGAGGAAAGGTGAATGTCGAAGTTCAGTCTAATTATCTGAGAAGGTGCCACATTGTGGATTCAAAGAGTTCAGAATATTATTTTGGGTAGTTACGTCTAAGAAGATGATATATGAGCCCCATTTCCTATGGAATTGTATTACCCTGTTTCAATATTTGTGAGGGTAGTCCTCCATTCCAGGTATATAATGTCAAGAAGGGAAGCTTTCAATGCACCCAGCAGACGGGTGACAAGAGATGTCCATTGTTGCAAGACTAACTATTTGGTGTTAACTATTACCATAAAGACTGGGAACAGCTCAAAGAAGGGTACCACATCTTTCAAATTCAGAATTGGCAAAAAGAAAAGTTCTAAAGTTCCTTGGTCACCATAATGTTAAAACTACCGCTGATAAAATTTACGACTTTGTTCCAGAATTTGCAAATTATTCTACAATCCCAGAAGTTGTGTAGTGTGCCTGCCCTTTGTTTTTACATTTTGGGCATATTCCCATCTCCCTGTCAACCATCTGCTTGCGCTGATAATCGGAGATATACGCTCTGTTGATAGTCTTGAAATGAACCTCTTACAATCGAGCTGAATTCAATGATTTCCATGTGAATTCGAAGTGCTGCATCAGAGGTTCCGAATTGGCCATTGTCGGAACATCCTTTTACAATGCTTCATGTGTTTTCTTCCACTTGGATCAGCATGTACAAGGTTAGTATACAGATATCTAATCCTATAAGCGTTCAATTTAAGAAAGGTGATCAGGGTTTCTAGGTTATCTGTATTCTCCGGGGTAGTTTCTGGTGGTCACAGTGAGTGGATGTAGCGACGGAGTTGTAGAACCATATAAACTTGGGTGTTGGAAATAGTGTGCTCCCTGGGTCGAAGATTGCTATTTAGTTAAAGAAAGCAAACACTCTCAACCCCAATGACAGTCTGGGGAAAAGCGTGTTACAATTCTTTATAGCGGTGTGGTAGATCTGCCGAGAAGAAACTTGGGGCTCCACTGTGTCAATGGCTTCTTGGAACACATCCTTGACAAAATCTGTTGCTGTTAATGTGTGCTTGGAAGCAATCTGATCCTGCTTTCCCCCTGCCCATGCTCTGGTTAAGATGGGACCATTGATGGGTGGTTGTAGTCAGGTCCTTGGGTTCCTCTGGGACCCAGGCTACCGTCCTATCTATTCCGTTTATAGACCGACAATGTAAATATGGTTGGGTTTGGGTCTATGTATCTACTTCTACCTGCTCTCAATACCCCCAGATTTGTACAGTCTTCCAAACACAGTCCTTGCTTGGTAATGCAATTTTTGTATTAGTTTTGTCACAGGATTAGGGCACTGGTAGTTATCTACTTGTTTTGGCACTGCTTGAGAGAGAGGTGCAGAGTCTAACGCGCCTCTTTTCTTCACTAGGGACCCCCGCAAGGGGGTTTGGGTTTCGCTGCGGGAGACACGCAGGTCGTGGTCTTCCAACTGAGACACCAGCGAGGCAACTAAGAGTAGAGGGTAGTCAGACAGGCTGGTTCGGTAATGTGCAGACAGCGAAGGTACACCAGGGTGATCCAGGAAGAATGGTCTCAGACAAGCCAGGTAAATATGGTTCGGACAGCACGGTGCACAAGAGAGATCCAGAGAGAATGGTCATAGGCAGCAGGATCAGGAGACTAGGAGACATTCAGAGCTAAGGATAATCCAAAACAGGTCAGGAACAAACCGGATTATATACAGGAAATCTGTAACATAGGAGCAAGGTAAGTAGAGTTGGAGCTGGGGGACCCAATACTCTGGCACCAGTATGCTAGGCAACTAGACGGGGCAGAGCGGGCAGAAGCCGGCCATCCTCGGACAGAAGAGGGACGGTGCCTGACAAGTTTCTAGACTCTTTTCTGAAACCTTTTATTGGCACACATACTTCTTTCGGTTTTCTATATGTTGTGGATTTTGCAACTGATGTTTATCAGAAATCCTAGCTACTTCCTCTCTCTCAGGGCTCTAATTAAATAGCAGGCTAGTTATTGTCTGTTGAAAACCTAGGTATTAAACAAGACCATTTCATCCAGGCATCTACTCCTGTAGAGGCTTTTAAAATTGCTGCTGGGTTTCTAGCTCATGGTTTAAAGGGCAGAAAGACTTTGGGTGTTAGCTGCAAAATAGGAGTCCCCTCTGTAAGTGGTGTGGTTGTTTGCACACCCCTAGTATTTGTGCTTCCACTGCCACTAACCTTATCTATACATGGCATTTTTCAATCATATGGGATGGGGGCATGACGTGGGCTCCCATAACGATTTTAAAAATTCCTTCCTATGTCTGCATAGCAGTGTTAACTTGACATTATATAGTATACTACATGTGTATAATACATGTGTACTGCAAACATTGGTGATAAAGCAGAGCCCTGGGGTACTACACATGGTAACCTTCAAAGGTAGAGTAATATTTTCCTAATGTGACCTGTTGTGGCCTGCCTGTCAGATAGGAATTGACCCAGTTTAGCTGTGTACCAACCAGACTGCAAAACCATTTTATACACTCTATTAAGATGTCATTGCCCACTATAAATATTGCAGCCCATATGAGTCGAATTCTAATAGCTGTATTTTTGGATGTTGATGATTCAATATCTGGCTCTTTTGGGTGGAATGCTCATAGAAAATTAGATGTAAATAAATACATTTACTCAGCATTATAATGTCAATGGTGAAAGCTTATAGGCCTACCTGGGGTTGGGATAACGGAGGATGGTTGCTTAGGTGAGGAGGTTTATTAAGTGGTCAAAAGGCTGTTGTGTCTAGGAAATCCATGTGTCCTAGGGAGTCCCTTGTTTGGTCAAGGCCATGATAGGGCTAACTACTCTTGAAAAGTTTTGGATAAAATATCTATAGTAGTCTCTAAACCACATGAACCTCTGAATGCTCTTGATCCCTCTGGGCACTGGCCAAATGAGCACAGTGTAGAGCTCTCCAAGTTCCATTCTTGTGAGCTTTGCTGATATGTGTCCCAGGAAGCTCACACTGGACTGGTTGAAGGAACAATTCTCCATTTTGGCAAACGATTGTCAAGCAGCCTTTGCAGTATCTCTCTCACATGGTTGTGATGTTCCTTGAGCATGCTGGAGAAGATAAGTATATCATCCAGGTAGATGTGAACTGATGTCTCCAGTAAGTTCCTAAAGAGGAAATTCACATAGACTAGGAAGACGGCTGGGGTGTTACACAGGCTGAAAGGCACGACCCAGTATTCGTAATGCCCATACTTTGTATAGAATTTAATCTTCTATTTGTCACCCTCTAGGATACAGATCAGGTTGTAGACTCCTTGAAGGTCCAGTTTGGTGATGACTGTGGCCTGTAGGAGCCTCTCAGAAGGGGTACTGATTTTTGATTGTTATTTCATTGAGCTTTCAATAATAGATGCAGGGTTTTAGGGACCTGCCCTTTCCTATGAAAATGAATCCTCACCCTAAATTCTATATATTAGTAGTTATGGCCCTTGTTTCAAGTTCAGACAGCAGGTATTTCCTGCCAGAGCCGTAACTTAGAATTCTAGCGCCTGGGGCAAGAAAGACAAATATTGCCCCCCTAGCTCTCAATTTTAACAACTGAACCTAAAATATTCCTAAATTGCGCCCTCCATCAGCGTTGCGCCCTGGGTGGTCGCCCCCTGTCGCAGAGCCCTAGTTACAGCCCTGTTTCCTGCCCTTTGGGGGCATGGCACCATGCAACAGTAGATTGGGTAGTCCTATTCTCTGTGGGGTGGCACAGTACTTTTGTAGCAACAGTGATAATACTGCATAATACTCTAGTCATCTGTCTTCTAATTGTCACTACTACTAGAGATAGAGATACAGGTTTGCTGGCACTTTGTGTACCAATGAAAAGGTCCTCCTAGGCTCTGTACAATCTGTGTCTTAATTCTAGCTAAGAATTTAATATGGATATTGACTTTTTTAAAAACTGCTCAAATTAAAACTTTATAAGTTTGGGTAATATGACAATTACTAACCCTAAACTAAATGGTTGTATGAACCTAAAGTCACAACCCTCTTTTTACAAAATAACCAGAAAACTGATAGTGATAACATAATTGTGTTAAAAATAATATGTTAAGACTAAGTCCCCAGCTCCAAATTAACTTTCTAATAACATGATAAGCGATTTATAAAAAAAAGAAATCGCACTATTTCTAACAACCTTTAAACATTACTTAAGCAATATTTAAGGCCTAAACTACACAGGCATTTTTTAGTTTCTGCGATAAAATCTCATATGATTAATCGCTTTGAAAACACTGCGCTACTTTGTACGATTAATTGCCTGAGATAAATCTTTCTGAAACCTCATGACTGTGCAGCATTAATTCTGCTCTCTTCCAGCACTCACAAGATGACATACCTGTAACTCATCAAGAACTGCTACCAATACTTGCGTGGATACAAATTGGCTGCAACATTTATTGATTAGATAAATGGAGAAAACCATTGGCATCACATACTTGTACCTGCAAATATAAATATACAAATTATATATATGTATAACCATTTCTACCCAATCTACATCTTTTTACTTTTAATATAAATATTTTTTCACTAATCTAATTTCATCTAACTGCCCCGGGTATGTGGAGGCCCTGGAGGTCATTAACCACCACCATCAAATGCCCGTCCAGCCAATATTTCCCTGCTGGAGAAATCATCCACACCAAACAGTCACCCCCTCGGGACCTAGGTCTTGGTTGTACCTTACAATGGATGTACCATACAATGAAGGTGTAACCCCCATAAACCCAGACGTTCAGGGACCCCTGCATAGTAAGCAGATTTGACTCCTAAAATGCTTCCTGCCACACACCTACTGATCTCTAAATTCATTCTTTAATATTCAAATTCCATATATCCAGGCCAATCTCTATAAGAGACACAGATATAAACTTTATAACTCCTGTATAACTCTTTCTTTCCCTAATGCTCTCTTTTCTGTTTCTGTTTCCTTCCTCTGTCTTGTTTCCCCAATATTTACCCTTTATTTAGTTTATTTTACTCTGGCATACTGAATCAAGAGTTCTAATTGTAAATCTAGTCAAAATTACAATACTGTATATTATTTAGGTAAGCTTGTGAAGTTTCTTATAAAAAAGAGTGTGTATTTTTCCCATCTACTTGAATATGAAAATTCACCATCCCTTGATTAATTTTTTATTTTTTTTTACACTCTTGATATCTGGCATGCCATCAGCACCTCACTGCACCATCTATGATCACACCACTATAGTATTAGGAAACAATATACATTTTGTAACAGATCCTCCTTTATTCTACTAATTAAATCCCTCATAGGTACCATCACCAAATCATTTCCACCCACATGAATTACTAGCACTGTGGATGCACGGTCATCCTCCACATGCCTGCCACTTATTGTCCCCACATTTCATGCCCCATGCTCCTAGCCATCTGATTACAGCTTTACCTCTTGCCATTCCCACCTGCATCCTGTCTGGTCTGCCGATGTGCCGCCCCAGATATGTAAGTGTGCCCCACAATCCCCACCAGGCAGTGCATTTGTTCCGAAACAAGGTAAACAAAACAGAACAAGGTAGAATATAAACAAATTAAATAGAGGTGTAAAATAACCAAATGCGTTGCGGTGTTAATATAATGACTTATGATAATGATATTTTTTCACCATGAACACATCCCTGACCATACTGACCCCACTCATCCAAGTGTGGCCATGTAACAACCACTTAACCTTTTTCTTGTAAAAATTGTGACCATTGATTTCCACCCTCCATTTGCATAATTATCTCATCACTTAAACCCCACCTGGAATTTGTAAAGAATGTTACCCATACTCTGCCCTGATATAACTAGCTTAAACATACAGCATCTGAAAATAGTTGTAAGCTGAAAATGAGATTAAAAACTCCTATCCACAATCAGCGGACACTTGCTCACTGGACATAAGCTTTCCTACTTCATCCAGTACACAAAGAAGCCCATCTAACAGTCTGGCACTGTAAAATAAGCAAATCCATAAGCTTTTCTGCAAGCGTTCCATCTTGCATGCCCTTAAGAGTAAATAAATAAACTCCGCCTGTCAGCTTCATGTCACACCATTGTAATCCAGTATTGCATGTTCTTGTCCTGCATACCAAACCATCTCAAAGACCAGAGAAAAAGTCAGAGTTTGTCAAATTTGAAGTTCGTATCTGCCCCAATACTACACAAATTGCCTTAAGGCTTTCAAAGGACAACAAACTCCTAATATCACTTCTCTCCTTGCCTTGTCTATACCCATTCATTGTCTGACCCACTATAAATTATTTTGTAACATATTTTATGCCGTGAAATTTAAACAAGAAGTTTCACCCAGCCAGATGCTGATTTTGCTGATGCCAGGGAACAAGACTCCCAAAACTCTGAGCAGTTATAATTAATGCACCACACCCTGCACCTCCAGGTTTGCCATTTAGACACCGCTCATGTGCTCCCACCTGTGTCTTTCGACTGTCCTACTGCTAAGTCTATATTTTGAAAGGCATTTGCCAATGCAACTCTGGGCAGGTGCAGCTGTGTTTGTTTGTCTGCCTCTAGCATCGGTAAATGGAACTTGCCCTTCTGGAATCAAAATAAAGCACAATCTATACCATTTTCAGCACCCTGCACATATTTTGCATAAAATAAAAATTTCCCTCTTAAACACAACAGAACCAGGTGCCGCAACAGGTTAATGAAAGGGGGTGAGGAAACGATAAATACTAATGGCCATGCGTATGTTAACACAATGGAAACATACTATCCTATCCTGAAAGCATTTTCCACATTTCTCTACTGCCAATATGACTGGAGAGGGTTCATGCAGCTACATATTACCTATTAACCTTGCACTAAACCATTTAGCTGGCCATCTCCCGCTGCACCATCTTCTTTGAAAATATGCACTGTACCTTTCTGCTCCTGTTCTATTCATGAACAAATGCTGGTCGTCATGATCAACAACATTGTTGATAATGGCAAACTGCATTTGTTCACCTTGAATTCATGCTATATCTTTAAAGCCTTCCTCATTTCTTCTGACACCTTAATAAGGTGATATGAGGCCTATACCCTAACCATCCAGTTAGCCTAACTGCAGCTAATCATCCGTCCCATGGGAATGATTCTTGTCAGAAAATTTAGCATTCCCAGGAGAGATTGCAGCTGGCGCAACATGATGCAGGTGCCCTCATAGCCAATAACTTTTCCTGCGGAAGTCAGGATTCCATCAATATGGAATCAATTTCTATACTAAAGAACTTCATGGCCAAGTCTTATGTTCTGTCTGACCTGCTGTAATAGGACCCAGAAACAATCAGTCAGCAGCATCAGAATTTTGCCCTAATGAATCAGGCCCTTTGATTTTAAAAGCAGGAAAGAATATTTTTTTTTGCCAACTCCTAATAAGTTTACTAATATAATATTACTACCAGTAGCCACTGGTTTGTCTACTCTTCATTCTCTCACACTCAAATTATCAGCACACATTTCCAGCAGACTGATCTGTAAATAAACTCTTACAGCGATTTCAATTAGAGATGGGCGGGTCCGGTTCTCCGAGAACCGAACCCACCCGAACTTTGGGTATCCGAGTACCGAGCTGAGCAGCTCGGTACTCTCCCGCCCATTCCGAATCCAAATCGAGGCCGAACGTCATTGTGACGTCGTCGGATCTCGGGACTCGGTTCTCGCGATACTTCAACTTTATAAATACACGCCTCCACAGCAATCCATCGCCATTTGACAGAGGGAGAGAGCAGGGTGTAGTCATAGGCTAATTAGAGCAGGGACAGAGAATACCATATTGTTCTTGCAATTGCTCTAACCAAAATCGCTAGTGCAGAGAGGAGGATAGAGGTTTATTATTTTTTCTTCATATTTGGCACTCCCCAGCGCTTTTGGGGTGTCCCCCATAATTGTGCATTAATATTTCTGGCTGTCAAAAGTCATATCTGTCAGCAGTATCTACTAAATAATTTTTAGCACTCCTCAGTGTTTTTGGGGTGTCCTCCCTAATTGTGCATTAATATTTCTGGCTGTCAAAAGTCATATCTGTCAGCAGTATCTACTCAATAATTTTTAGCACTCCTCAGTGTTTTTGGGGTGTCCTCCCTAATTGTGCATTAATATTTCTGGCTGTCAAAAGTCATATCTGTCAGCAGTATCTACTCAATAATTTGTTGCACACCTCAGTGTTTTTGGGGTGTCCCCCATAATTGTGCATTAATATTTCTGGCTGTCAAAAGTCATATCTGTCAGCAGTATCTACTCAATAATTTTTAGCACTCCTCAGTGTTTTTGGGGTGTCCTCCCTAATTGTGCATTAATATTTCTGGCTGTCAAAAGTCATATCTGTCAGCAGTATCTACTCAATAATTTTTAGCACTCCTCAGTGTTTTTGGGGTGTCCTCCCTAATTGTGCATTAATATTTCTGGCTGTCAAAAGTCATATCTGTCAGCAGTATCTACTCAATAATTTGTTGCACACCTCAGTGTTTTTGGGGTGTCCCCCATAATTGTGCATTAATATTTCTGGCTGTCAAAAGTCATATCTGTCAGCAGTATCTACTCAATAATTTTTAGCACTCCTCAGTGTTTTTGGGGTGTCCTCCCTAATTGTGCATTAATATTTCTGGCTGTCAAAAGTCATATCTGTCAGCAGTATCTACTCAATAATTTGTAGCACACCTCAGTGTTTTTGGGGTGTCCCCCATAATTGTGCATTAATATTTCTGGCTGTCAAAAGTCATATCTGTCAGCAGTATCTACTCAATAATTTTTAGCACTCCTCAGTGTTTTTGGGGTGTCCTCCCTAATTGTGCATTAATATTTCTGGCTGTCAAAAGTCATATCTGTCAGCAGTATCTACTCAATAATTTGTAGCACACCTCAGTGTTTTTGGGGTGTCCCCCATAATTGTGCATTAATATTTCTGGCTGTCAAAAGTCATATCTGTCAGCAGTATCTACTCAATAATTTTTAGCACTCCTCAGTGTTTTTGGGGTGTCCTCCCTAATTGTGCATTAATATTTCTGGCTGTCAAAAGTCATATCTGTCAGCAGTATCTACTCAATAATTTGTTGCACACCTCAGTGTTTTTGGGGTGTCCCCCATAATTGTGCATTAATATTTCTGGCTGTCAAAAGTCATATCTGTCAGCAGTATCTACTCAATAATTTTTAGCACTCCTCAGTGTTTTTGGGGTGTCCTCCCTAATTGTGCATTAATATTTCTGGCTGTCAAAAGTCATATCTGTCAGCAGTATCTACTCAATAATTTTTAGCACTCCCCAGTGGTTTGCGCTCAGAATGGATTCAAAGCAGTCCACATATGATCTAAATGAGCAACCAGGTTCTGTCACCAGTCCTGATGTTAGTGTTCCCAGTACGTCATCTGGCCAAGGCGATGTCAAACAACAGAGTGTTTTCAAATTAGTGCAAAAAACAAAAACCCAAAAAAATTTTACTGTATTGAAGCGAAAAAGAAGTGTAACTGAGCAAAAGTTAAGTGACGATAAAAAAAAAATTGCAAGCATGCCATTCTACACACGCAGTGGCAAAGAGAGAATGAGGCCTTCACCTTTGGCTATTAGTGGCAGATCCCAAAAAGTTACCCAGCCTACAATTGGTGCACAACTACTGTTACGCGTCAAAGCCGAGCTGCAAGATAACAGTGAGGCATTACAGGAGAATATTTGCTCTGATTCACAAATGACAACAATCCCTGTGGAGAGTCCATCCAACAGTGGGATGTCTAATCGTGACCATTCTGTTAGTCTACCCATAAAGAAGGGCCCTTTCAGCAGTTCTGCTGATGTGTGCCTGAACAGCCCGAGTGTAGCCGGTGATACACCAAGTGAGGATGACACTTTGTCTTTAGAAGAGGATGTGGGGGAGATTTGGGTATCCGACGATGAGGATGCGGTTGATTGTGTAAGTCCTGCAGCAGTGTGGCACCAGTGGGAGCAGTTCTGGCATGTGAGGTTCTGGCACCAATATGCACTTTCCAAACACAAGCAGGGATGACGCAGGGGGCAGACCACAACAGTTTGACATCTGGGCTGGTTTGAAGGATTTGTCAAAAAAATGTGTGACCTTGACCATAATTCCAACCAATCCTACTATTAACATGCAAAGGATGGTGGAGGGCCTATCAGGGATTAAACTGTATTTTTCATAATTTTCACTAATAATGTTTGGGTGTAATATACACCCAAAGACGAGTGCTCAATTGCTAAGAGTCATTGATGGAGAGGAAGACAAGCAGGCTTGTCTGTAGAATTTGCAGGCAAATTGTGCTGCGTTATATAGGTAACACCCAAAGAGAAGAGCTCCATTGCTCCATTGCTAATTGTAATTGCTGAAATAGAAATAATAGGGCTGACAGTCTTGGTCTAAATCTGCAGTTACATTTTATTGTACCATAGCTCATTGCGAAACTGGAGAGGTGGCAGGGTTTAGTGATAATCTTCCTCCAACAATACTAATTCATCCCAATATCCCAATATCATAGAAGTCTGTGTAGTATGATGTAATTGCTGATAATGGCCTTCCAAAGGGAATGACTAGTTGATTTTAGGGCAGAGCTGTCACGGTTTTTGGGCAATTCTTTTACAGCACAGCAAATATCAAAATGTTTAGCGGACTCATCTGCATCATCACTGGGTGTCTTGGGAAAGCAATTTCTTTTATTACAAGCAGTTGCCAGAGAAACTGAAGGAGAAGACGTCCCAACAAGATGTTGATAAGTCTGGGATCCTTGCAAAGAAAATTAAGTATTTCATCTACAATTAAAATATAGTTAGCACATTTACTTTGTTTTATTGCACACTATAATTTTATGTAGCACCTTTTCAAAATCTATTATTAAGGCAATCACTTGACTCAAGCTAACTGTGTCTGCACTTTCTTCACAGGTAACTACTTCGCTGGACTAAAGTATATTCCCCTCAAATGCTAGTCTTCTTGCAGCTGCTGTATTCTCCTACATGCTGTTGCAGAAACCACAAATTGACCCTAAATGTTTATGGACACAAACAGCATCTCCTGCATGTCATTTTTCAAAAGTTCTGTAACACCAAGTTGATAGTGTGTGCAAAACAGGAAATGTGATGGAATTCAGCCCCGCTGTAATGCTGGACCAATATTGGGGTCGTAATCAGAAATGACATATCCTCAGGAGACTCCAAGCAGGATTAGCCATCTTTCAATGACATCCCTTAGTTTTTGGAACAGTTTGTCAGCTGTATGCCTCTTAGTGAAGCTGCTGATACACAGAGTAGCCTACTTCTCAAAAATGTGATGCACCTGGGTACATGCTGCTGCTGTCCATGCTGGGGAAGGCGAAAGACCAACCCAGTGGGCTTTCACAGTCATATAATCTTTTGTTTGCCCAGTTCCGCTTGTACACATATCTGTGGTTAAGTGTACAGTGGGTAGAATACCATTTTGTCACCCAATAATGACATTTTTAGGAACTTTCCGGTACAGGAGAGAATAAGCTTTTCTAGTAAAATGGTATAGTGATGACATTTGCTAACAGGGACATAACACCTCAATTAAATGTCTTAAACCAACTGTATTAATAGTGGACATTGGACACAGATCTAACGCTAGCATAGTACCCAGGGCGTCTGTGATCCGCTTTGCGACTGGGTGACAGGTTTCATTCTTGCTTCCTCTTGCAGAGGATTGTTTACTTGCCAATTGTTGGGGGGGAAGATTGCAGGTGCTGGGATGTAGATGAGAGAAGGGAGGTAGATTATGCTGGAATGCTTGTTGTTAATTTTTTTTTAACCAAAGTTTCTGATTTTCCCAACAGTTTGCCAATAACTCGCTGAAAAATGACGAAACATGGATGAGGATCCCAGATGGTTAAGGTCCCTACCTCTACTGAGTGTGGCTTTCAAAATGTTACAAATGGATAGACAACTCTTGCCAGGATTCGTGTAAAAATAATTCCACACTTAAGAGGTGGATTTTTGGTCTTATGCCCAGGCATGACAATGGCCTTTTTGTTATCACTGGCAAGAACTGCAGCAATTTTTCTTTTCAAGTGTATGAAAATCATATTGTGACATAGGAGGTGTTCAAAATTGAATAAAAAATGACTGGAAATTAGTGTTACTGAGGTTAATAATAATGTAGCTACAAAATAATACCTAAATTATGTTATTTTAGCACCAATAAATGTAATTTTTATAACAAATTGCAAAACAAAACCAAACAAAACCAAAACCAAAACCAAAACACGCAATGGCGGTTTTGCAAAACCAAAACCAAAACCAAAACACGACGGTAATCCAGATCCAAAACCGAATCCAAAACCAAAACACGGGGGTCAGTGACCATCTCTAATTTCAATATACATTGCCTCTTTCACCCTGTCTAACCCTCTACAAGCACACAATTCAGCATAATCATCATCAACATTTATTTATAGAGCACAAGCAATTTCAATAGCATATTATTGGGAACAAACATTAATAAAACAATACTGGGTAATACAGACAGACAGAGAGGTAAGAGAACCCTGCTTGCAAGCTTACAATCTATGGGACAATGTGAGTTTGAAACACAAGGGCATGTGCTACATCATAGTACACATTGGACAAGCTAGAATGCAATGGTGAAAAGTACTGAGTGGGCTGTGTGATCAGCTACACAGCAATGTTGGTCCGAGGGTTGATGTCTTGTGTTCGCTGTGTAGAGGGTGGAAATAGGGTAACCTAGGGAGATTAAGATGCTGGTTGAGGAATATCATAAGCTTGTCTGAAGAGGTGGGTTTTCAGAGAACGCTGAAGGTTTGAAGACTAGAGGAAAGTCTTATTGTGCGAGGGAGGAAATTTCATGAAGTGGGTGCAGGCCGCAAAAAGTCCTGTAATCGGGATTGGGAGGATGTGATGAGAATGGAAGAGAGACACAGATCTTGTGCAGAATGGAGGTGTCAAGTTGGGAGATATTTTGAGACAAGTGAGGAGATGTATGTTGATGCAATTTTGTTGACGGCCTTGTATGTTAGTAGTGGAGTTTTATTTTGGAATTGTTGAAAAACAGGCAACCAATGTAGAGACTGACAAAGTGGCTCAGCAGAGGAAGAACAGTTTGCAAGGAAAATCCATCTAACAGCTGAGTGCAAAATAGATTGTAAGGGTTCAAGTCTGATTTTGAGAAGACCAGTAAGGAGGGAATTGCAATAGTCAATGCAGGAGATGATGAGTGCGTGAATTAAGGTTTTTGCAGTGTCTTGTGTGAGATATGTGCATATTCTGGAAATGTTCTTTAGATGTATGTAACATGATTTAGATATGGAGTCGATGTGGGGAACAAAGGATAGTTGTGACTCAAGGATTATACTTAGGCAGCAAGCTTGTGGGGTGGGACTTTATGTTCATGTTATCAACAGAAGTAGAAATGTCAGGCAGAAAACTTCTGTTTTTGGGTGGTAATATTATTAATTCAGTTTTTGAAAGATTGAGTTTGAGTTGGCGAGAAGACATCCAAGTTGAAATGGCAGAAGGACAGTGAGAGGATAGATAGATGTGTGTATCATCCGCATAGAGATGATATTGAAATCCAAAGGAGCTTATTAGGTTTCCAAGAGAAGTGGTGTAGATAGAGAATAGCAGAGGACCTAGGACTGAGCCTTGTGGTACTCCAACTGGTAAAGAAAGTGGAGCAGAGGTGGATCCAGAGGAATTAACACTGAAAGAGCGATTCGATAGGTAGGATAAGAATCAGGATAGGACAATGCCTTCAAGACCTAGGGATTGTAGTGTTTGTATGAGGAGAGAGTGGTCAACAGTGTCAAATGCAGCAGAGAGATCCAGGAGAATTAGAAGAGAGTAATGGCCTTCAGTTTTTGCTGTTATCAAATCATTGATAACCTTGGTCAGCGCAGTCTCTGTGGAGTGTTGAGAGCGAAGGACTAACTGAAGGGAATCCAGTAGGTTGTTTGCTGTAAGAAAGTTTGTGAGGCGAGTATAGGCTATTCTCTCAAAGAAGCTTGGAGGGACATGGGAGCTGAGACATGGGGCAGTAATTTGAGAGAGAATTTGGGTCAGAATTTTGTTTTTTCAAAATAGGAGTAATCACTGCATGCTTGAATAGTGATGGAAAAATACCAGTTGAGAGAGAGAGAGAGAGAGAGATTACAGATTTTAGAGGTGGAATGAGCACAGGAGACAGGAACCTACCAATTTGTGAGGGTATGGAATCAAGAGGACAGGAGGTAGAGTAGAAAGATGAGAAGAGTGTAGAAACTTCCTCTTCATTTGTGGAATCAAATGAAGAGTGAGTGTCAGAGGGTGCTACAAAGGAATTGAGCTGACTGCTTGTTGAGGGAGATGATACCATTTCAAGTCTGATCTTATCTATTTTGTCCTTGAAATAGGAAGCAATATCCTGGGCACTGATCGTAGTCAGAGGGTTTGGGGTGGGAGGGTTTAGAAGAGATTTAAATGTGTTAAAAAGGCGTTTGGGATTAGAAGCCTAAGCATAGATGAGAGATTGGAAGTATATTTGTTTTGCAGTGTCCAGAGCATTTTGATAGGAGTTGTAGATAGCAGTATATGTGATGAAATCATTAGAGGTACAAGATTTACGCCAGTAACGTTCTGCTTTATGAAAAAGTTTTTGTAGAGTTCATGTTACTTTAGTGAGTCACGGTTGGCAACGAAGTCTACGCGGAGTATGTAGAGTCGCTTGAGCCACTTGATTAAGGGCAGTTGCTAGGGTTTGGTGAAAATGAGGTACTGCCCTATCATTGGAGGAGAAGGTGTTGAATAGAGGTGGAAAACTGTTGAAAATCAATTGAGTTAATATTCCTGTTGGTATAAGATGGTTTGGAAGAGTTTGACACTGGGGAGGGTAAAGAACTGCGGGTGAGCGAGTAGCTAATAAGGTGATGATCCGAGAGGGGGAAAGGAGTGTTAAGGAAATCAGAAACTGAGAAAAGTCTAGAGAAAACAAGATCAAGACAGTGGCTATCCTGATGAGTAGTGGATTCAATCCACTGGGAGAGGTCAAGTGAGGATGTTAGAGAGAGTAGTGTGGATGCAGCATTGGAACGTGCAATAGGGATGTTGAAATCACCCATGATGATAGTGGGGATGTCAGAGGGTGAGAATTGATGGAGCCATGCAGAGAAGTGTTCAAGAAATTGTTGGTGTGGTCCAGGGGGGATGTAGATGACAGCAACACGTATAGAGAATGGGTTAAAAATCCTAACAGTATGAACCTCAAAAGATGTGAACGTGAGTAATGGGACATTTGGTAGAACTGTGAACGTGCACTGTGGGGAGAGAAGTAGTCCAACCCCACCTTCTTGTCTGCCTCCAAGTCTGGGGGTGTGGGTGAAATGGAGACCACCATGGGAAAGGGCTGCAGGTGAGGCAGTGTCTGATTGCATGAGCCATGTTTCTGTTATTGCCATAAGGTTAAGGTTGTTTGAGAGGAAGAGATCATGTATGGAGGTAAGTTTGTTACAAACAGAGCATGCATTCCAAAGGGCACATTTAAAAGACTTTGGAAGAGAGGGGAGACAGGTGATGCATTTGAGGTTTGCTGGATTTCTGTAGTGTTCAGATATATGTGTGCAGGAGAAGTGAGGGGGGCCTTGATTAGGTGATATATGACCAGCTAATAGAAGCAGGGAGGAAGAAAGATAGGAAAGATGTTTGTAAGATGTGTGTCCTTTTAGTTTTTGGCAACAGGGTGAGGCTGTTATAACTATTGAATTTAAATAGGACAACAGTTCATGAGTGTTAACTAGAGGTGAGTGAAGTAATGAAGGGGCAATGTGGTGTGTGTTGCAGGATGGGTGACGGATGATATAGTCCTAAATATAATGCCATGAAAGGAAAGGAAGAAAAATTATTTGGCAAACATTGGGATTTATGAGTAAAATAGCAAAAAATGAAGGAACTCCTGCTTACAGCAAGCCCCGATCGCCACCCCCCTGGATCCGCCACTGCTTGCCATCAATTCTAAAATGCAGCTGAGAACAGGAGGGAGGGCTATATATAGAAGATACGTGTGTGTGTATGTGTGTGTGTATGTGTGTGTATATATATATATATATATATATATATATGTATATATATGTGTGTGTGTATATCTATAATATAAATGGCTAGTGGCGTGTGTTAGTCTGTCTGTGTGTGGAAAATATAAAACCAAGCTGCAGCGCCACCTGCTGGGCGGAGTTATACACTGACCTACTAAATTCTTAGTGTGTGTGGAAAAAAAAATTCAGAAAGGGCTGAAATTTGGTATACTAAGATGTTTTTAATTTGTTAATTTAATTTGTTAATTGTTAAAAGTGTTTATAAAGATTTAAAAATAATATATATATATATATATTTCTTGAAGGAGAAATGACAGTTGGGAGTGGTTGGTGGTTGCCGGGGGTGACAGTGGGGAGTGGTTGGTGGTTGAGGCCTGGGCTATGGCCCAAATGCATGACAAGAACCTTTTTAACACCTTAAGTAGCTTGATTTGACTAGAATGCATGAGTATCATGCACGGGTTAACTTGTGTGTATATATATATATATATATATATATATACATATATATATATGTCTGTGTATATATGTCTGTGTATATGTGCGTGTGTGTGTGTGTATATATATATATATATATATATATATATATATATATCTATCTTGTGGCAAGAGCCCGCTGCTGCTGAAGCACACGCAAACAACTTCTTTTTATGCAGCTTTATTGTCAGGACGGAAAAATGTATTTGACACCATATATATTTTAGAGCAATTCTGGAAAACCTACACGGTAGCTGGACATAGACCAGCTCTCTAAGGACCAGCCAGCTTCCCCGGTATTGGTCTCAGTGAACAAATGACACAAGCAAGCTTTTATACATGATACTCCTCCCCAGCCTTAGCTTGATGGGCAGGTGACACACCCACCTTCCCTTTGAGAGGAAATTTCCATCTGTGGTTCTGTTTGCACTGACAGACACACCCTGTCTGTTTGCTGAGAGGAAGGAGCTTTCAAACCATGTGAGTTAACCAAACTTAAACTATTGTTTGTCATACATAAGTCTTTACCTGGTTTATCTTCAATCTATGTGCATTACTGCTAAGGATGAGCGGGCTCGGATTCCGCTAATCCGAGCCCACCCGAACAGTGCGAATCCGACGGGATCCGAGCACTGTTCGGGTATTTCCGGCGCCCCAAAAAAATGAAAGTGAGGCTCTGACGTCCAAGTCTCGCGTCGGATCTCGCGAGACTCGGATTGCATAAATTCCCCGCTAGCAGCCGCCATTTTCATTTGGGCTGTGATCAGGGTAGAGGGAGCTTGTAGGGTAGTGGTGCTCCTGCGTGATCAGTCCAGTTGTGCTTTATGCTTGTGTCCAGTGCTCTGTCCTTGCTGAGTCCAGTGGTGCTTTATGCTTGTGTCCAGTGCTCTGTCCTTGCTGAGTCCAGTGGTGCTTTGGCCAGTGTCTGTCCTGCTGAGTCCAGTGGTGCTTTAGTCCTGTGCATTTTTGTGCTAAGTCCATAGTAATTTTCTAATTATTAAAAACTCCAAAAAAAAAAAAATTATACAAAAAAAATTACAAAAAAATATTAAAAAATAATTTAAAAAGTATAAAAAAATTCTAGAGCAATATATTATTGCAGTCCTGAAATATTGGTACTGCAATACCTACATTCACTGTTTCTGCAGTCCAAAAAATAGGAACTGCAATCTATATTACTACGTTCACTGTTTCTGCAGTCCCAAAGAATAGGAACTGCAATCTATATTACTACGTTCACAGTTTCTGCAGTCCAAAAAAATAGGAACTGCAATCTATATTACTACGTTCAATGTTTTTGCAGTCCCAAAAAATAGGAACTGCAATCTATATTACTACGTTCACTGTTTCTGCAGTCCCAAAGTGTGTGTGGTTTAGGGGTACGCTCTCTTGTGCTGCATATAATGGAGTACAAAAATTTGGAGGATAAAGTAGGGAAAGATCAAGACCCACTTCCTCCTAATGCTGAAGCTGCTGCCACTAGTCATGACATAAACGATGAAATGCCATCAACGTCGTCTGCCAAGGGCGATGCCCAATCTCCTAGTAGAGGGCATGTAAAATCCAAAAACCCAAAGTTCCCTACAATTAGTAAAAAAAGAAAATTCAAATCATCTGAGGAGAAACGTAAACTTGCCAATATGCCATTTAGGACACGGAGTGGCAAGGAATGGCTTAGGCCCTGGCCCGTGTTCATGACTAGTGGTTCAGCTTCACCCAAGGATCTAAGCCCTCCTCCTCCCCACCCCTCTAAAAAATTTAAGAGACTTAAGCTGTCATCAACAACACAGCAAACAACTCTGCCTTCTAGAGAGATGTCATCACAAATCCCCAAGGCGAGTCCAAGGGTGTTGGTGGTTG
Organism: Mixophyes fleayi; assembly: GCF_038048845.1. Classification (NCBI taxonomy): domain Eukaryota; kingdom Metazoa; phylum Chordata; class Amphibia; order Anura; family Limnodynastidae; genus Mixophyes; species Mixophyes fleayi. The sequence continues at coordinate 323,030,023 of NC_134402.1, read as the reverse complement.
CGAAGCCTGACCTTCCCATCACTGTACGGGAAGAGGTGGCTCCTTCCACCATTTGCAGCACGCCCTCTGCATATGCTGGAAAGATCACCCACAGTCCAGTTACAGATTTGACTAATGAAGGTGTCAATGTTGTACACCGGGAGGAGGATATTGATGTAGCTGGCGCTGAGGAGGAACTTTACGAGGAGGATGCTGATGTGGTTATCTTAAATGAGGCACCAGGGGGGAAACAGTTGTAGTCCATGGGATGAAAAAGCCCATCATCATGCCTGGGCAGAAGACCAAAAAATCCACCTCTTCGGTCTGGAGTTATTTCTATCCCAAGCCGGACAACAAATGTATGGCCATATGTACCTTATGTAAAGCTCAAATAAGCAGGGGTAAGGATCTTGGCCACCTAGGGACATCCTCCCTTATACGTCACCTGAAGAACCTTCATAATTCAGTGTTTAGTTCAGGACCTGTGGCTAGGACTGTCAGCAGTCCAGGGACACCTAAATCCCTTGGTCTTGTTGTATACACACCAGCAACACCCTCCTTGTCAACTTCCTCCACGATCTCCATCAGAGATAGTCCTGCAGGCCATGTCACCAGCATGACTGAGTCCTCTTCAATCCGGGATTCTTCCGGAGGATCCTGCAGCGGTACGCCTACTACTGCCGCTGCTGCTGTTGCTGCTGGTAGTCGGTCATCTACCCAGAGAGGAAGTCGTAAGAACACTACGTCTTTCACCAAACAGTTGACCGTACAACAGTCGTTTGCCATGAGCACGAAGTACGACAGTAGTCATCCTATGGCAAAGTGGATAACTGCGGCCGTAACAGCTATGTTGGTGTTAGACGTGCATCCGGTGTCCGCCATCAGTGGAGTGGGATTTAGACGGTTGATGGAGGTATTGTGTCCCCGGTACCAAATCCCGTAGAGATTCCACTTCACTAGGCAGTCCAGAAATATTAGTACCAGAGATTGAACTACGTTCACTGTTCCTGCAGTCCAGAAATATTAGTACCAGAGATTAAACTACGTTCACCGTTCCTGCAGTCCAGAAATATTAGTACCAGAGATTAAACTACGTTCACTGTTCCTGATTGGTTTGTTAAAGTGCGAATGTCCTATTTCAACAACATCAGGGTGGGTGGGAGGGCCCAAGGACAATTCCATCTTGCACCTCTAGCAAACTCTTGCAAACTGCCATCCTGTCTGCCACTGCAGTGCCACTCCTAGATGGGCCACGTGTTTGTGCCGCCCACTTTTGTCGCTTAGCTTAGACATCCAGCTACCTCGGTGCAACCTTTTGGACTAAAAACAATATTGTGAGGTGTGAGGTGTTCAGAATAGACTGGAAATTAGTGGAAATGAATGTTATTGAGGTTAATAATAGTGTAGGAGTGAAAAAAAAACCAAAAACTGTTTTTTAGCACTTTTTATGCTTTTTTAAAAAAAAATCAGAACCCAAAACCCAAAATCAGAACCAAAACCTTTCATGGGGTGTTTTGGCAAAACAAATCAGAACCCAAAACCTCAAGCTAATCAGAACCCAAAACACCAAAAGTGGCCGGTGCACACCCCTAATTACTGCACAACTCTTTTACTCTGCTTGCATGCTTTCTCTGCATCTTGTCAAATAAATGCCTCCTTTTGTTACATATCCCTCACCCTAGCGTCTCCAAGTAGGGGGACACGGACTTCGCGAGGAACGCATATTTTCCTGACAATGCATCTGTAACGGATTGAAGCGGATCCTGGACTATTCTTGATTAGCGCTGGCTTACCTGAGGTGCGGAGTCTAACGAACTCCCCGGTGTTCACCAAAAACCGCCGCAAGGCGGGATGGGCTTAGCTGCTGGGAGACGCAGGTTGCGGTCCTTAGGCTCGTCTCAATATATAGTGTCTGTGTATATGTATACTATATGTTTGTGTGCATATGTGTGTACTTATACATTCATACATACATACATACATACATACATACATACATACATACCAAGATACAAAATTATGCAAGCGAGTTTCTTAAAATAAAAGGGAGAAAGTTACAGAATAAAAAAACATGGTGTAACTTCTCCATGAAGACTGAACCCCAGGAATCAGACAGTTTCTGATCACATTCAGTGACCTTTTTAAACATACTGCTCCAGCCCTCCTTTCCTTTGAGGAAAGAAGAGAACTGTGTGCATGAAATTTCCGTGGTCCGTACATCATAGAAATATGATTTTACCTTCAATCAACCAGTCACACAGATAACAATCAATTATGAAAATGTTGAGGATACTTTTAGAGTCAATATTGTATTACAGTAATTTCTCTCAGGGGTTAGTTTTTAGGATTGACGTATGTCTTATGCCTAATCCCACAGATGATAAATACACATAGACCTTGATGGCAGTATGAATTATAAGCACTATTTCTTTGATGTATTACATTTCCTATTTGACATACTAGACCTTACAACTAGTGTCCATTTTGCGACTTTAAAGGGATTATACATATGTTGGCTCCCCTGTGGCGTTGTGCCAAAAACATCCTTTCTCAGACAGTGAAAGTGTAGTAATCCATTCAGGACAGGTGTGTCAGATAATATGGCATGTTACTACCAAATGGAGGAATAAAGAATAACTAGGGATTGGGTTGAAACAGTCAATTATCATTTAATTGCAGATAAAAAAGCAGTAACCAGTGCACTGGTATAATATAGTTTGCCAAAATGACTAAACATGAGTCATAACATGATCATATAGGTTGACTAGCTAAACAGCTGCAACCGTATTGTGACATGCAGTCCTGTGTAATCGGAGTGCATGCAAATATAAAACAATGTCTCAATATAAATGTGAATCATGTAAATAGTAGATTAGAGGACAAAACCTCTATTTCCTTATCAAATTTGACTGCAACCCGGAGAGTCACTCATTTAATAGGTATAAAGAGTTCCAAAGAATTGTTTTTGTAAACCGAGTTAAAATGAAGCATAAAAACTCCTATAAAAATAGATAGCGCATCAGCGTAAATAGTTTCTAGACTAATTGAAACCAGGCTGACATGAGATAAGTCAAATCCAAAGAGGGCGAGATGTAGGACGGAAAGTCACTCACCCCCCCGATCCGTATATAGTGTGTTGCAAGATGGTCTTACCAGTCCTGTGCTGGCGTCCGATGGTGACAGTCCGCCTAGCTAGTAGCTGTCCGGTATGTTGTAGCCTCTATGTGGGCGGATAAACGTCACGCTCATCTGTGTAGTTGCACATGCGCGGATGACTCCTGTTGCATCCTATAGTAGATCTCCATGCTTTTGCAGTTCATGGAGATCTACTATAGGATGCAACAGGAGTCATCATACGCCAGCACAGCACTGGGTTGCCTTGTCAAAGCTCAGAAGCGAAACGCGCGTCGGCGTTACGCTGAGCTTGCTGCTCTATTTTTACTACTATATTAATACAGGTAGATAGGTAGTACACTGTTAGCTAGGAGATTAGCATCAGGTTCCATTAGCAGCCAGATATCAGGCTGAATCTATCAGGAGCATTAGGAACCAGCCTTTTACAACTACACACTGGATAGACAAGTTTTCAGCTCTCATATATCATTAAGCTAAACCTATTAAAGTGACAACTAGTAATTTGGTTTATAGACACTAATTAAGGGATTGAGGTTCCGTTACCAGCCATATATTAGGCTGAATTTATCAGGAATAGTTAGGAACCAGCCCTTTATAACTACACACTGGATAGATAATTACAAGTTTTTAGCTTTCATATATTATTAAGCTAAAACCTATTTAAGTGACAACTAGTAAATTGGTTTATAGACACCAAGTTTTGTTTATTAACCTTATTCACGGATCCCTGCTGATACCTTAGCAGCAGAGACCCATTATAGGAACTCCTAGTTATAGATCCATACCAATTGAGTGTACTGTTATATACTCGTTTACCGCTAACTACATTAATTCATAGCAGCAAGCCAGCTTGGTAGTCATCTACCTTTTAACTGAATTATTATAGGTTTCAACATGTCATTCATCATTTTTAATATTTCGCTGTGACAATTTTTAATATAATCAACAATAAAGTTTATTTGTTTTTATAATACCATTATATATTACAACCATTTGTATAAAAGAGTGCACACAATATACTACTCTTTCCTTTCTTTCTCTCTTTTTCCAATAATAAATTGTTGATACATAGTAGTGGAGCACCTCCCCTATACGATTAAAACATTAGTTATGTAATTCATCTTTAAGGGGTTAAAAGCTTGGTGCGGTGAAAAATCAATTGTGTTCTACATATAAACCGATTCAGCGATCCGTACTCTTTGTAAATAGGTAACCAGTAGCATTTCTAGGATGCAGTGTTCTGTCTCTGGGCGAAGGGCTCAATATCACACAACTTAATGTGCATCAAACCTTTATGACCATAATGGTACCTTACCCACAGGGACCTACACTTGTAATATCAAGATCTGAACCATAGAAACTCCACTTGCTGCCAATTTTTTACAATATTACTGAAGCTATTGAAGTGTTACACTGTTATTTGTATTGTATGTATATCAGTGGTGGAAGTGGTCTGGTATACGGAGGTATGCCCTCCCGCCACTTCTCCTACTGCCTTCATTGTAAAACTATCAAATTCCAGTCACTTACATTTTCCGTACCATCACTTCTAAATTTCCATTTTATCCCCTGATGTATACAATAGTTCAGGTCTTGAAAATCTTTGGGATTATAGCCATAATATTCTGTTTGGGAGGCTAGTTACACATATTACAAAGTGTATATATACTTCAACACTAAATAATTCCACATATTGCTCATTAGCACATAAACGTTATTATGTTTTACCTATACCCAACCTTACCTATTTCCCACCCATTGTTAAGCGTACTATTTTGGTTTGTCCCCCATGCTATGTGTCCTTATTATATGGTGCTACAGGAAGGGGTTTTCCTGGGTGGACACCTGTCAGGAGAACACATACCTACTTCCTGAAGAGAAAGAATATGAAGACAGACCTGGGTGGAGACAATGAAGATGGCAAAGATAAAATAATTATCTTTTACCATAGCTCTGTGGCATATACTGGGGTTTATAAATCTGGTCAACATTGTTTAACAGACGATAAAGTTTATCTGATTGGATATTATATTGTTATATGTTATTAGAAATATGTTTTAATAGCAATCTCTCATTTTAATGTCTTGAATTATGCCTCCTTTTTATTCATATATTCTAGAAATGATTATTCATTAATTTTACCAATTATTTTTTGGTTCTCTTTTTTTCCCAACACATATACAATGTTAATGAACACACAATAATTAAAATTAAATTATTGCCACTGATAGCGTTATTGTTTTTGATCCTGTACTTCGTTGGAGACAACAGTCGATCATTATATCTGTCCAATGTTACACTGTGGATAAAAAAATAATTATTAATATGTTAATTCAAATGTGACTGAGTGGATGTCTTAAGCGCTTATTTGATTGTTTTTACGTATACTTTGTATTCTTTTATATATATATTTTTTTAATCAAAAATGATACTAATGTGTTAAAAGAAGGAGTGGACTAATACTCTGATGCTGGATATACAGGATAATGCAGACATTGATTACACCTGCTGCCGTTAAAACAGCCATTTGACTGGCCTGAGCAACTGTAAATAGTGCCGTAGTTGACTGTGATCCACTTTCTCTGAAAACGCACAGAGTTGTGGGCGGAGAAACCCGTTGGTACTCGGGGAGCGTACCCTGTGAGAATCTTGCTAACTATCCTGAGACAGGTTTTCATCATAAATGGATCTATGCTTAAATCTCAGAAGCAAACGTATGTGTTTGCTTAAAGCAGGTTGAAATTTCAGGAGTTGCACATGCTGATGGATTTGTCTGGCTACGAATTAAAATTCTAAATGCTGCCTCTTCCAACTGAGAAATCATCGTGGTTAAAGCTGGGTACACACTACAGGGTTTTTGTCTAATAATCAGCTCAACTAGCCGACATACGATCGCTCGTTTGAAAGTCGGGTCAGTGTGTGTAATGACACGATGGTCGAAAGTCTGCCCAAATGAACGATTGTCGCCTCATTTGGTTGGTCGTACCGTTCAATATTTTCCGATCAATCACCTAACGATCATGTAGTGTGTATGTACTCATGCCGACGATCTCCATAGAGTTTACAGAGTCGGGCTCTTTTCAGCCGATGCTAGCACTGAATATCAGAGTGAATAAATGTAGAGAGTGCTGTAGAAGGAATAATTCATTTTTTTGTTCTGAAACAGAATATTTAGTTTCAGAGTCACAGAAGCTAACGAAATTTGTTAGGACATGTGGATAGCTATAACAAGGCGGTTTTAATCAGTGCGACAATGTGACAAGAATGAATGAATGAATATTGTGCTGTCATTCTCCGGACAAGAGGACCAGATAAAGGAAAATTCTTCAGTGTGTACCCAGCATTAGTATACTGTTAAAACCTACTGATAAGATAGTTCTGAACTGTTAATACGTTTATTACATACTGACTGAGTTTTTCTTATCAGCTGATTTATCTGACTCGAAAATTAATCGAACAGCATGCATGCACATTTATGATGTCCACCTGAATCCAGGGATCCTTTGAAAACAATTGTTTCTACTAACAATGATCCTCAGAATATTTGATTACTGAAGCAATTGCTCCAACAGGACAAAAGTTTTTTTTACACCAATACTAGAGAGAGAAGTGAATGCTATATTTCTTTATTTTTGTTTTTCAACTGATGTATTAGATCTTTAACATTATCCAGGGCTGTCTCAAATGTATTTTGTACAGTACGTTGCTTTAATAAAAGTGGTAGTTGATTTTAGCATTCTTTATTTTTTTATGTAATTTTTATGTATTGGTTTGGGGATTCAGTGCCACAACTTGAGAGCTGCTGCTGTTAATCATTTTAAATCAGCAGTTTGTGGCTACTAAGGTACTAAGTGTTAGATTGAGTGCCTGGTTTTGTTTTTTTTATTACTTTTTTTTCCCTAGTATTACAATTTTCCCCGAAAGTGAATTATTTCACGATATTTAAATTATTACAATTATTACAAGATTGTCACGTTACTTGGAAAATATGGACTCTCAGGTACTAACTCTGGTTGATACTGACAAACTCCGCATTGCGGGGCCTAACAAGTTCCCCGGTATTCATGAAGAACCGCCGCAAGGTGGGATGGACTTTTCCACAGTGAACTCGCAGGTCGCTGTCCTCTTGGATGCTCCAGGGCACAGTACTGCGGAGTAAAGGTAAGTGGACATGCACGGACGTACACAGAGGTACAGTGAGATAGAAAAATGGTCACACCAGCCAAATGGTATGTGCAGGCAAGGCATGGCAAAAGCAGAAGGCAGAAGCAGAGTCAAAATGGAAGCCAAGATCTGTACACAGGAATCAATCAGCAGAATGGTCAGTAGAAAGAGGTTCGGTACACAGAGATCAATCAGGAGAGTGGTCAGCAGGCAGAGGTTGGGTACATGAGAATCAATCAGCAGAATGGTCAGCAGGCAGAGGTTCGGTACATGAGAATCAATCAGCAGAATGGTTAGCAGGCAGAGGTTCGGTACATGAGAATCAATCAGCAGAATGGTCAGCAGGCAGAGGTTCGGTACACAGAGATCAATCAGGAGATTGGTCAACAGGAAGAGGTTCGGTACACAGAGATCAATCAGGAGAGTGGTCAGCAGGCAGAGGTTCGGTACATGAGAATCAATCAGCAGAATGGTCAGCAGGCACAGGTTCGGTACACAGAGATCAATCAGGAGATTGGTCAACAGGAAGAGGTTCGGTACACAGAGATCAGTCAGGAGAGTGGTCAGCAGGCAGAGGTTCGGTACATGAGAATCAATCAGCAGAATGGTCAGCAGGCAGAGGTTCGGTACATGAGAATCAATCAGCAGAATTGTCAGCAGGCAGAGGTTCGGTACACAGAGATTAATCAGGAGAGTGGTCAGCAGGAAGAGGTTTGGTACACAGAGATCAATCAGGAGAGTGGTCAGCAGGCAGAGGTTCGGTACACAGAGATCAATTAGGAGAGTGGTCAGCAGGCAGAGGTTCGGTACATGAGAATCAATCAGCAGAATTGTCAGCAGGCAGAGGTTCGGTACACAGAGATTAATCAGGAGAGTGGTCAGCAGGAAGAGGTTTGGTACACAGAGATCAATCAGGAGAGTGGTCAGCAGGCAGAGGTTTGGTACACAGAGATCAATCAGGAGAGTGGTCAGCAGGCAGAGGTTCTGTACATGAGAATCAATCAGGAGAGTGGTCAGCAGGTAGAGGTTCGGTACATGAGAATCAATCAGCAGAATGGTCAGCAGGCAGAGGTTTGGTACACAGAGATCAAACAGGAGAGTGGTCAGCAGGAAGAGGTTCGGTACACAGAGATCAATCAGGAGAGTGGTCAGCAGGCAGAGGTTCGGTACATGAGAATCAATCAGGAGAGTGGTCAGCAGGCAAAGGTTCGGTACATGAGAATCAATCAGCAGAATGGTCAGCAGGCAGAGGTTCGGTACACAGAGATCAAACAGGAGAGTGGTCAGCAGGAAGAGGTTCGGTACACAGAGATCAAACAGGAGAGTGGTCAGCAGGAAGAGGTTCGGTACACAGAGATCAATCAGGAAAGTACCCAGAAAGAGAGAGACTGGAGCAGACACAGGGATCAGGTCCAGGAGTCAGGAGCTGGCAACAAAGTTGCTCTGACACTGAACGAGTGTGAGAGCACTGCTTAAATTCAAAAGAAGATTCGAAAAGCCCGCCCTGGCCGTCCATCATGTGAGCTGATACCTAGAAGTCCTGGGCAACTGTGCGAGTGAGACAGCGCTGAAACCGGGAGAGGTAAGTTGTAACAATGATAATGTTATTAATTTGTGACTTTACTGAAATTCATATAATTTTGTAAGCTCCGAAACACAATCTATAGCATAATTGTCATAATGTCACAAATTTTCCAGGACAGCGCCACGTTCTTGCAATATATAGTGGGGCTCTTGAGTCCTGGGATCAGTGATCGCATGAGCTTTATATTGGATATCTGATTTGGCTCTGCACTGTATAATGGTCATTGGATGCATAACATACAAAGAATGGAATATAATATGCTTGACACTGGGCAGTGATGTGTTTAATATACTTGTCCCTGTTCTATAAAATGTGGTGGAAACTGTTGGATGTAATCCATATTAATGTGTTGTGTTGTACATTTACATGTGCTGTCATTGAGATGTCTGTGATTTAAGTAGCAATATAGTAATGTCATTCAACATCTGAAAATAATCTAGACTTCTAGTTATGATTGATTTGATAGGTTATTCCTATAGCTAAAAGCATTTTGTATTAGTTCTAGTTATATAAGTGAAATCTACTGTGTTTAGATTGTAAGCTCATACGAGCAGGTTATAATATATATATATATATATATATATATATATGTGAATATATTTTATATATTATAATGTTTGTGTATATCATGACATAATCAGGGGAACAGGTACCATCACCTGGGGTAGATAGCTTTGAGCAGCAGCAATAAATCACGTAAATGCAGGATTTCTGATACAACTGATCTCGGCCAGGTTTATTGAGCATATGAAAAATCCTTGCCTGTCTGTCACTAACTAAACATTCCTTAGAGGAAGTTTGAGACCTTGTGTCCCAGACTCAAGCGCCAAATAAAGGTTATTTGCTTACACTTTGAATTTCAGAGGTCTTCAAAAATAAGGGTCAACACTGCAAATATTGACTCTTTGCATAAACTTAATGTAATTGTCAATAAACACCCTTGACACTTATGAAATGCTTGTAATTTTACTTCAGTATACCATAGCAACATCTGACAAAAAGCTCTAAAAACAGTGAAGCAGCCAACTTTGTGAAAAACAATACTTGTGCCATTCTCAAAACTTTTGACCATGACTGTAATATAACACAGTATAAAAAATCAGTACATCTGCAATTATATAAGTTGGCGCCTGCACCACTAATTTAAATAAATTTATGCAATAAATTATTTATAAGTGATCCAACCACACCCTTAAGCAACCACCTTAGTTTGCCAAATGGTATTGCCTTCCCTGATAATGGTCTCATTAGACAAATTGAATTACATTATAGTAAAATATCATCATCCTTAACATTCATTTATATAGCGCCAGCAGATTCCGTAGCGCTTTGCAATACTTTCATATGAAAATCTGAATACTACAATTGTGTTACTAAATGAACTATTAATATTTTAGGCATAATTTATGTTTTGTTATCTTTTAATAAGTTTCTTTTCTATATCAAGATGTGTTTTACTTTCAATGAATGTCAAACATACAGTCAATCTGACTGAGGTAGTCAGGGATTGGATTTGATTGGATTTAGTATAAATCCAGGTCAGATGTTCTCCATCGCTCTCAACCACTGCCATCATGGTGGTGTTCAAAACTTCTACTTCTACTGACACATAGTGATTTATATATTGTTTGTTTGTGAGCATCAGACAACAACTTTTGTTTTATTGCACATGCACATTGGCCTCAAATTGTCCTGGGCTGGCGTCTCAAATGACTTTATTCACTTGTACACGTTAATTAATTTAAAGAAGCGCATCTTTTTCTCTTTCACTAGCTGCCTCACTATACACACAGCCTGGATTTGAGTGCATTGGCAGGATCTTGTTTATTGATAACCTCTAAATGCAGAACCAGAATAAGACCAAATGGGGACCATAGGCAGAGTAGCAGTATTTGGATTCCATTTCCAGTCTCCTGTGTACCTGCACACAATAATAACAACAACAACAGTGTTCCCCCACATGATTATACCAGCACATTACCCTCATAAGAAAGCCTAATGCCCCATTGCACTGACCACCCTGCGAACCACTTTGTGCAAAGAGCTTTGTGCAACTGGGGTCTCTCCAGCTGAGTCTGTGCAGAAGCATCATATAGTCAGGATCAGTCAAAAATGACAGCTGCTGGGGCCAACACAACCACTTACTCCTCCCCATTGTGTCTTGTAAAGCATTGTCTAATATGACACTATATATATATATATATATATATATATATATATATATATATATAAAATGTACTCGTGTGTGTCACATTTCATAAGACTCCTCCAGTTGCACAGGCCCAGAGTGCATGGAGCCCCATTACATCCAGTTTGCAGTGATTTCTTCTTGCACAGCTTATTGCACAGCCCCCAAAGGTTAATTTACTTTTTGCAAGTTATGAATTAATAAAATATCTTTCTTCAAGAAGCCGGTCACTGGCTGCACTCCTCATGGACTGCAGAACAAAGAGTGCAGTGATTGGACAGAGAGAGCAAAGTGCACTTGTTCCTTTACTCAGTGTATGAGGACTTCCTGATATCAGTGAGTTCCTCATGTACTGAATGAAGGATGGAGCACATCATCCGTGTACTGCTTTCATCATTTGTCTGAAAAGTGCGGCAACAGCGGGAGTGGGATTTTCAATGTCCTGATATTGATTTAGAAAAGTCAATAAAATAAACCTGCAAGGAGCAACCCGTTTAGCTCAAATGAGGCAAACAATCCAGTAAAGTGACCAAAACTGAAATATAATGGAAATAAATGCCATTGTGTGGATTTCAACACATGTGTGATGGCCATATTTGTGCGATTCGGTGTACATTAGACTTGTACAATTGCTTTTGCTTTTTGTAATGAATGAGAGGGTCACCAATGAATGTATTATCTTAGGCAGCAAAATAGTGAGCTGTTTCTATCTAACATCAAATTGTTCACACTTAATGAGATTTTACATATTAACACTAACGGTGTATATGTTTAATAAAAACTGTGATCATACTGGGAAAGAAAGTGGGGTTAAAAAAAATAACTGCAAAAGAGATAAATAGAAATAAACTACAATCGACAAACTCAAATCAGGCTGATGAGAGTCAGGAGAGGGTCTAGTATTAAAGCCAGAACTTGTCTTTTCTCAAAGCATAAAGAGGTCAAAACCCTTGAACAGTATCGTTTACCCGCCCCCTGTCTGAGCCCAGGGCTGGCTGAGGCAGCACACTTCTGCTCAATAGCACGCATCATAAATAGGACATTATCTGCAGGGCCAGTAGCACATGGTCCCAGCCTGGTCCCTCACCCCTCCTTCATTCGCCCAGCTACCTCTCAACACTGGCTGTAGACAGAACAAGCTCAACAGTGGCTTCATGCCATAAGGCTCCTTCTACTAACCCTTTCCTTGCCAGCTATTTTATTGACTAAAACTGCTATGAAAATAGTGCTTTTGTGGTTTATACCGTGACATGTTCTGTCGAGCTTCAACTACATATATCTTTCCACTCCTTGAATTGTACCCTGCAATATTGTTCTTTCTCGCAGGCTGCTGTGAATAAATACCATGATTATACCTGTGCTAGTTGGTGCTGAACACACTGATGTTTATAATATCTCTGCAGAAAACTGGTAAATTCACTACATATTATAATGTACTATTTCTGAAAAACATAATTGTGATAAAGCCACAATGAGTTGCCGGCTGTGTGTATTTGGCCAATGTAAAAAAAATACATGTTCCCAAATTTTAGAACGTTGACAAACTTGTATACATAACAGTTATACTGTGTATGTATGTGTATATGTGTTTATCCTGAATTTGATCACTTCTTATGCTCTCCTCTTTACTATATAATCCTTTATTTTCCCTGGATCTAATTTTCATTCATTTTCTGTCTAGTCTTCCTACATATTCACCTTTTATCTAGCATGCTTTCTATCATTCCATGCTTCCCTTCCTCCTCTTTCCCATTCTCTCTAGTAAACATACACTCAATCCATGGGAGACAATCCTGCTGCTGCCACAGCCGTGTGCATGCCTTTGTCTTATCAACCCCCCCCCCCCCCTCTCATCCCTAGGGTCCCTTCCCGCTTTGCTATAATGGGAGGCTATTCACAGAGATAAATGGTCAGGCTGCGGTGGGGCCTCACCTGAGGGGTTCCCCCCCTTTAACTAATAGTCTTTTAATTTTCTGCCAGAAGGGCACAGACAGAGGAGGCAGAAATCAATCACACATCCATCTTCATCATTCCTGCCTAGGGAGTGCTTGGAGCGGAGTACCCTCCTGGGTGTGAGTCAAGGAGGAGAGAGGGTGAGAGAGACCAATGGACAGGATACCCTTTATGTGGTCACACAGTGGGTTAATAAATCTATTGGCGAGAGCCCTCTCACCTCTTAGATGGATTTACGGTTAGTTCAGTCTGGATGGTTTTACATTTTATAATAAGTATATTGAGCACAGCACAGTTAGGAGTCAAATGCTCAAGGTGTTTTACTGGAGCTTAGCATCATAGTGGATGAGAGGGCTATAGGCAGTTCACTAGTGTATGGAATCCTATCATGTTTTATGATTTTGTATATCCAAGTCTCTATAGCACAGGGGATGATATCTATATCACAGATTCTTAATGTATGCAATTTCCCTAGGCAACCATGTGTCTCCCTTTTAGCTGTGTGTTGCCTCTACACTGAAGCGGCAGCAAGCACATGCACATTGGGAACTGGTCTCACTGCACAAGGATTGGTATTGTGCACCCTGGACATATTGCGATCACATTACTTGTTTGGTGGCTATCTATGATCCCCCCTTCCCCCGCCCTCCACTTGTAGTTGAATATATAAAAAAGCAGCCTGCACAGACTGTGGAACTAGAAATTTGAATATACAAAGAAATGGACAAAGGCAGTTTGGTATCTGTCTGCATCAGACAACCCCCCCCCTCCCCATCCACTTGTAGTAAAATAGAAAAAAAAGCAGCCTGCATAGACTGTAGAACTAGAAATTCGAATATACAAAGAAATGGACAAAGGCAGTTTGGTGTCTGTCTGCATCAGATCCCCTCTCCACTAGGAGTAAAATAGAAAACTATTCAGCTGTTATATAATATAGAATATAAATAGAAATTGAGAAAGGCAATTTGGTATCTGTCTGCATCATAACCATCAACATCCTCATTAGCGCCCTCGTCACCTCCACAAATTTCCCCCTCATCCTCTTCTATTTCCAAAGTGGCATCCTCAATTTGTGTATCACCGGCTACACTCGGGCTGTTCAGGTACACATCAGCAGAACTGCTGAAAGGGCCCTTCTTTATGGGTACACTAACAGAATGCTCAAGATTGGATGGACTCTCCACAGGGATTGGTGTCATTTGTGAATCAGAGCAAACATTATCCTCTAATGCCTTACTGTTATCTTGCAGCTCGGCTTTGACGCGTAACAGTAGTTGTGCACCAATTGTAGGCTCGGTAACTTTTTGGGATCTGCCACTAGTAGCCAAAGGTGAAGGCCTCATTCTCTCTTTGCCACTGCGTGTGTAGAATGGCATGTTGGCAACTTTTTTTTTATCGGCACTTAACTTTTGCTCAGTAACACTTCCTTTTCGCTTCAACACAGTAAATTTTTTTTGGGTTGTTTTTTTGGACTGATTTCGAAACACTGTGTAGTTTGACATCGCCTTGCCCATATGACGTACTGGGAACACTAACATCAGGACTGGTGACAGAACCTGGTTGCTCATTCTGACCATATGTGGACTGCTTTGAATTCATTCTGAGCCCAAAGCACTGTGGAGTGCTAAAACTTATTTGGTAAGATACTGCTGACAGATAGTAATTTTGACAGCCAGAAATATTTATGCACAATTATGGGGGACACCCCAAAAGCACTGTGGAGTGCTAAAAATTATTTGGTAGATACTGCTGACAGATAGTAATTTTGAAAGCCAGAAATATTTATGCACAATTATGGGGGACACCCCAAAAGCACTGGGGAGTGCTAAAAATTATTTGGTAGATACTGATGACAGATAGTAATTTTGACAGCCAGAAATATTTATGCACAATTATGGGGGACACCCCAAAAGCACTGGGAAGTGCCAAATATTTAAAAAATAAAATAAACCTCTATCCTCCTCTCTTCTCTAGCGATTTTTGTTACAGCAATTGCAAGAAGAATATTGGATTCTCTGTCCCTGCTCTAATCAGCCTGTGACTACACCCTGCTCTCTCCCTCTGTCAAATGGCGATGGATTGCTGTGGAGGCGTGTATTTATAATCTTGTGTCGCGAGAACCAAGCCCCGAGATCCGACGATGTCACGATGACGTTCGGCCTCGATTTGGATTCGGAGCGGGCGGCAGAGTACCGAGCTACTCAGCTCGGTACTCGGATACCCAAAGTTCGGGTGGGTTCGGTTCTCGGGGAACCGGACCCGCCCATCTCTAGTTATAATGGCTAACGCCATCATGTTCCTAATTTTGGATCTTGATAATTAGGGCAAAATCAGAAAATTCAGTCCCGCATAGATACCTATGGGGACTGGATTTGTTGTTTGAAGAGGCTGGGACTGCAGCAGATATTGGAGATATATGCTGTGGTCCTCTATTAATAAATAGCCTTGTTACTATTTCTATGCTTTAATCCCCCTGCATTTTTCAGGGTTGATAAATAGGCCCTTTAGATCTTATACTAATATGTACTGCTTTATGATGCCCTAGGCTGTTTGGCTACACTGCAGTGAGTTTAAATTAGAGGTTTGCATCATGCACTGTAAGATGCAATGCAGCCAAGCAAACTGTATATTTTATTAATTTGTTTTTAAACGGTTGTCCGTGCAGCCCTACTGAAGACTCTCAACATAGATCAATCGTCAAAAAGCAAACTATTTGAAGAAGAAATCATCTTGAAATTGCTGTTGCACCCTAAGTACGGCTCACAATTACTGCAGGAACTGGAGCCTACAGCAACATTTTCTGAGCTCTGCAAGTAGTGGAGCCACCAGGTAATATTCAAACTGTGTGCACTGAAAGTGGCACCTGATAGCTTACACAACAGTCATATTAGGTGCCTCTTTCATTGCACACTCCACATTGAGAAACATTTGAATCTTACAGGAAATGTGACCTAATATAGTGGTTCGAGTGGCATATGTGAGATAAGGGGGAGGAAACACAACCCGATTTCTGCTTGTTGGGCTAGGCTTCTTTACAGGGTAACGAATAATTAGGGAATTATGAATGTGTGATAAGACATTAAGAAGTATGTGGAGTAATGCTTATGGCTTTAGCACCCCACAAATCCCATTGCTGTCTTAATCTTTCACCGGTGTACAGGTGACAGGTTCTATTTAACTGTTTTCTGTGTTTTTTCTAAATGTTCCATAATGTGACAACTCCTAAAATCTACACTCACTAGAATATATCCTCCTAGTTGTTTCATTGATTTTCTTGGCTCATCATGTCTCACTGTTTGCATCTGTCTCTCATCAATAGTGTATATCCTTCATCTTTTACTGCTGCCTGCCTACCCATCTTTCTATGCAACCAGTGGTTTACTAATTGAAGGCTGTCAAACATGTAGCTCACATTTAGCTTATCAACATTCCCTCGATATTGTTGTGTGGTCGGCTATATCATATGTCAAGTGTTGTTCTCTTACTAAACTAGTGGGGTGCAGTTTATCATTTCCCATGCATGAAAAGTGCAACTGCTAATAAAGCATGCAGGATTTGTCATCCAATTTTCCATCTTTGTTTTATTTTACTCCCATAATCTTTTATTCTTTTTGATTTTAGAATTTAGTGTTTCTTCCTTTTACACCTCCCACCCCTGCTGTTCTCCTCTCCTCCACACACAGCAGCGTGTACGACTGTGGTGCACAGAGCAGGGCACTGAGGGTTGGAAGGAGCAAGTAGAGAATGCTTTAGAAGCAGCTGTTTGCCTGGCCCCCCATGTCTATAGAGAGCAGGCCCTCCTGCTCTCTTCATTCACAGAGCTCTCTCCAATTACTGGCGCAGAGTGTGGATGTGACACTGACTTTCCCCGGCATGATTAGGGGCAGCGTGGAACTGGGAAAATCACAGTGGCAATAAAAATAAGGCCTATTTATTACAGGCAGGAGATTCTGTCCCTACCAAACTACAGTGCCCCCCACACTGACCGTCTCCTCCTCTCACCCTCACTCCCCACCGTCCCTTTGTATTCTCTTAACCTGTTCGGAGCTAGGCCAATTATAAATTCTAAGGGAAGCAAAATTTGCAAATATCAGTCTGTTTCCCAGAACGTAGCAGTCTTTTTGCCATGTCTCACAAAACCCTTTTAGATTTGGTTCAAACACACAACTTTGCAAATGTGACTATGGGCTGCAACAAGTGGCAGGGAGGACAGGGAACAGAACAAGTAATTGGCCAGTGGTACAGAAGAAACGCATAACAAGTTCACCTTAGCAGGTCACTATGAAAAGTAATAGGTAACAAATCATGAGCCAGCAGCGATCATTTGCTAGAGTTATCTCATACACTAATTAATTATAACACTACATATAATAATGTGAAGGTTGCTAAGCAATATTAGAGTTTGAGTCATTTATAACGCTAGACTAGAAAGTTGCAGTGAAAGTTCAGGGCTGAATAGGATGTATCACAGAGGTGTGAAGTTTGTAAAAATGGAAAGTAAAATATATCTTATTTTGTAAAAAAAAAAAAAAAGTAAAAACGGAAACCCCTACAGCCTGGACTAATAACACCAAAATCTGGAGGAACGAACCATGTAAGGATACCCTAAAACAGCCATTATCATCAGTAGGCTATGACAGGCTGGGTTGGTGACACTCAGCCTTAGCCGGTACAGCACAGGGATGGTTTCTCTAGGGAAATCAGGCCTGTGGGAAAAAAAATGCGCCCATCCCCCACTCCAGAAGAATACTGAAAATGTTTCAAGCTGCGACTTTCCAGCGGGTTTAGAAAGTGGAGATGTTGCCTATAGCAACCAATCGGATTCTAGCTATCATTTATTTAGTACATTCTACAAAATGACAACTAGAATCTGATTGGTTGCTATAGACAACATCTCCACTTTTCAAACCCGTCAGAAACTCGCAGCTGGATCAATTTATCCCCAGGACTTCTCCTAAAACCCCTTGCAGTTCTGGTGAACTGCAGGCCCTGCCATGGCTAATCTGTTTCAGTATGCTGAAAAAAAAACAAGTACTGTAAAATAAAAACATGCCATGAAAAAAACTTTAATATTAAAATAAACCCCCCCCCTTTGGTTCGCCACTGAATCGCTCATCTAAAACATGATAGGGCAGAGATCCATGCGACTCGTCATGTATGCATATATGCGTGTTTTTGTGTGAATGCAAATACATCCAGCCTGGGCCCTTACCTTCCATGGAATGGCAATTCCACACTTTATTTGTCAATTTCGCTTTTCGCTGGGCAATTCGTTCTGCTCCGTGGTGTGGTTACGGTATAATAAGGGAGAAGTCTGGACAGAACACTTATAATCAAATTTCACTGGTGAACCATGCAAAATTTTGTGCCTAAAATGTAGATTCAGGTGAACTTTGCACAGAACACTTTTGAAAAATTCACTTGTCTCTGCTCTCAAACTAGTGATTTTATTTCCTGTTCTTGCGACAGGCTCTATGCTGTATTATCCAGTCCTGTATGTTCTCCAATTCCAATTATTTTGTGCTATTTCGGAATGAAAAAATCACAGCACACTCCACCACACCCCCCAAGGTTATCAGAAATTAATATAAACACAGCAAAAATATTATAAGATTGCCCCCCATTTTTCATTGTACAGATCTATTTTTGTTACTGAATCATGATTCGCTAATATAGGGAGCTTTATATATTTTTTATTATATTTTATGTGAGGACTTATGAATTTAGTACACTTTTTGAGATACTTATCAATATTACTTATGAAGGAAGGGTATATACAATCAACTGATTTATAGATGGACAATTGAATTAAAGGGTTATAATATATTTTAGAATAAATTATTGATCTTGTTATTTATAGATTATTATTTTTTTGTGGATGTAATAGAAATATTTATTTTTTTATTTGTTTTTCTCAATAGGTGTACTGCCTGACCAACAGTACTCTGACTTCATGTTATCTTTATTGTTATTTCATCAAATATTACTAAATTATTTGTCAGTAAACATGTATTCCTGATCTTTAGAATATACCCATTTTAGATCCTTTATATGTGATGGTTAGTGCCAAGATATAGTTTTGATTTGTGCAATGTTTCATGTACATGTCTGTCAATATCTAACATATTGGACTATCGTATTGCAACATATTGCTCCAACTGATTCAGACACCCATCGGTGAAATGTTTGATAGACATAAAGAGGTTGACAAACTGGCAAAGAATGGCTGGTGTCTAGAGATCAAATCAGGAGTAGCAAAGCTAAGCAACACCATTAACTGCAGCACTTCAAAATGGAAATTATTCCCTGTATCGATGACATAAATAGAGGAAGCAGACGGCGCAGAAACTCCAAAGTGGAATTCCAGGGCTTGTTATGAAAGAGACAAACAGACATAAACCACTGGCTTTCCAGGGGAAGATGCGATCCCTTAATGATTCATGAAAGGAAAGTGAACAGGATTACAGAGACTGCATGTGTGAAACCCTCGCTGGTCTTCTACTTGATCACTTACTCGGGGTGGTCTGGTACCCACTCGCTGTTGCCTTCCTCTTCTGCTCTGGCTCTGGCGTGGGTGTGGCATCCACGACCGCAGGGTCCCTTGAATACGCAATTGTTTTACACAAAAATTCATAGAGTATACATTAGTGGATGTGCAGTGCAAACTTTAGGAATATTGGACACCAGACCACCTCATGGAAAAATAAATGTCATTTTATTTCAAATCTCCTCCTGCAACCAAGATTAACGGTTCCAATGGTGTACAAGTATAGGGAATGCCAAACTCCTCCATTGCATATCATAACTGTTACAAGTACAGCTTCTCCTAAATATCTTATTTCTTAATTAAGTCCATTATCAATAATGACATACCCGGTGTTGCTGGGTGCAGTAGTTCCACACATTCTGAAAATACTTGGCTCTTTCTCCCAGGTGTCAGCAAACAATAGATATATTTCAGAAGTTCTTGCACTTACTACAACCAGGATTAACAAATTCCCACTATTCAGGGGGAGGGCCACCAAGACTGGCCCTGATACAGCAACTCCATATCTGCATGAAGGGGTGTGGCCATACCAGATTTGTGGCTCATTCACATACACAGGCAGATCAGGCCCGGGAACCAGGGATTCTCCTTGGCACACCATCCTATAGCAGAGACCCTCCTACTAACAGTCCCACTGCAGCTGTCCACACTGTCACGTTCACAAATAATATCCCATTACCCAGGGACCCTTACTTATTTGGGAACCACACTGCTGCTACTGTGCATTTAAATGTAATGTTAATAGGTACTCGGGCAATCCTCTTACAATGACCCAAGGGCCAGGGACTCTGCCTTACTTGATGCAAAGCTACATGCACTACACATGAAAATAAAAATCTGAATAGTAAACATCCTATAAAATAGTAGGATGTGGTGTTTTGGCACCCATGGCAAAAAGCTATCACTTGTGAATAATTTTGGGTCATAAATCAATAAAGTGCATGATCTGGATGTGTTTCACTCTCTATACTAAAATTTACTAGACATATACCACTCACTTAACTTATCTAAAGAATAATGACACTGAGACTTATAGAAGTGGCTAAAGAAGATCAAAGTTTATTAATTAATTAAATTAATAATTGGCGGTGAAAGTGAACTGTGAGGCAGCTAAATCAATCTGATATTTGGAACCATGCGTGGATGGCTAACGGCCTACTCCACTTAACGGAACAAATCCTTAACTGCCTGGTCAGCGCTAACTCTGACGTCAGAGTGACTATACCCCCTCCCGACTGCACAATAGCCGCCCTCAGAAGCGGGTAAAGTGGTCCTCACCAAAAAGGACCATGAGTCACTTTCCTCAGAGGGGGTAGCGATAACGCTGTAAAGATAAGCCGCTGCCCACAGTGACTAACTACCAACTGTGCCTGCTCTGTGGCTTGGGGAAGAACCAGGTTAAAACTCGCATGGCACGGAAACAGGGTGGTCCATAAAGGGCATGGGTTGGTGGGATCTCGTGCAGGTAATGAGAAAGGGCATGTGACAAGCTAGGCCTTATATAGACAGACCTCCAGGCACTCCTTTTCGTTCCTCATTGGTCGGCCTGGGATGTGGCATTTTAACTCCTGCAAGTAAGGTTAACTTCACTTACTTCCACATGTATGCGTCTAAGTGCTTTCGTCCATATGGGACTCTCTTTTCAAAGCATTTAGCTGCAAAGCTTATTCACTCATTCACTACTTCACTAGCTTATAAGTATTATAAAGTATTGAAGAACTTTTCAGTGAATCACAATTTGCAAAATTTTAGTCACAAATTGTAATTTACATATTTAAGGAGCAGGGTAGCAGGAAGTGACCCTGCCAATTGCGCTAGAGGAGACGAAAAAGCTCAGATTTGCGGCCAAAGAGAAGGAAGGTAGATGGAGAAGATAACATCATTATAGTGAAAATAAAGGAGATGAGATGGGCTGCAAACCCATTAGTGAGAGCTGCAAGTCTTTCAGAGAGAGCTGTCAAATGTAGAAAAAGCTGCCAGTCTTGCCAAAAAAAGCTGCCAATCTTACAGGGAGAATTGCCAGGTTACTGGAAAGGGCTGTTAAAATCACAGTGAACAGCCAAGTGCCTGTTGTTCATACAAGTTCTTTACTTTATGACCTACTGAGCAGAGCTAGTGGAGACTCCGCTTAAAGGACAATTGGTGAAATTCACCACTTCCCTATTGCATGTTACACCTAAATGCTATTATTGAATATCTTTACTGAATAACATTATTACTGTGCTATTGTTCAGCTAATATTTTGCATTAACATTGTACTATTGTCCTCTTATGTTATTTACGTTTCATGTTTACCGATATCTCTTAACCCTCCCCATGGAAAGTCCTTTATCTTTACTCTTATTTGTTGTTATTGGCCTTTTATTTACCTGCCCATTTAATAAGTATGCCAAGTGGTTTTTCTCTTTGTATGTGTGTATGTATAAGTCATTTATTGTGATTCTAGCTGAGAATTCCCAAGTCAATCCTTGGTAGACCTTACCAAAGTCTGCAACCCAACTGGAGTTTAAACACTGCTTCTGAGAAAAGGTATAGCTAACCCAACTGTGACATTTACCACCCCTCCGAGATACGCAACTGCACAATGACAATAGTGCTTCACAAACTTGTGTACCATGCATCTATTCTTGAAGAACTGTAAATAGATTTGCTTAACAAAATGTGTCATGAGCACAGAGCTTAGCATGTGGGGGAATCGAACCATTGCACGTAAACACAATGATATGCTGATCTGTAAGACTGTTCCCAAAATTTGTTGTTGTTGTTGCTAGGGTGCTGTAATACTTTTGCCTCTGTCGAAACCCCTATTTGAAAACATGTATGATTGTGAAGGAAATAAAGCAAGCATGACCAGGTAGGTATTTTCTTAATAGATAAGAGTTGGTGGGTCTCTTCTGAGCATGCTCGGTCTTCTGACTGCTGAGAGAGAATGTACTAAATAAATAACTAGGGGCCTGATTCATTAAGGATCTTAAATGAAGGGGTATCTTATTTCAGTCTTCTGGACAAAACCATGTTACAATGCAAGGGGTGCAAACTAGATTTCTGTTTGCACATAAGTTAAATACTGAGTGTTTTTTCATGTAG
This sequence comes from Mixophyes fleayi, assembly GCF_038048845.1. NCBI lineage: Eukaryota > Metazoa > Chordata > Amphibia > Anura > Limnodynastidae > Mixophyes > Mixophyes fleayi. The sequence continues at coordinate 323,007,385 of NC_134402.1, read as the reverse complement.
CACAACATTAAATTTCAGTGTACAAATAAGCTATCAAGTATTTTTGTTCTACATGAAAAAACAGTCAGTATTTAACTTATGTGCAAAACAGAAATCTAGTTTGCACCCCTTGCATTGTAACATGGTTTTGTCCAGGAGACTGAAATAAGATACTTCTTCATTTAAGATCCTTAATGAATCAGGCCCTAGAATCTGATTGGTTGCTGTAGGCAACATCTCCACTTTTTTTAAACCCGCAGCTTGATAAATTTACCTCAGAACTTTTTACTGGCTCCATAGCTCTTTAGGGAAGATAGGTATACCCCTCTTACACCTAGCACCTGCCCTTGAGCAGTCCCATTTAAAACTTTTTTTTAAATCCAATTTAGCCAAATCCATTGATTTAGAAGACAGGTCTCTCCTTATCACGGTTCCTCTCTCCACCGCAGCCACTGACTATCAGCGATCCTTTTTTCACCCTTTTCCTCAGTTTTTTCACATTCCTCCCCCCCACCCCACCTTATGCCCTTGTACCATATGTTATTTTTATTACTGTATCCATCATTATACCAAGTGGAACTTATGTGTGTCTGTTGAAAATAAAATGTTAAAAAAAAAAATAAAAAAAATATTCAGCCCCCAACAAATGTTTCATATTTTGTTGCCCTAGATTCTGACTTTAAAATAGATGAAAGTAGGATCTTTTTGGCAATAATCAAAGAATCGCGCATCATTTCAAATCAAATTAAACATTCCAAAAACTTTCTACAAATTACTAAAAATACAAAACAGAAATGTCGAAAAGTATTCATGCCCATTGCGACTGCAAGCACAAATTTTCCCTGATACAATACATTACCTCAAAAGTCAGACAACTTGTTCAGTGACTTCACTTGTGTAAGAAATTAGTGGATCATTTGGTGTCATTTATCTGTGAGGTCCTACAGTGTGATAGAGGACCCCTCTCTCCTCAAAAAATAATCATTGAGAATGAGGACAAAATAGTATTCTAAACAAGGGAGAGATATGATTATAGATAGACACAATTCTGGAGAAGGGTACAAGACCATTGTGAAGGCATTGGACATTCCTCTGAGATTAGTGCAATCTATTGTACAGAAGTGGAAGAAATATGAAACTACAGCCACACGGCTTAGACAGGCTGACCTCTGAACTTGGTTGCCAGACATTAGTGCACTTATCAGAAAAAAAGCTATTGCTAGGTCAAATATGATATTGAATAAGAAACACAAGTCAGTCGCTGCGATGGAAGATAATATAGATGGGTCAACAATCTCAAAAGGCATTTCACAAAAAGGGCAATTGTGGTAGTGTTGCTAGAAAGAAGACTGGCTGAAAAAATAAAAACATTTGCAAGACACCACCTAGAAGGTGATCTAAAGCATACTCTAAGAAAAACACTGGAGTGGCTTAAAAGGATGAAAATGTTGGTCCTTGAGTGAACCAATCAGTCGTGTCCATAATACCTTTGAAACTCTGTGGTAAGGCCTAAAACTTGCTGTAATTTCACCACTTCCCAATTAATCAGATCAATTAATGAGAATTTTTTCAAAATGGAATCTGCAAATAATGCTCCATCTCAAGGACTTATCTAGAAAACGCTACTAATTGGCCAAGGTGAATGAGAATAATCAATCATAAAGTAATAAAAATGAAATAACCTGCAATATTATAATTAGATGTTTGGAGGGACTCTGTGGAAATGAATGTTTGACTCACAAATAAAAAATTCTATTCTAAAAGTAACATTTCCGGGCTGTGAGATTCTTAAGTTTGAAAAGAGGAAGGCACTGTATGTGTTGTACCATGATTTTCTTCAGTTGTCTTTGAGGAAGTTATAAATAGCTCAGAGCTTCGTTTCTGTCCCTCTGTATCTGATTCATGACAAAATTCCTATAGCCTTGAGGGAATAGTATGGTCTAGAAGCGGTCATGGTATGATATTTTGTGTTGCCACACTCAGTGCAGTGTATTGTGTCCTCTTTGCTACATTAAAAAATATGGTAAACCTAGACTATTGCTTAAATTAGCACCCATGTGGCGGTACTGTGGGACAGTGGTTATCATTGTGACAGGGATTAGCATTGCTGCTTCGGTTGTGATTCTGAAATGGTGCTGTTGCTGTCTGTGTGGAGTTTGAATGTTCTCCCCATATTTGCATGAGTTTCCATCGGCTGCTCCTGTTTCCTCTCACGTCCAAAATATACTGGTCGGTTATTGGCTTCTAATAAGATTGGCTGTGTTGTGTAAGTCTACAGGTGTTAAGGAAAGTAGATTATAAATTAAATCCACAGAGGTAGAGAATGATGTAAACAAATAAACATTCTGCGTAAATTGTCAGCGCATGTATAAATAATGAATAATATTAATAGGTAGTATATACAGTACACTGACTATGCACTGGTAGAAGTGCAGAAATAGTATGTTGCAGTTAGCTTTGTCTTTATGAAACATTATGGAACAGAGTATGAGGGTAGTGTTAGTTCAGCGTTGGTCAAACAGGGTTCAGTCAAAGTATGAAATAGAGATAGATTTGACATCTTTTTACCAAACTGAAACACCTGTATGACAATAAGCATTGTGTGCTCTCTTTCATACTGAATCTAGCCCAAACATTGAAACACCTTCATGGCCAAAGTTTCCAAAACCTTTTAAATGTAACATCATTGTAAAGGAAAACAATATTAAAACAAAATACATAAGATTTCTTTACTTTATTTTTTTGTACATTTTTATGTATTCTTCATGTATTTTCCTTGATATTTTTCTGTTGCAGTTTTTCTCATCATATTAAAATTAGAACAGGCTACTACTGAGAAAAAAAAAATGGAAAAAAAAACAAACATTTACGAACCACAAAAATGTTCTTTTATCATGTCCCTCACCCAGCGTCGGACTGGCCCAGCGGGCTACCGGTAAAATCACCGGTAGGCCCGGCTACCTTACGGCCACACCCCCTTTTACCCGTGGGCGGAGCTTACCTGGAGGCCCGTACTCACGAGGGTCCTCTCCGTCGTCCCCGCTGCCCAATTGCAATCTCAGCTGTGATCATGTGACCCCCCCTCCCCCTGTCAGCTGATGTTCCCGCCGCCGCTGAAGAAGGGAGAAGGAGTAGAGAGCTCGGTTAGTATATTAACCATTTGTTTATACTATATATATATATATATATATATATATATATATATATATATATATATATGTGTATATATATAGTGTGTGTGTGTGTGTGTGTGAATTGAGGACACTTGCGTGGCACAACATTTGGGGCACTACTGGGTGGCATAACAATTGAGGGCACTATTTGGCATAACATTGGGGGCACTATGTGGCATAACATTTGGGGCACTACTGGGTGGCATAACATTTGGGCCACTATGTGGCATAACATTTGGGGCACTACTGGGTGGCATAACTTTTGGGGCACTATGTGGCATAACATTTGGGGCACTACTGAGTGGCATAACATTTGGGGCACTACTGGGTGGCATAACATTTGGGGCATTATGTGGCATAACATTGGGGGCACTACTGTGTGGCATAACATTTGGGGCACTACTGTGTGGCATAACATTGGGGCACTACTGTGCGGCATAACATTGGGGGTCCTCTCCGTCGTCCCCGCTGCCCAATTGCGATCGCAGCTGTGATCATGTGACCCCCCCTCCCCCTGTCAGCTGATGTTCCCGCCGCCGCTGAAGAAGGGAGAAGGAGTAGAGAGCTCGGTTAGTATATTAACCATTTGTTTATACTATATATATATATATATATATATATATATGTATATATGTGTATATATATAGTGTGTGTGTGTGTGTGTGTGTGTGTGTGAATTGAGGACACTTGCGTGGCATAACATTTGGGGCACTACTGGGTGGCATAACAATTGGGGGCACTATTTGGCATAACATTGGGGGCACTATGTGGCATAACATTTGGGGCACTACTGGGTGGCATAACATTTGGGGCACTATGTGGCATAACATTTGGGGCACTACTTGGTGGCATAACATTGGGGGCACTATGTGGCATAACATTTGGGGCACTACTGTGTGGCATAACTTTTGGGGCACTATGTGGCATAACATTTGGGGCACTACTGAGTGGCATAACATTTGGGGCACTACTGGGTGGCATAACATTTGGGGCATTATGTGGCATAACATTGGGGGCACTACTGTGTGGCATAACATTTGGGGCACTACTGTGTGGCATAACATTGGGGCACTACTGTGCGTCATAACATTGGGGGCACTACTGTGCGGCATAACATTGGGGGCACTACTGTGTGGTATAACATTGTTTTGGGGGCACTACTATGTTGAATAGGGGGGCTGCCTATCTATACTAAACTATAGGGGGGGCTGACTATACTAAACTATAGTGAGGGGGGGCTGTACAGAGAACACTATAGGGAGGGGGTGATGGGACCGTTAATGCTGAGGTGGTTTGGGTCTATAATTGAATGTGGGGCTGAGTGTGGGGAGGAGGGCTATCTATTAAATGTGAAAATTATTTATTTAATGCTAGGAATGGTCGTAGGAAATGGATGTATTAAACGTAAATGCTATTAATTTATTGCTGGGACTGTTTGGAGGGAGGGTAATAGGTTTATTTATTAAATGGGAATACTATTAATTTAATGTTGGGGTTGGTTGGAGGGAAATAGATCTATTTATCAAATGTGAGCACTATTACTTTAATGTTGAGGCTGGAGAGAGGCCTAATTATTAAATGTGGGTGCTGTTGATTTAATGGCAGGGATGGTTGGCGTTTCTAAATGTACCCATTATTTTTTCCAAATAGGGCCCTCAACATTCCAGGATCCAGACAAGCCTCAACTAAAGAAACCAGCAACCACAGGTGGAAAAAGTGACAACAACAGGTAGGACAGTCTGTCAAATGTTCTGAGTGTAGTGCAGGCTTGGCTAACCTGTGGCACTCCAGGTGTTGTGAAACTAGAAGTCCCAGCATACCCTTCCAGCAATAAGCTGCTATATATTGGCAAAGCATGCTGGGGCTTGTAGTTTCACAACACATGGAGTGCCACAGGTTAGCCAAGCCTGGTCTAGTGGGACAATCCTGATTTTTGGTGACTGTTCTGCCCAATCTAAGGGGCAGGTCAAGACTGTGTATTCTTTATACACACACTGCATTCTTTATATACTACACTAAGGTGCTAGCTGTCCTTCCTGGACTGACCACTCCCCCTCTAGTTTCTGGTCCCGCCTCTATGATGGCTGACCACACCCCCTCTGGTGGGCCCCTAGTGTTGCAGTCCCCCGGTGGGCCCTTCATGCCCCAGTCCGACACTGCCCTCACCTACTTTTGTGCAACAGCTGCCCAATTTTACAGCGAAATGCATGGATGTTCAGACCAAGATGGGGATGTCTTTGCAGTTGTCTAGGTTTGTAGCCAATGAGAAGAGAAGAGAAGAGCTAGATGGGGGCATTACATGATACGTACAGATTAGGTGCACCTAACTTTGCACCAACATGCTAAAATGAAATTTTGTTTAGTGGGGCTAAATTATTTAAGTAAGATACAAGGGTTACTCTTCTATAAGGGTGTTCCCTGTTTTGTAGAAGGGTACACAGCCCTTTTCTCATCACATAATACTTCAATTTACCAGAGAACAGGTGTTATCCTTTTAATGGAAAGCCTTTAAAAACACACCAGTGACCTATGTAATAACGACTGTTGTGAAAACATGAGCAATGAAGAAAGCTTCAGAGGTAAATCTCTACTCAGCCAATCAGAAGCAGCACTGGTGACAGTCATCATCCTCACCCACTGTGTATATGCAGCAGCCCAGAGGTACCCGCCAATGGTACGTCTACTGGCAGGCATCTTCGTTTCTCCATGCACGTCTGCCTCAGTTCGTCATTACGAGTGCACTCTTATTGTTCTCCGCCTTTCCAATCACAAGGAGGAGTGAGTACAAAATCACAAACAAATGTATTCATACGCCTTTTTCAGTGGACATGTGCAGCACATATTTGCGTATTTTACGCCTAGCAAACTGGTGAATGCCGAACTCCACATGACCCTCTAAGAATTAGGAGTAAATCCACCTAGAAGGTGCAATTTTATATCTTTGTAAAACAATTTTGCACTGCAGCAGGAGGAAGTTTACAATGCACTGAGAAGTTTGAGGTGGTGTGGGGGGTGTCTTAGATCAACTCTAATTTGCAGTGTAGTAATAAAGCTGTCCAGTATTTCTGTGTTGCATGCAATATCTGGCAGTGCTTTCCCTATATTAGAAAAAAAAATTACCTTTGCACCCCATGCTTCACAACATGGCTTGTCCGGGTGCAAATTTGCTCCTTGTAGCTGGAATTGCTCCTTACTATAAACAAAGCATTACATATGCATATTTGTGTGAAGGTTATTAGCAGCTCTTTTGTATGAACTTATATCTTCGCTTTAGTGGTTCTTTAATTGAAGGCTCCTTTTTCTTTAACCTGCGCTCTATTATGATTGACCTTGAAGGATGTTTTGTCTTCTTGAATTGTATTGTTGGTACTTTTCCTGCTTATCCTTGCTTTTTATGTTGCTGACACATCACTGGTTCTTTGTAAGGCGCCATAAAACTCAGCAGCGCCGGAAAGAGTTAGAAATCAATATCAGGTACATACGATGTTGACAAAAGAGGTGCAGGTGTGAGACAGAGATGACAGAGGTCCCTGTCCATGAAGTCTACAAGAAGAAGGCCATACAGAGGGTTGGGTACTAAAATGCGATACTGGGAACCCCGACACGAGTGAGCACGACATATTGAGGGCGAATATTGAGGAGCACGACGTACTGTTCTTTTTGATAGCTTATTATCCTGACTTACAGTGAATGCGCTTAAGAAAGAGGGCGGCACCACAGAATGACGTCCGCATGGATGCCGACAGTAATGTTTCTACTCTTAGGGGGGCAGTTGGAAGAGGCGCCGCCTCTTTAATGTTATTAAGTAAACTGCCCCCTTAAGAGTAGAAACAGGGCCCAGGGTCTTCTAAACCTGCCCATGCATCAAAATATGCACAAAACATCTCCTATAACCATTTATATCTCTAACCTCCTCTCCATTCACACTCCTGCCCGCTCCCTGCGCTCGGCCAACGACCGCCGCCTCTCCTCCACTCTTATCACCTCTTCCCACTTCAGAATCCAAGACTTTTCCCGTGCAGCCCCCCTTCTCTGGAACGACCTCCCTCGTTCCATCCGTCTCTCTCCTACTCTGTGCTCCTTCAAACGTGCATTCAAAACTCACCTATTCCTCAAAGCCTACCAACCATCTACTTAACCCCCATCTCCTCCCTTTAGCTCGTCCTCCCTTCTCTCCTCTTGCCTCAACTGGCCCCTTTTGTGTCTGGTCTGTTTACCCTCCCTTAGGATGTAAGCTTGTATGAGCAGGGCCCCCTCCCTTTCTGTCTCCATACCTGTTCTTCCGCTCCGTCTTTACTGCATATGACTAGCCGGAGTTTCTGAAGTATTGGTACTTTTTGTTCATTGTTCTGTATGGTTTCACACTGTATAGTCTACTGTTAGTACTGTGTGCGGTGCTGCGGATACCTTGTGGCGCCTAACAAATAAATGATAATAATAATAACAATAATTTATATGTGTAGCATTTGGACTTTTAGGGGAAAATCGTTGAAGTTAAGGTGCATTGGAGTAGCAGCATTTTACTTTTAAATCTATGTACAGAATATGCCAGTACCTGAGAAAGTACATTTATAGTACAGAATATTTAAACACAAACCATTGTGAGCAGCAAACATACATGTGCAAGTAACCTTAAAGTTGGGTCAATCATATTAATAGGCATTGATGGTGTGGTGAGTTTGAAACACCATACATGTTTAACTGGGCCGCATGGTGACACAGTGGTTAGCACTTCTGCCTCACAACACTGGGATGAGTTTCCAACCACAGCCTTATCTGTATGGAGTTTGTATGTTCTTCCTGTGTTTGTGTGGGTTTCCTCTTACACTCCAAAGAAGAAAATACTGGTAGGTTAATTTGAAGCTGACTTTATTTACTTTAGTTTGTGTCTTTGCAAGGCTGTAAGATCCATTGGGACAGGGACTGATGTGTATGGCAAATGTTCTCTGTACAGCACTGTGTAATTGGTGGCATGATATAAATAAATGCATTCATATTATGGGTGGAGGGTAGGTATGGCTAAGGGGGGGGGTAGGAAAAGATCAGTAGGGGTCACTAGTGGCCTGAACAATGTACAGTTAGAAGGGCAATGAATGATATTGTTATGTGCGTATTGTCGCTAACCAATAACGATTGTCGAACCTCGATTTGTGCTTCCAACGCTCAAAGATTTATTCGCAAATAGTAGAATAATATGTTCAAGCGAATTGATAATAAATACAGCCGTTACTTATCGCAGGCGCTCTGGATCCAGTGTGCAGTCATTCAATCCTGAAGTCTGGGGACAAGATGTCTGAACACTAGATGTGAAGCTGCTGCTTATATACACACAGAAATACAGTAACACAATGAAGATGGTATAGCTTACATCTATTGGTCCAGGTCTCAGGAAGGTCCAAGGGGTTGTCAATCATTGGCTAGTTCATCCTAAGGAATCCAAAGGAGGGGGTCACCTCTCCAGGGGGTATGCTCGGCTCTTCCCGTCAAGATTCCTTAGTCTTAAGTAGTTCATAATTCCCTATCATTCATAACTTGTGTATGCACTCTGCGATTCCTTCGGTTTATTATGATACCACTCATGATATGATTCCTTCAACCTGTTCCATATATTTCACTAATATGCATGTAACTTTAATATAACACACAAACACTACTATATTTCGACATAACTGACTATGTGTTGCAACTACCATTAAAGTGTACTATTTTATAAGTATGCGTGTTTGTGCGAATGTATGGTAAAAGACCAATTACTGTTGCTGCCACGTGTAGTGGATGCGTACGCCCTTTCACGCCGTAGGGTGCCCTTGTACGGCGTAGCGTACCGTACGCATCTTTTCAGACAAAGACAACCAAGTTTGCTCGACTTTAATTGAAATGACTTTATCCAATTTGCTGACTTCGACAATATTTAACAGGTATGAGGAACTATGCAATCTAGAGCTGTGTTGTAGATTTGTGGTATGTGATGATGATGATGATGATGTATTGTTTAAATATGTTGCCATATTCTCCATTGAGGCAAGATGCCAAATTTTGCTGTTGAGAAGATTCAAATGTTGAGCAATTATCACTTAATTTCCAGTGGCTAATCACTAGGTATTTGGCCACACACAAGTTATGGGAGATGGATTTGTCTGCAGGCACAATAAGAAGGGCCTTTGGAAACTGAGCTTTAACTATATTGCTTAGGAGTGAGGACACTTGGCCCAGAACACCAAGATCCAGGGTCATTAGCCATGGAGAAACCACCTTTACTATACCTTGTACGAGTATTCATTTGAGTGGACATTGATGATTTAGAGATTCTCTCTCAGTTCTGAAACAAGCATATTTGTCTGGTGGTATGTCCAGGTCAGCCTCCCAGCTAATTTTAATGTTTAGCGATGGCAGGTTGGTTAGCTATAATCCGTTAGACAGTATATATCATTCCACTATTTACTCTACAATAATAGACTGCCTCAAACAGTGTTACTACCCTTTCAAGAAAAAATATCATTGGTTCTAAGAAGATTAAGAAGGAGGGTGGAACATGCCGTGGAAGGACCTCAGTTTTGGGATAATTCTTCAACCCTGAGACCGAACCATATGTTACAAGGATTTTACATTAGTTTTGGAGAAAGTTATGGAGATAGGCAACACAACAAATATTGAGTAATATTTTGATGTAAAAGGATTGCGCTCGAATGTTGGGTTAAAATGTAGAGATTATTACAAAACTGAAGGAATGCGCTAGCTATCCATTTGGTGTGATACATTAATGATGTTTTGATGGCCAGCATTGTCTTGGGAAAGTTTTTTGCAAATAATCTGGCTACCTTGTAGTTTTAGTCATAGAAAGATGACTTGAGCCACTTGAGAGCGCTTTCTGATCCGGTGGTTAATTGAGCAAAGTCTTCCTGAGACCCTGATACTTTATGTGCTTTAAATCCAAGAGTCTTACTTGCTCCGAGAGGACTTCTGTTTTCCACACTCTTTTCTTCCTAGAAAAAGGAGTGGAGCTGATTACAGTGCCCCAGATTACTGCTTTGTGTGCCTCATAACAAATAGGGGAAACCCCTGCGTAGCTTGCCTCCCTCAACGCAGAGATCACGACAGAAGAAATCATTGGCGTTATTAAATCTCTGAAACGTCAGTCTGCACCCGGACCAGATGGATTCACATCACTTTATTATAAGAAATTCATTAATCCCCTGGCACCCATGCTATCTGGTTTGTTTAACTTTATATTATCTGGGGGAAAATTGGACGGGGCGACCACTGGAGCAGGGATTGTAGTCATTCCCAAACCTGGGAGGGATCCCACAGAGGCAGGAAGTTACCGCCCCATCTCACTCTTAGATGTTGATTTAAAATTCTTTGCTAAGGTTCTTGCCAATAGACTAAACCCGATACTACCCTCAATAGTTCACCCAGACCAGGTGAGTTTCGTCCCGGGTAGACAACCTTTGGACAACACTAGAAGGCTGATTGATTTGATTCATATAGCTAATACGGACACTCTCCCAGCTCTGGTGGTCGCCTTAGATGCCGAAAAGGCCTTTGATAGGGTCGCTTGGCCTTTCATGCAACAAACATTAGTTTTATGGGAATTCAGGGAGACTTCTGTCGTGGTATCTCAGCATTATACCATAACCCAACAGCCTCAGTATTAGCCAATGGCTTCACATCTACTCCTTTTACTATACACAATGGCACCAGACAGGGATGCCCGCTTTCCCCCCTTATATTTGCCCTCATTATGGAACCCCTTGCAGCACGCATACAAAACAACCCCGATATTACGGGTATATCAACCTCCACCAGAGACCATAAAATAGCTTTGTACGCTGATGATGTCATCTTATCACTGACTAATCCTCATATTACGCTCCCGAATCTTATAAAAGAAATTGACACATACAGCTCCCTATCCAACTATAAGATTAATGCTGACAAATCTGAGATTTTGAGTTTAAATATTGCGCCCGCGGAAACACAGACACTCAAAACTAACTTCAAATTTAGGTGGCAGCCTAAACAACTCAAATATCTAGGCGTATACCTAACCAAATCTTACTCCCAACTTTATGCTGCTAATTTCCCGAAGCTCATTAACACAATAATAGCTGACCTAGCGCAATGGTCTAAACTTACGGTTTCCTGGTTCGGCCGTATCGCCACTATAAAAATGAATATATTACCCCGCCTCCTCTATTTATGGCAGACCCTCCCCATTCATTTGTGGGGTAATACCTGCGCAAACAACCAGTATAGATAGGAGATGGCTGCCAAAAACGGGGACACTGTAAAGGGGGGGACCCCTCCCCCTGGTTGTAATATAGAGAACCACAAGAAAAGACTTGGGGTAATCCCCAGGCGCCTGTAGTGATGGACCAATAAAGGGATATGTAATAGATGTTTATTTGAAATAAAGATGTGTATTGTATCTCACAATGTTCCACTGATAATAAAACAACAAGCACATATCAATCATGCTGACATATGTAATGCTGAATGGACACCCATTCTGCTCAGTAGGTTTGTTGGCAGCAATGGTAGCAAAGTCCAATGTATTGGTGCAATCACCATAAAAACAAGGCCCCAAACAATAGTGGGTGATGAGTCACATGTGCTGCAAAGAGTTTCCGTGCTGATTGCACAAAATACAGTCAAATAGTAAAATGGATATAAAAGTCAGTGTACAATGATCTTGTGATAGCAGCTCCGGTACATCACAGGAGGGGAAAAGAGATGGTAGACTCACCCCGCTCCTAGAAGATCCACTTCTCAGATGTCCGTTCGGGGAAGCCGCTGTAGAAGCCTTGTTCCACGCTGCTTGGCATCCAGCTGCCAAAGTGAAAGTCCGTAGTTCACGCATGCGCATGCGGTGAAGTATGTCCGGTCCGTGCAGCCGGCTTGAAAGTGTAAAGTTGAAGATGCTAGTGAATGTTGGTTAATCCGTTTGGGATCGATGTCCTACGCGTTTCACCCAATGATGGGCTTCCTCAGGGATGTGTAGAGGGCTAGAGCCACTATGCCTCTTTTTGTAGTTGTTTTAAAACGGATGGACCAATGAAAGCCATTTTATGACCAGATGTGCCAATTAAGGCTATACAGGTTGCAGCAGTTTTTACTGAATCTGTTTGAGTGTATATGCTGTTCCTTATGGGGGACGAAGAATGTTATAAATCGCAGGAAGAACCTTATATTGAATTAATAACCATCTGAATCAGAAAAAAAGGAAAAATTTAGTATGTTACAGAAAACTATTAAGTTCAAAGTCGATGTTTAGACCTCGCGGTGTTAGTGTCTTCAAAGTGTAGATCCATTTGCTTTCTTCACGTGACATGGATCGAATGAAATCTCCCCCTCTCCATGATTTCTTCACTTTGCAAATGCCCAAAAACTTTAGCAATGAAGGATCTTTATTATGGAAGAGAGAGAAGTGGTTTGAGACACTGTGTGCCTCAAACCCCTTTTTTATATTCCTATGATGTTCACTAATGCGGATGTGTAGTTCTCTTGCAGTCCTTCCCACGTACTGCTTGCCACAAGGACACTCTATCAAATATATCACCCCCTTCATGTCACAGGTGATTTTTTCTCTGATTGTGTGGGTGGCACCAGTAACAGTAGAGGTGAATGTGCTGATGGGCTTAGTGCCCCTCATATGGCTAATCTTACAGGCATGACATCTTGTACAATGAAAAAAACCTTTTTTGGCCTCTCCTAACCATGTAGTACTAGGCGTTGGTACAGTGGTTGGAATACTACTTGTCACAAGGGCATTCTTTAAGTTGTTGGCTTTTTTGTAAATGAACCTTGGTTTGTTAGGTAAGATCTCCCTCAATCTCTCATCTCCCAAAAGGATGTTCCAATGTTTACAGATGATTTTCTCTATCTTTTTGGAATCCCTACTATATCTGGTGATGAAAGAGGGGGCATCAAACTGTTCAAAGGACTTTGTTGCTTTCTTAGTTAAGAGATTTTCTCTGTCTTCTTTTCTGACCTCTACAAGGGCTCTTTCTACAGAGGTGCTATCGTAGCCTCTTTGCAGAAACCTGTCCCTAATCAGATCGGCCTGGATGTCGTATTGTTCTATAGTGGAGCAGTTCCTCCTAATTCTAGTGAACTGGCCTTTGGGGATGTTACGCAGCCAGTTGGTATGGTGGCTGCTCTTTCTCTGTAGAAAGAGCCCTTGTAGAGGTCAGAAAAGAAGACAGAGAAAATCTCTTAACTAAGAAAGCAACAAAGTCCTTTGAACAGTTTGATGCCCCCTCTTTCATCACCAGATATAGTAGGGATTCCAAAAAGATAGAGAAAATCATCTGTAAACATTGGAACATCCTTTTGGGAGATGAGAGATTGAGGGAGATCTTACCTAACAAACCAAGGTTCATTTACAAAAAAGCCAACAACTTAAAGAATGCCCTTGTGACAAGTAGTATTCCAACCACTGTACCAACGCCTAGTACTACATGGTTAGGAGAGGCCAAAAAAGGTTTTTTTCATTGTACAAGATGTCATGCCTGTAAGATTAGCCATATGAGGGGCACTAAGCCCATCAGCACATTCACCTCTACTGTTACTGGTGCCACCCACACAATCAGAGAAAAAATCACCTGTGACATGAAGGGGGTGATATATTTGATAGAGTGTCCTTGTGGAAAGCAGTACGTGGGAAGGACTGCAAGAGAACTACACATCCGCATTAGTGAACATCATAGGAATATAAAAAAGGGGTTTGAGGCACACAGTGTCTCAAACCACTTCTCTCTCTTCCATAATAAAGATCCTTCATTGCTAAAGTTTTTGGGCATTTGCAAAGTGAAGAAATCATGGAGAGGGGGAGATTTCATTCGATCCATGTCACGTGAAGAAAGCAAATGGATCTACACTTTGAAGACACTAACACCGCGAGGTCTAAACATCGACTTTGAACTTAATAGTTTTCTGTAACATACTAAATTTTTCCTTTTTTTCTGATTCAGATGGTTATTAATTCAATATAAGGTTCTTCCTGCGATTTATAACATTCTTCGTCCCCCATAAGGAACAGCATATACACTCAAACAGATTCAGTAAAAACTGCTGCAACCTGTATAGCCTTAATTGGCACATCTGGTCATAAAATGGCTTTCATTGGTCCATCCGTTTTAAAACAACTACAAAAAGAGGCATAGTGGCTCTAGCCCTCTACACATCCCTGAGGAAGCCCATCATTGGGTGAAACGCGTAGGACATCGATCCCAAACGGATTAACCAACATTCACTAGCATCTTCAACTTTACACTTTCAAGCCGGCTGCACGGACCGGACATACTTCACCGCATGCGCATGCGTGAACTACGGACTTTCACTTTGGCAGCTGGATGCCAAGCAGCGTGGAACAAGGCTTCTACAGCGGCTTCCCCGAACGGACATCTGAGAAGTGGATCTTCTAGGAGCGGGGTGAGTCTACCATCTCTTTTCCCCTCCTGTGATGTACCGGAGCTGCTATCACAAGATCATTGTACACTGACTTTTATATCCATTTTACTATTTGACTGTTTTTTGTGCAATCAGCACGGAAACTCTTTGCAGCACATGTGACTCATCACCCACTATTGTTTGGGGCCTTGTTTTTATGGTGATTGCACCAATACATTGGACTTTGCTACCATTGCTGCCAACAAACCTACTGAGCAGAATGGGTGTCCATTCAGCATTACATATGTCAGCATGATTGATATGTGCTTGTTGTTTTATTATCAGTGGAACATTGTGAGATACAATACACATCTTTATTTCAAATAAACATCTATTACATATCCCTTTATTGGTCCATCACTACAGGCGCCTGGGGATTACCCCAAGTCTTTTCTTGTGGTTCTCTATATTACAACCAGGGGGAGGGGTCCCCCCCTTTACAGTGTCCCCGTTTTTGGCAGCCATCTCCTATCTATACTGGTTGTTTGCGCAGGTATTACCCCACAAATTATCTGATCTACTTAGACCCCATTTATATCAGCTGCATCCCAGTTTCACATTACATCACCATAAGTATGATACACTGCCAAAGGGAGCAGAGACTTCTTAGGATAGGGGACATCTTCTCTACTAAAGAAAGAGTCTTAGAACCATTGGTAAATGAGGACACATTTTGTGACACATATTTACGGTACGAAAAACTCCTAACCTTAGAACTTAAACAATGGTGGGAAACCACCACACTTAACCAATATATTCTCCACAAAATTGTACCAAGGGGTCTTAGGATTCCTAAACGACCCACATACAATTTGGAGAATGAATCGTTTATGAATAAATGGAACTCAATTCTCGAGAACTGTTCAGTAGAACTGATGAAACTCTTAATAGAAGATAGAGAAAGTTCACTGAAGAGAATTGAAGAGGAAATTTCACTTATACAGGTGAAACTAGACCCTCTTAAACATCTAGAAGACTATAAAAATCTAGAAACACTGACTCTTAACAAAATCAATAAAATAGAGGAAGACATCCTTAAAGTCAAAGAGAGGAAGTTTTTAAGAGATCTAAAGGACTACGAACTTAACTCTCAATATATACAAAATGAACCTAGACCAATAAGTCACAAGGTGGAGACCGCAAAAAGGTTAGATAGGGGTGGTCAAAGACCCGCCTGCATGAGAAGCAAAACAAGACCTGTGAGGCAAAAAACAGGAACATTGTACTCAAATAAGGAGTCCACGTACAGATCGCCTCTCATCAAGGAACTACCTCATAAGAGTTCCCTGAATAGGATTTACAAACCCCTAGATCCAAGGAACGTAAACAATTCCTTGGGATATACTTCCCCTTCCAACAACTATATCCAACTAGCAAAAGGTGGATTTGGGAGGGGAAAAGCCACAGCCTATAAGGAAATATCGCAGGTACAGATTGATATATTGAGGAAATTAGAAAAAGCACAGGCACCCATCTCCCAAAATACAGAACATCTGAGCAGACCATGGGATCAGGACCCAGAAAAAAATTTGGATCTTTTTTTAGATCTAGCGAAGGATCCCGGGTTTCTTACCGAGATAGTCCATGTGGACACGAACCTGTTAGGATCAACCCCTCCATCCCCCAGGAGGAGAAAAAGGCGCATACCCTCAGAGGAAAGAGAGGAGGAAGAATATGCAGGAGCAAGGCCCAAAATAAAAAAGTAAGCCAGTCTACTAATGAAGGAATCTTCAATCTCAGTAACATCCACCTTACCAAGGCCCAAAATGAGGTTTTGGGAAGAGGACTAAAGTTTGCTCCTAATACATCAATGGACAAATTTGAAACTTACATAGACATTCATAGGTTCATTCGTAAACTTACCCTGAAAAGATATTTCATTAAAGATCAAAGAGACATTGCCTCCACTCCAACTAGCGAGATTGAGAGAGGGCTTTCAGACAAATATACCCATACAACTTTAAAAAATAAGTCTACTTTCTACCCTAACTGTATGAAAGGATCCTTCTTGACTACATTCCAGAAACTAGTTGAGAATGACCTAGAACATCTAAAAATAGAGAAAAAAGGTACTCAATGTAACATTAGTAAGGCAGAAATGAAAGCCATCAGAGAACTCAAAAGCAATCGTGAAATTGTTATAAAACCAGCGGATAAAGGAGGGGGAATCACTGTCCTGAATACCACTGATTATCTAATAGAGCTAGAGAGGCAATTAAAGGACTCCAACACCTATGAGCACCTTAAGAGCGATCCCCTGACCAATTATCAACGGGACTTAGTTAAATTACTTAAAAGTGCATCAGAAGAAGGGATACTTAACAAAGCGGAACTAGAGTTTCTTAAAATCAAGGACCCTAGATTACCGGTTATATACCATCTCCCAAAAGTGCACAAGTCCCGTACCAACCCACCAGGGAGACCTATTGTTTCTGGGATAAATTCCCTTACTACCAACCTGTCAAGCTACATAGACTTTTTCTTGCAGCCACTTGTTACTCAACAAAAAAGCTATTTAAGGGATACTAGCCATGCATTGGAGATCCTACAGGAGGTTCAGTGGGAAGAGGGCTTTATCCTTCTCACATGTGATGTAACCTCACTTTATACGATAATTGATCACGACAAGGGGTGCCACCATGTGAGCTCCATTCTGAGAGAGGAATCTCACCTCCAAATGGAACAGATAGAATTTCTTCTGCAGAGTATAAAATTTGTCCTGCACCATAACTATTTTTGGGCTAACAGTGGGTACTACAGACAGATTCGCGGGACAGCTATGGGCGCGAAATTCGCGCCCAGTTATGCGAATTTGTTTGTGGCCCACTGGGAGAATCTAAATATATGGAATAACAATCCATTTGCAGAATATGTACACAAATGGTACAGGTTCATAGATGATGTCCTGTGCATATGGACAGGGACTATAGAAAAGCTAGAAGAATTTCTACTGTACATCAATACCAATGACCTCAATATGAGGTTTACAGCCAACTTTAGTAAAGAGAAGGTTGTCTTTTTAGACTTAGAGATATACATTGAAAACAATAAGGTTGCAACTAAAACACATCTGAAGGAAGTGGACTGTAATTCTTATATTCCGGCCTGTAGCAGCCACCATACCAACTGGCTGCGTAACATCCCCAAAGGCCAGTTCACTAGAATTAGGAGGAACTGCTCCACTATAGAACAATACGACATCCAGGCCGATCTGATTAGGGACAGGTTTCTGCAAAGAGGCTACGATAGCACCTCTGTAGAAAGAGCCCTTGTAGAGGTCAGAAAAGAAGACAGAGAAAATCTCTTAACTAAGAAAGCAACAAAGTCCTTTGAACAGTTTGATGCCCCCTCTTTCATCACCAGATATAGTAGGGATTCCAAAAAGATAGAGAAAATCATCTGTAAACATTGGAACATCCTTTTGGGAGATGAGAGATTGAGGGAGATCTTACCTAACAAACCAAGGTTCATTTACAAAAAAGCCAACAACTTAAAGAATGCCCTTGTGACAAGTAGTATTCCAACCACTGTACCAACGCCTAGTACTACATGGTTAGGAGAGGCCAAAAAAGGTTTTTTTCATTGTACAAGATGTCATGCCTGTAAGATTAGCCATATGAGGGGCACTAAGCCCATCAGCACATTCACCTCTACTGTTACTGGTGCCACCCACACAATCAGAGAAAAAATCACCTGTGACATGAAGGGGGTGATATATTTGATAGAGTGTCCTTGTGGCAAGCAGTACGTGGGAAGGACTGCAAGAGAACTACACATCCGCATTAGTGAACATCATAGGAATATAAAAAAGGGGTTTGAGGCACACAGTGTCTCAAACCACTTCTCTCTCTTCCATAATAAAGATCCTTCATTGCTAAAGTTTTTGGGCATTTGCAAAGTGAAGAAATCATGGAGAGGGGGAGATTTCATTCGATCCATGTCACGTGAAGAAAGCAAATGGATCTACACTTTGAAGACACTAACACCGCGAGGTCTAAACATCGACTTTGAACTTAATAGTTTTCTGTAACATACTAAATTTTTCCTTTTTTTCTGATTCAGATGGTTATTAATTCAATATAAGGTTCTTCCTGCGATTTATAACATTCTTCGTCCCCCATAAGGAACAGCATATACACTCAAACAGATTCAGTAAAAACTGCTGCAACCTGTATAGCCTTAATTGGCACATCTGGTCATAAAATGGCTTTCATTGGTCCATCCGTTTTAAAACAACTACAAAAAGAGGCATAGTGGCTCTAGCCCTCTACACATCCCTGAGGAAGCCCATCATTGGGTGAAACGCGTAGGACATCGATCCCAAACGGATTAACCAACATTCACTAGCATCTTCAACTTTACACTTTCAAGCCGGCTGCACGGACCGGACATACTTCACCGCATGCGCATGCGTGAACTACGGACTTTCACTTTGGCAGCTGGATGCCAAGCAGCGTGGAACAAGGCTTCTACAGCGGCTTCCCCGAACGGACATCTGAGAAGTGGATCTTCTAGGAGCGGGGTGAGTCTACCATCTCTTTTCCCCTCCTGTGATGTACCGGAGCTGCTATCACAAGATCATTGTACACTGACTTTTATATCCATTTTACTATTTGACTGTTTTTTGTGCAATCAGCACGGAAACTCTTTGCAGCACATGTGACTCATCACCCACTATTGTTTGGGGCCTTGTTTTTATGGTGATTGCACCAATACATTGGACTTTGCTACCATTGCTGCCAACAAACCTACTGAGCAGAATGGGTGTCCATTCAGCATTACATATGTCAGCATGATTGATATGTGCTTGTTGTTTTATTATCAGTGGAACATTGTGAGATACAATACACATCTTTATTTCAAATAAACATCTATTACATATCCCTTTATTGGTCCATCACTACAGGCGCCTGGGGATTACCCCAAGTCTTTTCTTGTGGTTCTCTATATTACAACCAGGGGGAGGGGTCCCCCCCTTTACAGTGTCCCCGTTTTTGGCAGCCATCTCCTATCTATACTGGTTGTTTGCGCAGGTATTACCCCACAAATTATCTGATCTACTTAGACCCCATTTATATCAGCTGCATCCCAGTTTCACATTACATCACCATAAGTATGATACACTGCCAAAGGGAGCAGAGACTTCTTAGGATAGGGGACATCTTCTCTACTAAAGAAAGAGTCTTAGAACCATTGGTAAATGAGGACACATTTTGTGACACATATTTACGGTACGAAAAACTCCTAACCTTAGAACTTAAACAATGGTGGGAAACCACCACACTTAACCAATATATTCTCCACAAAATTGTACCAAGGGGTCTTAGGATTCCTAAACGACCCACATACAATTTGGAGAATGAATCGTTTATGAATAAATGGAACTCAATTCTCGAGAACTGTTCAGTAGAACTGATGAAACTCTTAATAGAAGATAGAGAAAGTTCACTGAAGAGAATTGAAGAGGAAATTTCACTTATACAGGTGAAACTAGACCCTCTTAAACATCTAGAAGACTATAAAAATCTAGAAACACTGACTCTTAACAAAATCAATAAAATAGAGGAAGACATCCTTAAAGTCAAAGAGAGGAAGTTTTTAAGAGATCTAAAGGACTACGAACTTAACTCTCAATATATACAAAATGAACCTAGACCAATAAGTCACAAGGTGGAGACCGCAAAAAGGTTAGATAGGGGTGGTCAAAGACCCGCCTGCATGAGAAGCAAAACAAGACCTGTGAGGCAAAAAACAGGAACATTGTACTCAAATAAGGAGTCCACGTACAGATCGCCTCTCATCAAGGAACTACCTCATAAGAGTTCCCTGAATAGGATTTACAAACCCCTAGATCCAAGGAACGTAAACAATTCCTTGGGATATACTTCCCCTTCCAACAACTATATCCAACTAGCAAAAGGTGGATTTGGGAGGGGAAAAGCCACAGCCTATAAGGAAATATCGCAGGTACAGATTGATATATTGAGGAAATTAGAAAAAGCACAGGCACCCATCTCCCAAAATACAGAACATCTGAGCAGACCATGGGATCAGGACCCAGAAAAAAATTTGGATCTTTTTTTAGATCTAGCGAAGGATCCCGGGTTTCTTACCGAGATAGTCCATGTGGACACGAACCTGTTAGGATCAACCCCTCCATCCCCCAGGAGGAGAAAAAGGCGCATACCCTCAGAGGAAAGAGAGGAGGAAGAATATGCAGGAGCAAGGCCCAAAATAAAAAAGTAAGCCAGTCTACTAATGAAGGAATCTTCAATCTCAGTAACATCCACCTTACCAAGGCCCAAAATGAGGTTTTGGGAAGAGGACTAAAGTTTGCTCCTAATACATCAATGGACAAATTTGAAACTTACATAGACATTCATAGGTTCATTCGTAAACTTACCCTGAAAAGATATTTCATTAAAGATCAAAGAGACATTGCCTCCACTCCAACTAGCGAG
Source organism: Mixophyes fleayi (assembly GCF_038048845.1). Taxonomy (NCBI): domain Eukaryota; kingdom Metazoa; phylum Chordata; class Amphibia; order Anura; family Limnodynastidae; genus Mixophyes; species Mixophyes fleayi. Next base: position 322,986,321 of record NC_134402.1, on the reverse strand, counting down.
ATTGAGAGAGGGCTTTCAGACAAATATACCCATACAACTTTAAAAAATAAGTCTACTTTCTACCCTAACTGTATGAAAGGATCCTTCTTGACTACATTCCAGAAACTAGTTGAGAATGACCTAGAACATCTAAAAATAGAGAAAAAAGGTACTCAATGTAACATTAGTAAGGCAGAAATGAAAGCCATCAGAGAACTCAAAAGCAATCGTGAAATTGTTATAAAACCAGCGGATAAAGGAGGGGGAATCACTGTCCTGAATACCACTGATTATCTAATAGAGCTAGAGAGGCAATTAAAGGACTCCAACACCTATGAGCACCTTAAGAGCGATCCCCTGACCAATTATCAACGGGACTTAGTTAAATTACTTAAAAGTGCATCAGAAGAAGGGATACTTAACAAAGCGGAACTAGAGTTTCTTAAAATCAAGGACCCTAGATTACCGGTTATATACCATCTCCCAAAAGTGCACAAGTCCCGTACCAACCCACCAGGGAGACCTATTGTTTCTGGGATAAATTCCCTTACTACCAACCTGTCAAGCTACATAGACTTTTTCTTGCAGCCACTTGTTACTCAACAAAAAAGCTATTTAAGGGATACTAGCCATGCATTGGAGATCCTACAGGAGGTTCAGTGGGAAGAGGGCTTTATCCTTCTCACATGTGATGTAACCTCACTTTATACGATAATTGATCACGACAAGGGGTGCCACCATGTGAGCTCCATTCTGAGAGAGGAATCTCACCTCCAAATGGAACAGATAGAATTTCTTCTGCAGAGTATAAAATTTGTCCTGCACCATAACTATTTTTGGGCTAACAGTGGGTACTACAGACAGATTCGCGGGACAGCTATGGGCGCGAAATTCGCGCCCAGTTATGCGAATTTGTTTGTGGCCCACTGGGAGAATCTAAATATATGGAATAACAATCCATTTGCAGAATATGTACACAAATGGTACAGGTTCATAGATGATGTCCTGTGCATATGGACAGGGACTATAGAAAAGCTAGAAGAATTTCTACTGTACATCAATACCAATGACCTCAATATGAGGTTTACAGCCAACTTTAGTAAAGAGAAGGTTGTCTTTTTAGACTTAGAGATATACATTGAAAACAATAAGGTTGCAACTAAAACACATCTGAAGGAAGTGGACTGTAATTCTTATATTCCGGCCTGTAGCAGCCACCATACCAACTGGCTGCGTAACATCCCCAAAGGCCAGTTCACTAGAATTAGGAGGAACTGCTCCACTATAGAACAATACGACATCCAGGCCGATCTGATTAGGGACAGGTTTCTGCAAAGAGGCTACGATAGCACCTCTGTAGAAAGAGCCCTTGTAGAGGTCAGAAAAGAAGTGTCACGGGCACTAGGAGTCTTTACCCAGGGATCACCAGGTGATAGGCTTACCAGAGCAGTATAGGTGGTAATATGGTACTCTGGTAGCAGGGTGATCACGGAACAGGAAATAGCAGATGATGAGATGTTCAGGAAAGTCTATGACTAGCAGCACTGGCAATATGGAGGTAGTAATACACGAGGAACTGTATGGACAAAGGACACGTGAAGGTAGTCAGTGGTCTGCGGTAGCAAGTTGTACCACTGCTATAGTGAGGAGGAATGTCCAACAGAAACGAGGAGGTGATGAGAGTCAGCGGTCTGCGGATATCAAGTTGTACCGCTGTCTGAGTGAAGGAATGGAATCCAAGTGGAGGTATCCGGGGAGTCAGTGGTCTGCGTTAGCAAGTTGTACCAC